>NC_090270.1:66684313-66995979 GCF_040414725.1 Anabrus simplex | reverse complement strand
TAAAATGGTCCACCTATTCAATACTATATTACGTAATGTTTACATTACATTTTTAGTCGAGGAACTAGTTTCGGCCTTGTCTGGCCATCAACAGCCATAATACAAATCTGTACAAATAACTAAAACAAATGTACAGACATACACAAATGACGTTGAAATGAAACTGCGTATGGTTGTTAGTGCCGGGAGCGTCCGAGGACAAGTTCGGCTCGCCAGGTGCAGGTCTTTTGATTTGATGCCGGTACGCGACCTGCGCGTCCTGATGAGGATGGAATGACGATGAAGACGACACATACACCCAGCCCGCGTGCTAGCGAAGTTAACCAATGATGGTTAAAATTTCCGACCCTGCCGGGAATCGTACCCGGGACCCCTATGACCAAAGGCCAGCACGCTAACCATTTAGCCAGGGCGTTTTAAGGGGAAGCATTAATGAAACATGTTTTTAACACGATGCAACGCATCTAGAGATTTTATATCTCACTAAGAGCCCTATTTTAAGTTCATTTTATATTTTAGGTGTTGTGCATATTGTTCATTCAGCATCTCTAGATGCCTTTAATACATTTTAACGTCATTTGTGTATGCGTGTACATTTGTTTTAGTCATTAGATGTGTTTGTACAGATTTGTATTATGGCTGATTATGGCCAGCCAAGGCCGAAACTAGTTCTTCGACTAAAAATGCAATGTAAACATTATGTAATAAACAGTAGTATTGTAAAGGTGGACCATTTCTGACATCAGTTTTGTTAACATTGTGATCACAATTCAGTACGGAGGTTTACATCTTATGGTAACAGACTACTCATGAATGTTGTACGCACTGTTCTATTAATACCACTATTCCTTAATTTTAACTAACGATCTTTTCGATAACGGTAATGTCACGACATAGTATCGATACCACGAAAATATCTAAAGAAAATATCGATACTGGAATATCGATGGAAAAGTATCTATATCGCAACATCCTTACTTACACGATTACGTCATTCGCAAATGAATAACGATACAGACGAGTAAAAGTGTCCTCGATTTTGTTATTTTTCCTTCCGGATTAAAATGCCTGCCCACGAGTGGGTAAATTTAAGGCGACATGCCTGTGTTTGCATGCAGCCGGACGTCCTGGTGGGGATATGAAATGTTTAAATATGGTAATGATATGAGAAAGAGAACGTATGTTTGATGAGAAGAATCTCATTATGAAGGTCTGCTAGATCACACTAGCAGGGAATTCAAAGCCTAGGTAAGATGTTCATTAGCCCGGTCGAGCTTCCGATGCGAGAGAAGTGCGCAGGCACGAATGTAATGACTTTTTCCATTCTTATTTGATTAACGTTATCTCGTAGAGGAGACTGTTATCTTTAGAGGCAGAATAATAAGATTAATATCCTCTCTTTACTTATATTGAAGGAAAAAGGGGGGTTATTAAATAATGAATTAATTTATTTCTCAGCTGAATGCCCGTTCTTCGCAGGCTAGGGCAATGTGTTATATTTTTTTTATTTATCACAAAATATCGGAATAAAACAATCTTACTTTGCTTAATTACCTTATAAGAAACACTTGTGAAAAATTACATCTTTCTACTCCTACCTTTGTGGGATTTAGGGATATAGCATTTATAACAAAACATAGGAATACACAATTTTTTCATTTGATTATCCGTTTAACTTCCAGGGTTGGTTTTTCCCCGGACTCAGCGAGGGATCTCACCTCTACTGCCTGAGTGCTCTGAAACGTAAGCTTTTGGGTCGGGAATACAACTGGGGAAGAGGACCAGAACCTAGCCCAGGTGGTCTCACCTTCTGTGCTGAACAGGGGCCTTGTGAGGGGATGGGAAGTTTGGAAGCGATAGACAAGGAACAGGGAAGGAAGCGGCCGTGGTCTTAACTTAGGTACCATCCCGGTATTTGCTTGGAGAAGTGGAAAATCACGGAAAACCATTTCGAGGACGGCTGAGGTGGAAAATCGAAAACCCCCTCTACTCAATTGACCTCCCAGGGCTGGGTGGAACCCGTTCCAGTCCTCGTGCCACTGTTCAAACTTCGTGGCAGAACCGGGAGTCGAACCCGTGCCTCCGTTTTTCTAATTAGCTTATAAGGAACACCTGTGCCAACTTTCCGCTCTCTAGCATTGTGGGAAGTGCGAGAATTAGTGAGTGAGTCACGTAACCAGGTATTAATCTGAAGACAAACCAGAAATAGACATTAGGCCTATAACAGATACAAAACCTGTTCAATTTCTTTTTTTTTTTTAGCTTTTTTATCTAAATAATACCCGGCCCCGCGGTGTAGCGGTAGCATGTCTGCCTCTTACGACGGAGAAATGGCGGCCCCGATCTAAAAAGCAAAGAATAACGGCCGAGAAATTCGTCGTGCTGACCACACGACACCTCGTAATTGCAGGCCTTCGGGCTGAGCAGCGGTCGCCTGGTAGGCCATAGCCCTTAGAGGCTGTTGCGCCTTGGGGTTTGGTTTGTTTTTTAATCGAAAAAATGCATACACAACATTGTACTACAGGGGATTTATACTCGATCCGACAATCCGATTCGAGACACGCCGGGAACAATTCGACGAAGTTGGCGCGGAAAAGAAAACTATATATACTTCTACTGTTCCATATTGCCTGAAGAAATCGAACAGAAAAGAAATATAAATTGTTGATGCCATTGATGCTTTCACGGCCCGTGCTCATACTTATATTGAGTGCGAGGATTGCCATTCCCTAGAAATTCGTCAGCAACATGAGACGTTTCCATGTAACAAACGAAATAATCGTCAGCTGCGGACGCACTCTAAAGGATCTCCTCTACGCTCCTTTTGTCGTTTATACAAACACAAGTTTTCTTTATTATTCACTTCGTACAAAGTGAAAGACATAGTGAGATCAAATAGGATACAAAGAATTCCTATAGAGAGAACATAAAGGCATCGTTAATCCTCCACACCTTTATCGCTTAGTTTTCTGGATGAACTCAATTCACATAACCCGATTTCACCTAGAGTGCAGCCTGATTATTTCCTCAGATTCGATTTGTTTCTTTGCATCCGTTTCAACAACAATGTACAGTAGAAGCTCGTTAATCCGGACTAATTGGGGGATAAGTTGACCGGATTAAGGGAAGTAGAAACTGTTTTAAAAATCCGTTTAGAGTAACAAAACACTTCTACTTTGGTAAATTTAAAGGGCACGGGCCTAGAAAAGGTTATTCGTTATGTTACGGCGTCTTGGGAATCTGAAAAATCAGACTGAACCACCAGTTCATGAAAACGTACTTGCGTAAATCACTTGTATACGAGCGTCATATCGGGGTTTGCTCTGTGGACTTTTCACATTTTTATTTTAGCGTAAAAGCCAACAGTTCACTTTCGTTCTTACCTTCAAAACATTGTTTTGTAAATCTGTACTCAGCACATATATTAGGCACGGACCATTTTCAAGTTCTTCTATTATGTTTTTTTTTCTTTTCTGTGAATAAAAAGACCCATGAGTTTCTGGATCAGTCCAGAAAAGAGCTTACTGAATGACGTCACGATAACATGTTAAATTGCGTTTAAGGCCACAGCTTAATAACCGACTGCAGCGGGTAGCCTATTCACAACAAATGGCAAATAATCAACCACCACGGAGCTATGTGATGTATGCGACTGTTGACTTCCAACTACTTTTAAAATGTCGTATATGCGTGTTCTAAAGGAATTTCTTTTTCTGCATTTTTTAAAACTTTTGTCCGTGTTATCCGAAGTCTGGCTTATCGGGGTACGGATTAATGAGGTTTAGCTATATTTTATTTTAAAGTGACAAATGAAGTAGGGCAAGGTTGCATATTATCAACTCAACTCTACAGCATCTGTGCAGAGTGTGTCTTCAAGAGAGCTCTCTGTGGCTGGAATGGTGTGGAAGATCGATTGGCGGCAGAAAAATTAGCAACCTGCGATTTGCAGATAACACTTCCCTTATAGCTGGAAGTGAAGGGGAACTCGCTGACCTGTTTACAAGAGTAAAGAATATTATCCTTCACTATGGTCTAGAGATAAACATAGAAAAGTCCGCCTCCGTAGCGTAACGGTTAGTGTTATTAGCTGCCGTCGTCGGGGGCCCGGGTTCGATTCCCGGTACTGTCAGAAATTTAAGAATGGCAGGAGGGCTGGTATGTGGTCAAAACGGTACATGCAGCTCACCTCCAATAGGTGTGCCTGAAATGAGCTGCACCACCTCGAGATGAGGACCCGAATTTGAATTTGAACACAGAAAAGACCAAACTACCATTAGTTGATTGGCAAGGTCAAATCTAACGTGCAGGATGTCTCAAGGACCTGGAGATAGTAAAGGAATGTGTATACCTTGGATCAGTCATCAATGATTGGGGAAGCTGTGAAATAGAGATCGAAAGACGTATTTTTCTAGGTCGTGCTGCAATGGTTAAACTCACAAAGATCTGGCAAAACCGGGCAATGGCAAAAGCTACAAAGATGCGCTTGAAGGAATCACTAGTGTTCTCAGTCTTTTTGTACGGCTGTGAGAGGTGGTGGTGGCGATTACTGTTTAAAGAGGAGGTACAACTAGGCAACCATCCTCTATATAACACTAATCAGAGAGAGAAAATGGAAGGGATTCGACACTTCGAAAAATGAAGGTATCGGTCAAAGGAAGACAAGGGCCACGAAGGGCGTGAAAATGAAGGACTCCCTATGCCTCCATACGTAATACCGTCGGGGTCGGAAAAGAACAAGAGCTGACCAAGGGAGGTCGGATAGGATAGATGAAAGTGAGGAGCCTGGCACAAGTAAGTGGAAGCAATGTCAGGACTCAGCTGAGGTCCCCGTGGTCGCCAAACCACGCTCCAAAGTTCAGAGCCCCTGGGACCCCTTTCAGTCGCCTCTTACGACAGGCAGAGGATACCGTGGGTGTTATTCTACCGCCCCCATCCACAGGGGGTTACGGCTGTGAGACCTGGATCATGAATGCTAGAGACAAATGTAGAACTGATGCCTTTGAGATGTGGTGTTGGCGGAAAATGCTGCGTGTACTCTGGACGGAAAGAACCAATGTTTCCATTCTCAACGAACTGAGCATCAAGAAACGTCTAACTTCCCGTATGAGTGAGTGTTACCCCCAGTTCCTTGGTCACATTTTCAGAAGAGGAGAGAACTTAGAAAAGACCATTTTGCAAGGCTAAGTTGAAGGCAGTAGACCACGAGGAAGAACAGCAAGTAGATGGTTAGATCAGGCGAAGAAGATAACTGGCTTACCATCCCGTCAAGGCTGCAACGCAGAAATTATAGAGTTAGGAGGTCTCGACGCTCAGTAATGAGCAAAACGACTAATGATGATGATGATGATGATTTTAAAGTTAATAATTTTTTGTGACTTCTTTGCATTCCTGGCAGCCTGGGAAAGAATGAAGTGATGGTGTTTTACAACACTAGACCTCTTAATGACGCAATCGTACTACGCTTAATCCTTACGAGGATAAACGCACTATTCGTAATCTGTCTCGTACTCAAACCCGAACAACAAACAGTGACATCTATATTACTTAACTGTGAATTACCACTCATTGATATACAGTATCACTCTCATCGCTGCAAGGGCATCTTGGCGCGTGGGAATCGGTTCAACTGATCTGTCTTCTTCATCCACTTCGTCGAAAGCTGGCACGATTTCCTATGATTTCATCTAATTCAAGAATTTCTGAAATGCGCTTCACACTCATTTTAATCGCATAGACACTTCAGTTCATCAAGGATAACACGAAACTGCCGGGTTGTGTGGCTTAGACGGTTGAGGCGTTGGTTTTTGACCCCAACTTGGCAAGTTCGATCCTGGCTCAGTCCGGTGGTATTTGAAGGTGCTCAAATACGTCAGCCTAGTGTCGGTAGATTTACTGGTACGTAAAAGAACTTCTATGGTACTAAACTGCGGCACCTCGGCGTCACCGGAAACCGTAAAAAGTGGTTACTAGGACGTAAGCATTATTAACATGAAACTGATAAGTGAAATTTTCCAGAACAAAGAAATGTGAGGGTGAATGAAATGGGTTAATCCTGGATGATGTTTAGTTTTTCTTTACCGGCAGTGGAAGTCGGCTTGGGACGGCCTACCATGCAGCTTCTGGGTGAGATTAAAACTCGTAAGACCTTCCTTCCAAGCTCCGTTGAAACATATCAGCTTTGTCCAATAGTTTTCGTGAAGTTAAGCCGTCTGTGAAGTTTGGTGTTGTGTTGCTTCTCTTGAGAGATTAAACTTGAAAGTTCTATCAATTACAAAAGAGTTTATTACACACAATTCCCTTCTTTTCTTTGATGAAGTTATTCCTGACTTCAGCCGTTATGAATAAAATACAGGGCTTTAGATCCTGGAAAGACAGGGCTTCTTCGTTTTCTTAAGAAACAGAAAACTCAATATCGACCTTCGTTCCATCACGTTCCGTGATAGGGCCTACATTGATCAATATTTGAAATATGATTCCCAGAGCTGAGAGTGGATAATTTTGGGTATGAATTTTCCTACTTTTCGAAAATGAAAAGATGCTACGAGCAGAAATCGTATTTAATTTTAAATTTCAAAGTAGTTACCCAGATTGTATATCCATTTACTCACTCATAACTATCGCCGTGCACATAAAAACACGCAGACCATCCAGTGAGCGTGATTCTACTGCTCAAAAATTACTAGTGTCTTAACATGGATTCATTTCGGTAAACTGACGCTAAGTCGTCTTGGAACACATTCAAATGAATCATACTTTTAAACATTCTGTGGGTGAAAACGGAAACGCATCGCCGGCTGACAATAATAATAATAATAATAATAATAATAATAATAATAATAATAATAATAATAATAATAATGGCATGTGATCTCCCGAGAGGCCTGGTGCAGATTTTTCGGTTTTACGCCGTATCGGCGATCTGAGCGTCTGTGAGGATGGGGCCCTATCTACGATGAAATCTGAAGACGTCACGGACACCCAGTCCCGGAGCATAGGAATTAAAGTTAAAATCCCCGACCCGATCGGGAATCGATCCCGGGACCCCTTGAACCTAAGGCCAGCATGCTAACCATTTAGCCATGCAGCCGGACATCACCGGCTGATAATTTGATGTTGAAGATGTATAGTTGACAATCTGTCCCACACCGTCAAAAATACATTACAAAATTACGGAATTTATGATTGGATTGTCGCTTTTGCAGCCGTTGATTCATGATAGGGCTTGGAACATCTTTCGTCAACAATCCTGTACAGTTTTGTAAGTTGATACTATTCGAAATTCAGAATTCTGTGGAAGTATAAGTAGTTGTTATAACAAACGTCTGAGATTAGGAAGGAGTACCAACTTAAACGATATTGGCCGAAGGATTATTGTATAAATGGTATGTTATTACAAGCAATGAAAGGTATGTATGCTGAAAATAAAAAGGCCGTAGTGAAAATTGATAGAATAAGTTCATCGTTCAATAACACAAGGAAAAGAACCAACCCTTGTTGCCCCTGGCAATTCTGGACTTCGGAAAGGCGTTTGACAGAGTACCGCATGAACTCATATGGAAAGCACTTTATAACCATGCTGCCCCGGAAGCCTATGTGCGATGTATTTAGATCTTCTACCGCAATATCACAAGTATGGTGCGTTGTCCAATTGGAAGATCACCTCTTTTTTTCCTATCACGATTGAGTCCCCCAAGGATCTGCGCTCTCACCCTTTCTGTTCATGCTGTGCACAGACATAGCAAGAGCTGATATTCAAGCTATAGAGGACCAGACTGTGCGCCGGAAAGATCGTTATGAAAGGCCTCCGGCTGAAAAAAAACACACACACACACATAAATTGAACCTGTGGTCTCCAAGATCATTGTATGATCTAGAAGCGTTATATTTAGTCAAACAAAATGAATTTTAATTACGCAGACAAAACTGCAGAGCAGTGCCCTGGCTTCTCAGCGAAATCCAATCAGGACAAGTACAGCAGAGTTTTCCCCGAGAACACCGTACAACGACACACAGAAGTTAGAAAGGGAGGGTCCAGCAGTGAGGTATAGTTACCATGACAACGCGTTCTATACCAAGCCGCACGTCTGAACGTTCTGTGAAGAGCGAGCTGCCCCTGCTGTGAGGATTATGAGACTGGTGTGTGGGGGGCATCTACGACTGCCGTTATAGGTCACACATAATCAGTACGAACTATAAGTCTCTGCCCTTCGATCACTTGATGTTTCCACCCACAGTAAAACATCAACAGAGTAAACAATTATCCTCTAAAATAGGGAGATGCTCGAAATAATCATTTGAGGCCGTACATATTCTTCAATGAGCAGGTTCTACAATCCACCGGTTAATTAGATGGGAGCTATACTGGAGATAAACCATCCACCCTTGCTACTATGCCTTGCGTAAGCTTTATGTAGTTACAGGAGCTAGACACCGATAAGGGTTAACAAGGCTAAGCGAGAGTGTGGTGCAAATATAGCACTTTAGGAAGCAAATCTATTGGCAGCTCTTGTGTTCAATTACAGGGATGCAATCGAAGTTAAAAGAACGAATAATACGGCGACTGGAGAAGATAGTCACGAATTCTGTTCAAGGAAATTCAAGGGGATACCATACAGTTGCCAAAGAGTCGTTTCCAAACCTTAAAGACAAGGGTGTCCAAACCTGCCTTGAACCCCGAGTCCAACTGGAAATACAGTACATCCCGTCAACCAGCCATCAGTGCTACACTATTCTCGCGTGGCTAGAGACAGCAGGAAGTGTACTAGTTCTGATTCTGAGTGGACATGTCTGATTGGTCAAAATGAGTTCACTCATTCTCAAAACCGAAATATTATTTGTCCATGATATTAGTCTTGCTTGCTTGTTGTTTAAAGAAGCCTAACATCTAAGGTCATCGGCCCTAATATTAGTAAATAGAAAGTAAATACAAAGAAACGCTGTGAATAAACAAGTATTAAGATAAGTTATTCTTTTACAATTGTCTTTACGTCGTACCGTCCGACTCGTTGGCTGTATGGTCACCGTACTGGCCTTCGGTTCATATGATCCCGGGTCCGATTCCCGGCCGGGTCGGGGATTTTAACCTTAATTGGCTAATTCCAATGACTCGGGGGCTGGGTGAGTGTGGCGTATTCAGCATTAGAAATCATCCTAGGTAGGGCCCTCATCTTCACAGACATACAGGTCGCCTAATAGGCCGTCTACAGAAAAAGACCCGCACCAGGCCTCTCCGGAGGCTATACGCCATTATTATTATTATTATTATTATTACGTCGTACCGACACAGAGGTCTTATGGAGACGATGGAACAGGAGAAAGGGCTAGGAGTGAGTGGAAAGGAAACGGTCGTGACCTTAATTAAGGTACACTATCAATGCTCTTCTTGCTGTGAAAATGGGAAACCATCTTCAGGGTTGCCGACAGTGTATAAGAAGGCAATTAGGTCATAGTGCGAAATAAAGATGCCTTTGCTGGCAGGACCTAGTGTTTGCAGTACACTATGTCTTCTGGTATAGGCTAGAGCAATTTTGTTACTTTCATAGATCTGTCTCTGTCATATCCTTGGCTTTGACAATATGCAAGTGACTGAGGTATGAGCGATGCTAGTAATGCCAATCCTTATGCAGCCAGTCCCTGCTATGAATGGTGTGAAAATGTTGCTCATAGAGTCGGTTGGTGTATGCATTTCAGTGGGCTTGGCAGACTGATATGTAATAGCAACTCTGGCTCGGTGAGGAAAGCAACGGGAAACTACCTCACTCCTCATTTCCCTAGTACGCCTCTTCAGTGATGCCCAGGCCATCTATGACAGCTGATGGCAGAGCTGTTGAGGATCCCACCAGCGGCATCGCTGACGGACTGAACATACATACATACGAAATAAAGGCTTTTGTATGTAGACTGGCAAAATCTTTTCCGTACGATCAAAAAGATAGGTATCCACTGGAGAAACAGGCGCCTTATACTAAATGTATATAAACTGCAAAACTCCGCGGTCGAAGTAAATGAAAGCAGAAGAAATTACAGGGTCAGACGTGGTCAGCGTGACGAGTCCTTGGCTTTCACGACCGGGCTCACTGCCTCGTATATGCAAAAGCTCGTCAATAAATCCGTTCCAGTCTTCGGCCCAGATTTTTGGACTGATCGGGAATGAAACCCGGGACCTCTAGGTAAAAGGCAAACAGGTTACCCCTACCGCCGAGCCATTCAGCCCAAATTACAAGTTGTAATCCCAAGGGGTATCTTGGTTCTGCACCACACTCACAATTTCCTAGCAGTTCTTGTCCCTGAGAGCAGTTTCTTTTAGAACATGAGATAATACTAAGGGTAACATTCCTGCTCTAATTAATAGTCGTGACTGCCTTAAGGGTTTCATACGTTCCTTAATTCCCTTTAAACAACAATAATTACTCCTGTTGTTATAGGACATCTGTGTCCTTGTCAGAGTACGCTGGTTATTTAGCGCCTTCAACAAACAGATCATTAAGATCTCAAGCACGTACTCACTGTCGTTCTTATCATCGGTCTGCTTAGTTAACATTGAGGGAATGGTCCATAGACCTAACCCAATAGCTATAAAATGACGTCACTCAACATTTCTAAAGGCCATTTTCAAACTCTGATACACGTCGTTTGTCTCCATGGATACATGCTGGCGATGAGGAGATACGAAAGTCTTTCGGTTTGCCGCTCACAAGACTCTGGCTCAAGTAAACTTCTGATCACATCCGGAGAGAGTATTCCTTATTTATGAAGGGACGTTCCTTTCAAGAGTCGTGCGAAGGATTCATAAATTCTGTGCTGGCAGTTACCATTCTACATTACTGTTAGCGTACAGAGTGAACAACCAATGTTGCCAAGCTTCCCTAGCGCAGATGAGGAGCCCAGCGCAAGACTCACACAGCTCCAAATTATACAAGTTTTAAAAACATGATTACATTTCAAAGAAATGCCGTTGATTCACTCACAGTAAACTAGAAACATTAGTACCACTACATATTTAAGAAGACGTGGACGCGACACTTATCTTCCACTATCTTAAAACTTATGCCCGGGTACACCATTCTCGGTGAATATCAGGCGTTACAAAACCGAAGTAAAACTCTTACCGTGGTATTGCCATTAACCTGTTACACCATTGCTAATACTTGGTTTCGAAACCGCGGTTCCCTGACGTTCGTTTTTCTCGCTATAATTTCCCTCGGAAGTAATTCAGAAGGCGGTGATAAGTTCGACAGTCACTTATCTTTAATTTACCCAGAAGTGATTTTTTCAACAGTCATGTGTGTCTAAATTATATTTTTTTAAATGTTTTATTAAGTTAGTTCAGAGTCACTTTAACCCTAAGGTCTTATCGTGACTTCTAATTGTAGAATTTACATTAAATTACACTAGAGTGAAATTTTAAAATGAGTGTATCTATATCTCAAAACTTTAAAAATTTACAGATGTAAAAATTGGTATTCAGAAGGCGGTGATGAGTTCGACAGTCACTTATCTTTAATTTATCCAGAAGTAAGTGATTTTTTCGACAGTCATGTGTCTCTAAGTCATCTTTTTTAAAAATTTTTATTTAGTTCAGAGTCACTTTAACCCTAAGATCTTATCGTGACTTCTAATTGTAGAATTTACATTAAATTACACTAGAGTGAAGAATGAGAGGAATATAAGAGATTTCGGTATTTTAAGCTGAACAGTGATTTTTTTTAATACACACCAGTGTCTTTGAAAAACTTTATAATTTGTTTGCACAGTGAAGGAGATGAGAGTGCCTCCTTAATCTCCTCAGGTATACTCTGGTACTGGGCCATTGGTCGTACAGTGAACAGTCTGTAATGATGTGCTTCACAGTCAACAAACTATTGCATGTTGTACAGTTGGGAGGCTGTTTCTTCTCAAGGAGGTAGCTGTGACTTATTTTGGAGTGGCCGATCCGTATTGTAGGTATTAAGACTTGATCTTGCCTGTGAAGGTTGTGAAGATAATGTTGTACTTTAGATTCCGTTGTTACTTTATGGAGTTTACTGTTTGAAGTTTGAAGCCATTTTATCTTCCAGTGTTGGTATAATTTCGTTTTAGCATAGGTAATATTGTCAGTGTGAGGGGTGGCTATTGTTAGATCGCCTAGCGGGAGGTATGTAGCGACTTTTTTTTTTTTTGCTAGGGGCTTTACGTCGCACCGACACAGATAGATCTTATGGCGACGGTGGGATAGGAAAGGCCTAGGAGTTGGAAGGAAGCGACCGTGGCCTTAATTAAGGTACAGCCCCAGCATTTGCCTGGTGTGAAAATGGGAAACCACGGAAAACCATTTTCAGGGCTGCCGATAGTGGGATTCGAACCTACTATCTCCCGGATGCAAGCTCACAGCCGCGCGCCTCTACGCGCACGGCCAACTCGCCCGGTGTAGCGACTTTAGCTGCGTGATCAGCAGATTGATTGCCTTGAATACCTCTGTATGAGGGTACCCACACAAGGATGACTAGTTTGCCTTTTTTCATGATGTTGTTACTGTAAACAACAGTTGTATTTTTTGTACAAGGATGTTTTTCGATGATGGACTTTCTATTGCGTTTAATGCACTTTTTGAATCAGTAAAAATCACGAACGAGTGCTGGTTTTCAAAGTGTGTGGCATAGTCTGCCTTATTGCGTACAGCTCGTTAGAGAAGACTGTATAGTAGTCAGACAATTGGTATAGCATGGTACTTTCAGGATATATAATCCCAATCCATTTCTTTCCACAATTTTTGATCCATTAGTATAGACTGCAGTGTGCCTTGGGAATTTATTAGAAATTTCAAGAAATAATTGACGGTAGTGAGATCTGTCAATTTCGTCTCTGACACTGTTGTTTATTACGAAGTTAATTGCTGGAAGGGACATTAAGAGAATGGTTTGAGAGGAGTACTGGAGGGATATTTAGATTTAATTCTTCAAGGAACTTAGCTATTCCGACAATGAAGGGCTGTGGTTGGGATCCTGATTTAATGTGTACACCTTGGTGTTTGTTAGGAAAAGCATACAACTTAATTCGTGATTCACTCATAGTTGCTACCTTCAGCGCATAAGTCAAACTTAGCTGTCTACGTCTAATTGCGAGTGGTGGTTCATTTGCTTCTATTTCAATACTGGCTACTGGACTGGTGCGGAATGCTCCTAGAGCAATCCAGGCCGGTTTATGCGCTCAACTTCATCAACTGAGTTCATATCTAACTTAGCCTTTATCTCCTCATCCCGAGTACCCCCCTGACATTGTTCTCACATGTTTGTACCAGCAATCATTATCACTACTTTCAACTGTATTACTTTTAACTTATCAATGAGATATCCTGAGTCCAGCCCGCTTTCACTTTCGTCTGAAAACTGACCGGTGTAAAGATGGTTTCGTCCGGGAGTTGACTTCCTTCTTACAGAATACTGTTGATCGCAACTGCTCACTGGATTAGCTTTGCTGCACCTTGATTCAATCTCACTTACTATACTACTATCCTGGGAGAACACACATCCCAAATACTTGAAATTATCTACAGTACCTGCTCTAGCTTTGTATTCCCAACCTGACACTCAATTCTCTTAGGTTCCTTACCTACTGACATCACTTGAAAATTTAATGCTGAAAAATCTAGTTTCACGGCTAAATGAACATTCTTGCAATGTATATATGACCTCTGGTGACCTTCAAGTCAATGATTCACAATAGCGTTCAACTTTTTTAAAAAGGAATCATGGAATGATTGGTTAACGGCATTGTCTGCTACCTTTCCTTTTAAAAAGCCTGCTATATTTAGAGATATGATCATTTCATTTGCTGCCTAAAATATATTTCACATTCAGGACAAAGAGCGGACACTTTCTTAATTCACTTTATAGAAATACACGGAAGCGCTTTGTTACAAAGACATTAAAACAATTTATCATACTCTTTGGAATGGAACCAAACTTCATATTTCCTTCAGAATTTATTGGCGCTCTCTAAAGGAACAATAGATCTGTATTAATCACGACAAGATTTCGTGACCTGGTAGAAATCATTTACATCTTCATTTTCTCCAAGTTACAAATCACATGTCTCCGATTCAGATTGTTTATTGAGAAATGAGATAGTGAGTCAGGTAAATGACCGCTGTGTCAATGTTTGCTCCGATTACTTCTGGTTTGAAAGGGGGGGACTAATTTCAAAGCCGAGGGAGAAAAGAAAGAGGCGTGAATTTCTTTAAATTAAATAAAAATGAATTATTGTGTACATGGTTTAAAGGATATTATTCATTATATTCATGGACAAGCTGTTATGTAGGGTGTAACAAAACTCAACGGCAAAGCAGCACGAGTCGTGTCCCGTTCCTGTACGTTTATTCGTAGCGCTTTATCCTTAACATATTTTCTCCCTAGACCATTTTTCCGTAGCGCAATTTTGCATTTCCTTCCCTCGAAAATTATTATAAATTATATGATTTAACATCAAACACATTTGTTCCACGGAAATAGTGCAAAAAATTTCAAGGAGAATACAAACGAACCTCAGATTATAACTTAATCTCGGGGTAGCATAAAACTCATTTACAACGGGCACGTGTATCACAAGAGAGATTCCAGAGGGGAGAAGAAATATTGGATGTGTAGTAAGAAGTCAGAATGCAGAACAACTGTTATAACAAGGGGCTCTGGAAATAACATAAAGGTAGCAAAAGAAGATATCCACGCTCATGGTTCCAATCAGGAGAGCCAAGGAACATCCAGAGTTCCCCCATGACAATCGATTCGAAAGTTGCATCCGGCATCGTCGCCATAAGACGTATTTGTGTCAGTGCGATGTTAAGTAAAAAAAAAAATCGGGTTTTTTATGCCATTTACCAGAACGGGAAAATTTAAAAAGAACTCTTAGACGCGATCGTAAGGGAGATCATTTACCTGAAACGAAAGCATCGAGTCATTTAAGGGATGCGCTTGACCGATATAGAAAAGCATTGTAAGTTACATTGTTGTGCATTACGACACTTATAACGACAAAGGAAGGATTTTAGAATATTTAAGGACGATAGGTCATTATTTCAAAGTTTGAAATTTAATTTCTACTAAGCTGCACGTGAAGACGTTTTATTTTACAACATATTTTAGTGAAAATAACGTATCTGATTGCCACTGGATGAACGGGCAACAGGGAGAAAAGGTATTGGAGGAAATTCACTTTGGGTAAAGTACGCTTTAAGGGAGAAACATTATTTTGAAAGTATATGTCTAGGGAACATGACCGCGAATCATGGATTCCTCATAATAGAGAGAAATATCCGACTCGTTGGCTGAATGGTCAGCGTACTGGCCCTCGGTTCAGAGAGTCCCGGGTTCGATTCCCGGCCGGGTCGGGGATTTTAACCTTCATTGGTTAATTCCAATGGCCTGGGGCTGGGTGTTTGCGCTGTCCCCAGCATCCCTGCAACTCACATACCACACATAACACTATCTTCACCACAATAACACGCAGTTACCTACACATGGCAGATGCCGCCCACCCTCATCGGAGGGTCTGCCTTACAAGGTCTGCAGTCGGCTAGAAATAGCTACACGAAATCATTATTATTATACAGAGAAATGACATGGCGTATGGCTTTTAGTGTCGGGAGTGTCCGAAGACATGTACGGCTCGCCAGGTGCAGGTCTTTCGATTCGACTTCCGTAGGCGACCTGCGGGTCGTGAGGAGGATGAAATGATGATGAAGACGAAACATACACCCAGCCCCAGTGCCAGCGAAATTAACCAATGATGGTTAAAATTCCCGATCCTGCCGGGAATCCAACCCGGGACCTCTGTGACCAAAGGCCAGCACGCTAACCATTTAGCCATGGAGCCGGACAATAGAGAGAAGAAAAAACGGAATGACGATAGGGTACGGAATGAAAGAAATTTTAGTAGTAGTCGATTCTCCTAGATTCACTTTTTTTTCCTGCTTCCCTGTGCGATAGGCTTCTTTAAATTAATGCATTTTTTATCTTGCAATTTGCTTTAAGTCGCACCGACACATGGGATAGGAAAAGGCTAGGAGTGGGAAGGAAGCGACCGTGGCCTTAATGAAAGTACAGCCCCAGCATTTTCTTAGTATGAAAATCGGAAAATCATCTTCAGGGCTGCCGACAATGGGGTTCGAACCCACTATCTCCCGAATGCAAAATTAAGATATCGACACATTTCGGAAATGTATCCAAAATTCTCAACTATTTTACAATTTTTCACGCACCTAGTCAATCTTCCTCTAAAATAAAAAATAAAAAAAATGAAAATCCACAGCCTGTTTCCAGTCATTTGACCGGGTCAGGAATGGAATGAATGAAGCCCCATCTAGCGGCAGTGATAGGAATCGTGCCGGCTGCCGAAGTCTGTCGCACTCCTCTGGGCAATGATTAATGAATGACAGACGAAATAAAATGATATTGGAGAGTGTTGCTGGAGTGAATTATGACATGGAAAACCGGAGTACCCGGAGTAAAACCTGTCCCGCCTCCGCTTTGTCCAGCACAAATCGCACATAGAGTGACCGGGATTTGAACCACGGAACCCAGCGGTGAGAGGCCGGCGTGCTGTCGCCTGAGCCACGGAGGCTCTAGATCACGATATATCTTGCATACATTTTTAAAAAACCCTCGACACCTCGCAGTGCGTGCTACATACTACGTCACGTTCCCAAATTATCCTAGTCTTCTTCCCGTACTGAAAAGAGAACGCATTGGTTTATTAAAAATCGTCTCTGATTAACGTAAATATGGATAGTCAGAGAGATCATGAATCAAGGAACGCCAAACTTAACCTTGTTGAATTGTTTCCCTCTGCCGCCATCACAATACTAGCTAATGTACAGGTTAATCCGTTTCAACAGGTAAATATCACATATACCGCAGTATATCATACAGCTCGTATTACATTCATTAGTCCAGGACCAGAGGACCATGTTTACGACTCTGCTAGCTTAGTGGACTGTTCGACGCTTCAAATATCATTAATGTTCAAGTTTTAATTACAATATTACCCCATGCACAGTTCTTCTGGTATGGGCTAGAATAAAACTGTTACTTTCATTGACCTGTCTCAGTCTTATACTTGGCTTTGACAATATGAAAGTGGCTGAGGTATGAGTGACGCTAGTAATGCCATTCCTTATGCAGTCAGTCCCTGCTATGAAGGGTGTGAAAATGTCACTCATAGGGTCGGTTGGTGCATGCATTTCAGTGGGCTTGGCAGACTGATGTGCAATAGCAACTTCTGGCTCAGTGAGGAAAGCAACGGGAAACTACCTCACTCCTCATTTCCCTAGTACGCCTCTTCAGTGACACCTAGGCCATCTATGACAGCTAATGGTGAACCTGTTGAGGATCCAACCAGCCTTCGGGCTGAATACCTAACATACATACACCCCATGCACACATTTCTCATATCTTCCGTAGCAAAACACGAACAAGAACACAAAAAGAACGTAAATGCATGGATCAAACAAGGATGATTTGCGTCGTAGTCTGACGAATCAAAATTATTTATAATTAAATTCTTACAGTTTCAAATAAGTAAATTCACCACAGTATGAAATAAAATATTATACACAACTGCCACTAGGTTTTACAGATTTGAAATTATTGCAAGAAGTCTGGTGTACACATTTTGGGACAACCAACTTTTTGTTTCTTTACCGAGGGCTTCAGTACTGGAACGAAAGGACATAGTCTACGTCAAAATGATATTAAGTTGTGGGTTCAACGACTCCCCACCATTTCGAGTCCGAGGGTTAATTTCAGTTGGAGAAAGGTCACTGGATGACTTCGGCAGTTTTGCAGACAGCTGGAGTCCCTATTCTCTTAAACAAGCACGTACAGTTACCATAATGCGTGCCAAATTACTCATGAGTGTCCTACGCACACCTCCCCCTGTCCCTGGTTATGAATACCAACAAGATTGGAAACAAAAACAGAGCACAAACAATTTGCCATCATACTGTGTGGGCTGTTACGACATACCATTACCCCTGCTATTATTGTAGTTTAATGAAATAAGGGCAATACTCAAGAAGGTTAACAATGACATGATAGCTAAAGGATTGTACTGCTAAGAGCAGCTGTAATTATCAGCCGTTTCCTTATGACGGTTAATATCCATTTTTTTTTTTTGCAATTGCAATGAATTATTGATTTATTACCTGTAAATAGCATGAAATTAACATAAAATAGCCGGTGAAATATTTTAATAAGTGGATATTTAAGATGTCGGAAATTCCGCTGAAAAATTCCGCTCTTTCAGCCTTCAATATTCTGATTTTAAAACTACTGGACTGAAAACAAGAATGTAGATTTACGTGATTGTTGATATCGTGATCAAAGCCACAAGACCACCAATTTTACGTGGAGTACACCCACCTTTCACTCCCGGTCTGAAAACAGAGCGATGTAAAGTTCATTCTGTCGTAGAGCATTGACACTGCTACACACCGGTTCGATTTAATTTAGTATACTCTCATCCTGGGAGAATACACAAGCAAGTGGTCTATCTATTCCACTTTTGTGTTCCCTACCTGACAATCAATCCTCTTCGGTTTCTTACCAACCCATAATAATAATAATAATAATAATAATAATAATAATAATAATAATAATAATAATAATAATAATAATAATAATAATAATAATAATAATAATAATAGGTTGAAATTCAAGCTCATTTTCAGAAAGCATCTACTAGCCCGCACAACAGTTCTACAGTGCGATTTGCATAATTAGGGATACGGCCTATTAGAACCCCTAAAATTTATGCAACTCACCTACATCTGCAGAACGGGCTAGAAGATAACTTGCTATTCCCCTATATCAGTTTACATTCCATCCTATTACTGCTTCAAAATCCGAGCAATAATAATAATAATAATAATAATAATAATAATAATAATAATAATACGCCCTAGTTAACGCACATGCTCCTACAAACGATAAGAACAAGTCTGATCCAGACGAAGTTGATAATTTCTGGGACCTATTGGATGAAAAATTGAACAAAATCCCCAAACACCATGTCAAGCTTCTTTTCGGTGACTTCAATGCCCAACTAGGTCGTGAACAGAAGTACAAGAAAGTTATAGGAAATTACCCTGCTCACAAAAGAACCAATCCCAACGGCAAAAGACTGGTGACCATTTGCGAAAATCACAACCTGCAGGTCATGTCGACCCACTTTCGCCATCTACCCAGAAAGCAAATGACTTGGCGTTCTCCCGTCCAAGCTCTCGGAGAGTTCCAAATTGATCATCTTGCGATCTCCAGGAGAAACAGCCCTGAGATTATGAATGTTAAGATAAAGAAAGGCATCAATGTGGACTCAGATCATTATATGTCTCTTATCAAATTCAAACCAATTCCCGCACACACAAGGAAGACAACCAAACAGATCACACGCTTCGACAATGATAAACTTCGGCAAAGGGTCGAGGAGTTCCAGGAGAAGGCTAGACCAAATGACTGTGACTTTAACAACGCCAAAAGTCTCCTTGTTGAGGCCGCCAAAGACGTTGCAGAAATCAAGAGAAGCAAAAAGCATGCCTGGTGGAATAGTACCTGCGAATCAGTCCTCCAAGAAAGACTCAATGCGTGGAAACAGTACAACTCTACGAAATCAGAAAATGATTGGGAAACCTACAAAACCCAACGTGCCCAAGCAGCTAGGGTGTTCAGAACTGAGAAACGTAAATACGAAAAATCCCTCATTGAAAAGATAGAACAAAACTTTAGGAAGAATGAAAGCAGAGAGTACTACAGAGCCTTCAAACGCAAACTCACTGGCTATAAACCACCATCTCTATGCTTTGAGCGAACGGACGGCACACTGGCGACGTCAAATGAAGAAAATTGCAACATTCTGGCAGATTACTTCAAGAATTTACTTAATTGCTCTAATCCGCAAAGCGCCATTGAGACCAAGGAACCCTTACTTAGGTACCCAGATTCCAGACCACCCGACAGAGATGAAATCAAGCGCCACATTGCCCGTCTCAAAAATAACAAAGCGCCGGGGGAAGACTCAGTAGTAGCAGAACTATGGAAATATGCCCCAGAAGAATCACTTGATATCTTGCAAAAGCAAATAGAAGAAATTTGGAACAAGGAGACCCTACCCATCCATCCATTACACAAAACCATTACACAAAAAAGGCAGCATGAAGAACATCAACAACTACAGAGGAATATCTTTGCTACCCGTGACTTACAAAATTCTTTCACTTGCCATCCTGGAGCATTTGGAAGCACAAGTCGAACATCAAATAGGTGAATACCAAGGAGGGTTCAGAAAAGGTCGCTCAACAGCTGAACAGATCCAAAATCTCAAAACGATCATAAGATATTGTACACTAAGGTCCAAGCAGTATGTGTCTGTCTTTGTGGACTTTAAGAAAGCGTACGACTCCATTGACCGGGAAGTCCTGCTAAACATGTTAAATGAATTGCGAGTTGATTTGAAACTGCTGGCATTAATTAGAGCCACCCTGACCGATACAAAATCCAAGGTGAAGTTCCACGGATGTCTCTCGCATTTCTTTGACATCAAAACAGGAGTCCGACAAGGATGGGCTATCCCCGATACTCTTCAACTGTGTTCTTGAAAAGATCATCAGAACCTGGCGGGTGAGATTACAGGAAACCAACTACAGTCCATTGAGAACAGGAACCAAATCCAAGGGGATCGCAACAGACTGCTTAGCATTTGCCGATGATATTGCTGTTCTCTCAACAGACATAGAAACCGCTAGAGCTCAAGTTGAAATTTTAAAGGAAATTGCCGAACAAACTGGTTTGCAGATATCGTTTGAGAAAACAGAAGTAATGACTAACATCAAAGAGGCTCCACCAAAACTCCATACAAAATACGGGGACATCGCCCGAGTAGACAAATTCAAATACCTGGGTGAGATCATCATGAAAAATGGACTGGACAAAGAAGCACTTCAGGAGCGAGTACGCAAACTGGAAATAGCCTACCAAACATCCTGCACAATCTACAACAAAAAAAGCCTTTCCCAAAACACCAAGATACGTCACTATGAAACAGTTCTGAAGCCAGTAGTTCTATATGCAGCCGAAACCCTGTCTCTAAATGCCAACAAACGACTCCTTGAAGATTTGGAGAAAAGAGAACGCAAAATTGTGAGAGGAATCTTGGGATCAAAGTACAGAAATGGAATCCATCAAAAGAGATCCAACAAGGAAGTCTACAGCAAAATAGAGAAAATTACCTACACAATCAGAAAAAGACGGGCAAGATTTTACGGTCATCTGAAAAGAATGGACAGAAGAAAGTTAACTAAAGAAATCTTTCACTTTTTTGATTCAAACCCCAAAACCACAATTCCCTGGTTTAGAAATACCAAAGAAGACCTGCAAATGCTACATATCTCAGCTGAAGACGCCCTTAACAGAGATCTCTTCCGCAAGAAAATATTGAGGAACGGGCTAAACCGAGACGAGCAACCGAAGAGAAGACACGGTGCCCCTTGGACAGAGGAGCGTAAGCAGGCCCACTCACAAAGAATGAGGGAAATTTGGGCTCTAAAGAAGGCCAAGTTCAGTGTCAAATGCAACAAGACTTAACGTGGTCCTTGATGGCCCCAGCGAATTATATATAATAATAATAATAATAATAATAATAATAATAATAATAATAATAATAATAATAATAATAATAAAAATAATAATCTAACGAGATACAGATGCCTTAGCGGCCTAAGCAAAAAAGAAAAAAGAAAATGGAGGCAGCTTTCCAAACCACTCCGAACATATGTAACAAAAGGTGTTTTTTCAATAAATACTATCATTCATCATCACAACACTCGTCAAGCCGGTATCTATCTATGCGTAAGAAAGCCTCATCCACTATCAGAAACATGCGTTAGCTAGGTTAGAGCGAAAAGAGAGAAATATTCTCTACAGCAAAAAAAAAAAAAAAAAAAAAAAAAAAAAAAAAAAAAAAAAAAAAAAAAAAAAACGGGACCCACATTAATCAAAACAAGAAATCTATATATATAAAATAAGAGTTTTGTCTGTAAATTGCTCAGAATTTGAAAATAATGGTATTTCTATATCGGTCATGTCCACAGCAACCAGGAAATGCACTTTTTACTTTTCCGTAATTTCTGTCTGTGTGTATGTATGTACACGCATAACTAGAAAACCGCTAAAGAGAATTAAATGAAAATCGGTATGCGAAGTCCGAGAATAAGTCGCTACAATCTAAGCCATAAATAATTTTATTCACTCTGATAGAAATGGTAGTTTAGGGGAAGGCCTAAAATTTAATTTTCAAATATTTATGTTATTAGTGGTCATATCTTAATAAAAATTGGTATGCAAAGTCGGAAAATAAGTCGATACAATCTAGGCTATAAATAATTTTACTCACGCTGAGTGAAATGGTAGTTTAGAGGAAGGCCTAAAATTTAATTCTTAAATATTTACGTCATTAGTGGTCCTATCGCACTAAAAACTGGTATACAAAGTCGGAGAATGAGCCACTATAATCTATGCTATAAATAATTCCATTCATGCTGAATGAAATGGTAGTTTAGGGGAAGGCCTAAAATTCAATTATCAAATATTTATATTATTAGGGGTCGTATCGATAAATACTACACAACCAAAGTTATATAGAATTAAATTTCCGACAATTTATGTCTTATACAATTTTACCATACCGGCTATGATAAAACAGATATTCATGAATTTGTTATTTTTTTGCTAAGTCCATATCGACGCCGAGCCACGAGAAAATGGGTTAACAGCATTTAATGAAAATCGGTATATAGAGTCGGGGAATAAGAAACTACAGTCTAAGCTATACACAACTGTATTCACCCTGAATAAAATTGTAGTTTAGGGGAAGGCGCCTAAAATTTAATTTTTAAATACCTACGTTTTTGGTCCTATCGAAAAGTACTACATAACAAAGGTTACAGAGAATACAATTTCCGATATGTTTTATTCAGTTTTACCGTACCGACTATGATAAGTGGTATTTCAAAGTCGGAAGAAAACTAAATGTGAAGGCCTACAATATCGAAAGCGCATAACATTGAACAACAATAAAATTACATTGACCATTGTTTGTTGTGATGTATTTGTCTCTTATGCTGCCTCTCAACTCCGACAGATGGGATTATTGCTGCGTACCGAGTATAATAGCCTGACGGAATATTGGCGGGCAATAGCCAGGGAGTTAGAACACTTTCTTCTTTAGCATGCCATTCCTCTGGTTCATCCATTTTCTGATACAGCTGGTACGTAACACACTGGTTCTTCATAGTATTCCAGTTATTCGATCCCTACTCTGACGCGCTGTTTTGAATGAGCAGTGGGCGTACTTAAGGCAGAGGCTCACTTAGTTGAGTAGTATGGCCTTGTCTAGAATAACAATTTAGGCCTGTTCCAAATCACAGCACCCCAATTCACTGAATAACTCAAAATTCAACCTAAAAAAGAGCCGTTTCTTAAGGAAAGCTTCTTTCTATTCACTTTTATTCAATTCTACATTCATTTTATTCCAAATTATCAGTGAAGAGGGGCTTTCTCCTCTGGCTTGGAGGAAAAATTTGCCTCCAAGTCAGATAGATTTTTCCGCCGCCAGTGTAGTGAATTGATATTTTTCGACTCATCGGGTACTCCTAGGAAACAAATTAGTAAAAGGGCATAGTTTTTGCCCTTGGAGTCTCCACTATTCGACCATCTCCCCACCGAAAAAAGACGAAGAGTGTTCACAAATCACGGCTGTCTGCGGCTTGGACATTCTATCTCTGGAACATTGGACTGATAGATCGACAGTGTAGTTCTGTTCGTTAAAAGTGAGAAAATGTGTGGTGTTTCATTTGATCGAGTATTTCATATGAAAGCATTGCTTTTAATCGCGCCATTCCTACTGACGTCATTGAAATGTTATGTTCATTTCAGTTGGGAAAACCGATAAGACAGTCTTTCTGAGGATGTAAAAAGGCAGGTGGAGAGTGAGTGTCTACCATTATAATGAAAACTCCCCAACCTGATTGTGACGGATGGTATGCAAGTGGGTCTACCATTACAGTGAAAATTCCCTTACTCAGTCTTCATATGAGAAAAAATGTTTGGTGACTTCCCCGTCGCGTTTCTAGGGTAACGTTAAGTCCTATGCAATATTTAATACAATCTTGCTCACAACGTGTACACTAGAATTCCGTAATGAAGCACGGGTCCATCAGCTAGTCTACTCTAAAGAGAGGATCATGGGCATCTTGTACAAAGGCAGAGCTTGCTTCTATGGTCACCTACGATGGATGGACTGTAACATAAATAACGTGTCACCATTAGTTTTCGCAACGAAAAATAAACTACAAACAAGGTAACTGCCTCTTCACGTCATGACTTATATCAGTGAAATCATGAATAGTTTCCTCCACCTTACCATCCATTGTCAACTACCTTCTATGAGCAAAAAGTTTAACCCGTTTTCATTCAGAACCGTCCACATTTTTTAAATGCATTCAATAAAAACTCCCACGTACAGGATTTGAACTGGACGTAGTTAAACAAATATTTCAGTTACCAGTAGAACTAAGTGAAAACTACGTACTGGGCTTCCAATTTTTAAACAAATATCCAATGAAGAGAAAAATGCGTGTTTACTTGATTACTCCAGAGCAAGAAAAAATACTTACTACTATCAATTTCGTGTTAGAAACTTTGTGGTGTCTTCAAATTTAGATTTGTTCGGTCACTAAGATATGAAGGTATTATTTATTGTTTAATAATAATAATAATAATAATAATAATAATAATAATAATAATAATAATACAAAGCAATTCGTTACTGATAACTTCACTATTCTCCATTCGACGCTGTTCGTTATCAGTTGTAACACATTTTCTTTATCTATTTCATAACACTGTAAGTAGTGTAGTGAATGGTGGAACGTTATTTATAACTGTTTCTTATAATTTTTTGCAACTGAGACAAGAGTTAACGGTTACATGAAAATAAGGTTGTCGACCATTTGACAGTGGTAGAGATGTAACGAGAGTTCCACTGCCTAGCAACGCGCTCTGCTGGTAAGGTACGCAAGGTAGCGGATGTTATTCTACGCCACGGGTAATCATTACAACGTCGCGTGGTCCGTGTAACCCTATACTGCCAGCTCACAAGCCAGTGTGGCACGTCTAGGAAAGGTGAATCAGCTGCTCAGACTATCAAGTTTCCACCGCTTGTAAGTTGGGCCGGGGTATTAAAAACCTTCAATTTTTCGTTTCAAAGGCAATGCTACAAAGACAATATCATTGCGAATGCGAATTATACAGGGGGTGTGGGAAGTAGCTCCCTAAGTTTTAAATATCTATAACCAACCCAAACCCATAGCACTGCAGCCCTTGAAGGGCCTTGGCCTAACAAGCGACCGCTGCTCAGCCCGAAGGCCTGCATATTACGAGGTGTCATGTGGTCAGCACGACGAATCCTCTCGGTCATTATTATTGACTTTCTAGACCGGAGCCGCTATCTCACCGTCAGATAGCTCCTCAATTGTAATCACGTAGGCTAAGTGGACCTCAAACCAGCCCTCAGATCCAGGTAAAATCCCTGACCTGGCCGGGAATCGAACCCGGGGCCTCCGGGTAAGAGGCAGGCACGCTACCCCTGCACCACGGAGCCGGCTAAATGTCCATAAGTTTTATAATTATTAATATTTATTCATGAAATTGGTTTTCTTTTGCTACAGTATCCCTGAGAATACCCTAATTTTAAATGTCTATAACCAACCAACTCCATGGCACCACAGCCCTTGAAGGGCCTTGGCCTAACAAGCGACCGCTGCTCAGCCCGAATGCCTGCAGATTACGAGGTGTCGTGTGGTCAGCTCGACGAATCCTCTCGGCCATTATCTTGACTTTCTAGACCGGGGCCACTATCCCATCGTCAGATAGCTCCTCAATTGCAATCACGTATGCTGAGTAGACCTCAAACCAGCCCTCAGATCCAGGTAAAATCCCTGACCTGGCCGGGAATCGAACCCGGGACCTCCGGCTAAGAGGCAGGCACGCTACCCCTACACCACAGGGCCGGCTAAATGTCCATAAGTTTTATAATTATTAATATGTATTCATGAAATTGGTTTTCTTTTGCTACAGTATCCCTAAGAATACCCTGATCTTCAGTATCATCTTCTTCCGGTGAACGACGAGATGGCAGGAAAGTTGACTACCAGAGCGCTCCCAGGTTGCTTCGCGGTTTGAATTGTGCCGATCTGTGGACCTTGTTCAGCGCTGGTGGCGGGGTGTTCATGGCCCTCATGCCACACTTGATTCTAAAACCATTACGAATTGTCACACCAAGCTAATGACAACTGGGTCAGTTGTGGATAAACCAAAAAGAGGACGATCTTCAGAAGCGCAATCTCCAGAAAATATAGCAGCAGTGAGGGAAATATTCACTCGCAGTCCTGGTAAATCAACACGCCAGCTCGTGAGAGTGGAATCAGCAGGCATACAATGCGCATTGTGTTAAAGAAGGACCTGGTCTGGAGACCCCGGAAACCCCATAATGCTCAGGAGTTATTGGTGCAGGATTGTGACAGGCGAATGGAATATGGGGAAATTATGCTGTCATGGCGTCAGAATTGGTCGGATGTGTTCAAAAACATTGTTTGGAGCGATGAGGTGTTTTTCACGTTGGGAGGTTTGTCAATCGACACAACTGCCATTATTGGGCAGAAACAAATCCAGCAATGAGAGCTAAATTTTTTTTAAGTCGACCAAGTCCCGATCTCACCCCCTGTGACTTCTTTTTGTGGAGTTGGACCAAAGAAGAAGTGTATCGAACAAAGGCACGCAATCTGGACGAATTAGAGGAGAGAATCAAAGTTGTCCTCGGAAATGTACCTAAGATTTTCCTGCAGAAGTCAATTGATGAAATTCCTATACGTTTACACCGTGTGTTCGACAACGCAGGAGAATGTGTAGAACTTCAGTGTGATACACACATTCTCATGGTCCTGAGAATCGACCACAATTTGTTTCGAGTGAAAATATTCGTAAATAAAAAGCTCATGGACATTTAAAACTAGGGAGCTACATCGCACCCACCCTGCATTGTTGGAAATCCATGACTATTAATTTACTCCTATTCTTACTCAATGGCTTCCAGTTCTGAGCTACATTCCTCCACCTCATCTCCGCAGTTGTAATGTTGTGGTCAAAGACTACCGCAAGACACTCCAAAATCAGCATCTTCCTATTCATGCTGACATATCTGATGCTTGTCTAACCAGACTTCGTTCCTATGAAAACAGCTGCGAGACTAATCAGTGAGAACTTAGATATGGTGACAGTGATCCCACGATTGGAAGACTTTCGCTCCTCATCTTCAAAACATGCCATCAGTCACGTCTCAACTTCTCGAATTTGATCTACCTCACAGGATATGGTCAAAACGAAACCGAATCAGGACCAACTCCGGAGTTTGTGCGGATTCTCTCTGTAAGTGGAACAAGTTACCTTCTCCGAAGTGCGGAGCCGATAGACAAACAGTGAAGCAGATCATTCAAGACTGTCCCATAACAGCGTATAACGGAGACATCACGGAATTTACCTCTGTGATTCCTGCATCAGTAGACTACATTTTCAACTTAGATTTTAGATTGTGATCAACTCTCTTTTATATAACATGTAAATGTGTATACCAGGGGCGTAATGTTAGGACCTGCACTCAATTATTTAAAAAACCGGGAGAGTAGGCCGTGCGGTCAGGGGTGCGCAGCTGTGAGCTTGGATCCGAGAGACAGAGGGTTCGAACCCTACCATCGGCAGCTCTGAAGATGGTTTTTTTGTGGTTTCCCATTTTCACACCAGTCAAATGTACCTTAATTAAGCCCACGGCCGCTTCATTCCCACTCCTACCCCTTTTCTATACCATTGTCGCCGTAAGACCTATCTGTGTCGGTGCGACGTAAAGCCAATTTTATATATATATATATATATATATATATATATATATATATATATATATATATATACTCAAAAGTAATTACAAAATACCAGTTAGAAAATCATACTTTCTTGGTGTGTAGTGTACCTGAGATCGCATTATATGCAAATGTTGTTTATCATTTTCACACATTTATTCGACAACAATGTATAATTCCAACAATAATGTCAACTCAGTTTCGAACGTGCTCTCTCTCACCAACAATAGATTTTTTGAGATATTTATACAAACGCAAAATTATTTCTATTAATTCATCTCTCCTGTGACATGTATCATGTACTAAAATGGAGATATAAACACGAATTTTCTTGTTATTGTATTAAAATTAGTGATTTGTTTAACTATATTTTTGTAATCTGAGATAATGGCGCTTGATTATTTGATGCTTTATTACGGTTCCTTTAGTTTTTTTGCTCAGCATTACTTGAATAATCAACAAAATTGTCATTTAGTGATTAGATTTGACTTTAAAAATGAATACAATAATGTTAATTGCTTTACGTCCGACTAACTACTTTTACTTAAATTTTTCGGAGCTTCAGAAAATTGAATTCAGTGTAGAATATGGGGTATATGGTACATTTTAACAAATTTTATTGCTCATTTCAGCACACAGGATTATATTCTGGAAAATACCACATCATGTGTTATACTGATCATATTCGTCTACAGAACTCTTTCGCAAATGTGTACAATTTTACGACTAAACATTAGAATTATACCACAAACTGCTCATGTTCCAAAACAATATTCAACATAATAACAGCATACGGCATGAAAGACTCAGAAATCGCAGTTAGTCACTTGATACAAAAAAGTTATGACTGGGAGGTTTGTTGAGAAAGAAAGGCTGAACAATAAACTATATAAAGTTTATACCTTTACCCATCCGATGGAGCAATAATCTAAAACAAAGAAAAAAAATCCATTTTGGCGCTTGGGTCAAGTGATACACAACACCATCTAATTTTTCTTTATACTCCTCCGGGATTAAAAAAATCCGCAGTATTAACAGAAAGAACTAAATTTACAGACATAAATAATTTTGACGATGGCTAAACCCTATATCGATTAACAGAAGCTCAACGAGGTATACAGGAACTTCGTTTACTGTGTAGCAAAGACATTCTGCCCCTCTTTGCTAAGACTAACTTTGAATATGCATATTTTTCTCGCGAACTAATTACGTACAATAAGTCAAGTCCCGTATCTCGTCTGACAGTTTTACATTGTCTTGTTTTCCGAACTGCATATCACTGTCAGATCCGACAGTCGCACAGAGTTGGCTAACCTATAATTATTACGTTAGGTAGTATTTTCACCTCGCCACAGCCAGTTCGAGGTACCGAGCACTTCTGAGAAGCCTTGGCAGTAAGTTACAAAGAAGTCGGTATCTGAAGTTAACCGAGCTGGTCAAATATATGGCGTTCCGCCAGACATGCAGTGAGAGAACACTGGGTGACAGCACAACTGGGCTGTGATCTCAGTTATCCTTTTGAGACATAGATAAATGCTTTTTTTCTTTCTACATGTATTATTAATTCAAATGTTCCATGGGACGTACTATTTAGATGTAGGATTTCTCTGTACTTTATTAACGAACTGAGAATAGGATGAATTAGACTGACCCGATCGCTATCTAAGGTCACAGAAACGATTACACAGGCTTGTTAGGTGCTGTAGTGAACAAAATACATTTTTCAAAAAATCTTAATTCGTTGTTTATCACATGACTTAGTCCACAAACTAACAGTCAGAAACGAAACTTAAAAATGATCATTTTTCTTTATGCGCTTCTTCTGGGATGAAAGAAACAGAATGTTCATATGATGAGCAACGAATTAAGATTTTTCGAAAAAAATATTTTTTGTTTACTTCAGCGTCTAACAAGCCCGTGCAATCGTTTCTATGATCTTTGTCGGGTCCCGTACCAGAACACATTAAAAACGGTCGATTATTCTAGTGAGTGATACATGGACCTATTTAAGGTTCGTTATCGACTGTTTTAGTGGCCTATACCAGATCACATTAAGAATGGTCACTGAATGTTCCTATGGTCCATACCAGATTGCATTAGGAAACAACATCAATTTGTTGTTGTGGTCCATACTAGAAGACATTAAGAATGGTAATCGGTTCTTGATGTAGGCCATACGAAAACACATTAAGAACGACCATCGAATGTTACTGTGGTCTATACCGGAACACAATAAGAATTGCTATAGATTTTTTGCTGCAGCCCATAACACATCACGTTAACAATGGTCGTCAATTGTTGCAGTGTTTATACCAGGAAACAGATATACAGTCCATTGTACCCGTGGCCCATACCAGAACACATTAAATAATATCCTCGGTTGTACCCGTGGCCCATACCAGAACACATTAAATAACATACTCGGTTGTACCCGTGGCCCATACCAGAACACATTAAATAATATCCTCGGTTGTACCCGTGGCCCATACCAGAACACATTAAATAATATCCTCGGTTGTACCCGTGGCCCATACCAGAACACATTAAATAATATCCTCGATTGTTCCCGTGGTCCATACCAGAACACATTAAATAACATACTCGGTTGTACCCGTGGCCCATACCAGAACACATTAAATAATATCCTCGAGTGTACCCGTGGCCCATACCAGAACACATTAAATAACATCCTCGGTTGTACCCGTGGCCCATACCAGAACACATTAAATAATATCCTCGAGTGTACCCGTGGCCCATACCAGAACACATTAAATAACATCCTCGGTTGTACCCGTGGCCCATACCAGAACACATTAAATAATATCCTCGATTGTTCCCGTGATCCATACCAGAACACATTAAATAACATACTCGGTTGTACCCGTGGCCCATACCAGAACACATTAAATAATATCCTCGATTGTTCCCGTGATCCATACCGTAACACATTAAATAATATCCCCGATTGTTCCCGTGGTCCATACCAGAACACATTAAATAATATCCTCGATTGTTCCCGTGGTCCATACCAGAACACATTAAATAATATCCTCGATTGTTCCCGTGGTCCATACCGTAACACATTAAATAATATCCTCGATTGTTCCCGTGATCCATACCAGAACACATTAAATAATATCCTCGATTGTTCCCGTGGTCCATACCAGAACACATTAAATAACATACTCGGTTGTACCCGTGGCCCATACCAGAACACATTAAATAACATCCTCGGTTGTACCCGTGGCCCATACCAGAACACATTAAATAATATCCTCGATTGTTCCCGTGGTCCATACCAGAACACATTAAATAACATCCTCGGTTGTACCCGTGGCCCATACCAGAACACATTAAATAACATACTCGGTTGTTCCCGTAGTCCATACCAGAACACATTAAATAATATCCCCGATTGTTCCCGTAGTCCATACCAGAACACATTAAATAATATCCCCGATTGTACCCGTGGCCCATACCAGAACACATTAAATAATATCCTCGAGTGTACCCGTGGTTCATACCGTAACACATTAAATAATATCCTCGAGTGTACCCGTGGCCCATACCAGAACACATTAAATAACATCCTCGGTTGTACCCGTGGTCCATACCAGAACACATTAAATAACATCCTCGGTTGTACCCGTGGCCCATACCAGAACACATTAAATAATATCCTCGAGTGTACCCGTGGTCCATACCAGAACACATTAAATAATATCCTCGAGTGTACCCGTGGTTCATACCGTAACACATTAAATAACATCCTCGGTTGTACCCGTGGTTCATACCAGAACACATTAAATAATATCCCCGATTGTACCCGTGGTTCATACAAGAACACATTAAATAATATCCTCGAGTGTACCCGTGGTTCATACCGTAACACATTAAATAACATCCTCGGTTGTTCCCGTGGTTCATACAAGAACACATTAAATAACATCCTCGGTTGTTCCCGTGGTCCATACCAGAACACATTAAATAACATCCTCGGTTGTACCCGTGGCCCATACCAGAACACATTAAATAATATCCTCGAGTGTACCCGTGGTTCATACCAGAACACATTAAATAACATCCACGATTGTTCCCGTGGTCCATACCGTAACACATTAAATAATATCCCCGATTGTACCCGTGGTTCATACAAGAACACATTAAATAATATCCTCGAGTGTACCCGTGGTCCATACCAGAACACATTAAATAATATCCTCGATTGTTCCCGTGGTCCATACCAGAACACATTAAATAACATCCTCGGTTGTACCCGTGGCCCATACCAGAACACATTAAATAATATCCTCGATTGTTCCCGTGGTCCATACCAGAACACATTAAATAATATCCTCGATTGTTCCCATAGTCCATACCAGAACACATTAAATAATATCCTCGAGTGTACCCGTGGCCCATACCAGAACACATTAAATAACATCCTCGATTGTTCCCGTGGTCCATACCAGAACACATTAAATAATATCCTCGATTGTTCCCGTGGTCCATACCAGAACACATTAAATAATATCCTCGATTGTTCCCATAGTCCATACCAGAACACATTAAATAATATCCTCGAGTGTACCCGTGGCCCATACCAGAACACATTAAATAACATCCTCGATTGTTCCCGTAGTCCATACCAGAACACATTAAATAATATCCCCGATTGTTCCCGTAGTCCATACCAGAACACATTAAATAATATCCCCGATTGTACCCGTGGTTCATACAAGAACACATTAAATAATATCCTCGAGTGTACCCGTGGTTCATACCGTAACACATTAAATAATATCCCCGATTGTACCCGTGGCCCATACCAGAACACATTAAATAATATCCCCGATTGTACCCGTGGCCCATACCAGAACACATTAAATAATATCCCCGATTGTACCCGTGGTTCATACAAGAACACATTAAATAATATCCTCGAGTGTACCCGTGGTTCATACCGTAACACATTAAATAATATCCCCGATTGTACCCGTGGCCCATACCAGAACACATTAAATAATATCCCCGATTGTACCCGTGGCCCATACAAGAACACATTAAATAACATCCTCGGTTGTACCCGTGGCCCATACCAGAACACATTAAATAATATCCTCGATTGTTCCCGTGGTCCATACCAGAACACATTAAATAATATCCTCGATTGTTCCCGTAGTCCATACCAGAACACATTAAATAATATCCTCGAGTGTACCCGTGGCCCATACCAGAACACATTAAATAACATCCTCGATTGTTCCCGTAGTCCATACCAGAACACATTAAATAATATCCCCGATTGTTCCCGTAGTCCATACCAGAACACATTAAATAATATCCTCGATTGTTCCCGTAGTCCATACCAGAACACATTAAATAACATCCTCGGTTGTACCCGTGGTCCATACCAGAACACATTAAATAACATCCTCGGTTGTACCCGTGGTCCATACCAGAACACATTAAATAATATCCTCGAGTGTACCCGTGGCCCATACCAGAACACATTAAATAATATCCTCGATTGTTCCCGTGGTCCATACCAGAACACATTAAATAATATCCTCGAGTGTACCCGTGGTCCATACCAGAACACATTAAATAACATCCTCGGTTGTACCCGTGGTCCATACCAGAACACATTAAATAATATCCTCGATTGTTCCCGTGGTCCATACCAGAACACATTAAATAACATCCTCGAGTGTACCCGTGGTCCATACCAGAACACATTAAATAACATCCTCGGTTGTACCCGTGGCCCATACAAGAACACATTAAATAACATCCTCGAGTGTACCCGTGGTCCATACCAGAACACATTAAATAACATCCTCGGTTGTACCCGTGGCCCATACCAGAACACATTAAATAATATCCCCGATTGTACCCGTGGTTCATACCGTAACACATTAAATAATATCCCCGATTGTACCCGTGGTTCAAGCCAAAACACATTAAGAAACAGCATGACTGTAACTTGGCCCATATCAGAGCACATAACGAAATGCCGTCGACTGATTAGAAACTGTCGTCAGTTGTTGACACATATTAGTAAGTGCCGTCGGATGTTGCCGCGGGCCGATCTAGAACACATTACGATTTGGTGTCGATTGTTGCAGTGGGCAGTTTTGCGATTTCTCTCATGGTACGTCACTCAGTACTCACTTGAATAAAGAGGTCACTGTTTCCGTTTAATTCTAGCTCCCTCTCATCCAAATACTGGACAGCCGTTCTGAATACGGTTCCGGTGAAAGTAGGAGAGCCTGATTTTAAAAAATAAGAACGTAAAGCGGCAAGTACTTTCAATAGTATTTGAAAGTGTACTGTACATATACAAGTACATGATGTCATACACAGAACGAGCAGTTATTACATTACTACGCTGCTTCTAGCCTTCACGACTGGAATTAACCACGCCCGCCTTCCTGAAGCAAGACTTTATTTCAAGTCAGAGATGTCGCAGCCCCTTGTGTCAAAGTCTGCGCAGTCCATATACAGGAAAACCCGAACCAAATCGGAAATTAGTTAATCATTTTTCACCCGGCCACAAGCGCCCTAAATTCTGAAAGAAATCATTTTTCGAAAAAACTGAGGAAATTAGTTCGAAAGTTGGTGATGATGATTGATTGGAGTGATGACTGGCGCTTGGGGAACAACTCCAAAATTCTTGGTAAATACTTCCAAGAGGAACAAAATTAATCTAAATTTAATATATGAAATTTCCTTGTATCTGGTTTGAGTCTTCAATAAAACATTAGTTAACGACACCCATTCAGAATAATTCTGTATCAATGTTGAAAGGTTTGTGATACCGGGCGAGTTGGCCGTGCGCGTAGAGGCGTGCGGCTGTGAGCTTGCATCCGGGAGATAGTAGGTTCGAATCCCACTATCGGCAGCCCTGAAAATGGTTTTCCGTGGTTTCCCATTTTCACACCAGGCAAAATGCTGGGGCTGTACCTTAATTAAGGCCACGGCCGCTTCCTTCCAACTCCTAGGCCTTTCCTATCCCATCGTCGCCATAAGACCTATCTGTGTCGGTGCGACGTAAAGCCCCTAGCAAAAAAAAAAAAGGTTTGTGACACCGCAAAAAAAAAATATTCATTTGGTGAAGATTTCGGTGTTTCACACTACTTGACATACTCTATAATAGTTTAAAAGTACTACACATATTTAAATCACACTTTAGCTTTGGACTTCAAGTGAACTAAATGTATGCAGTTTTAGACAAGGATGTGAAAGCATGTTGTAGTCCTGCATTTTCGTATTTTTAATTTCAATTTGTTTTAATGACTTTTAATTTGAATGAGATTGAACTGTTTCAATGTATATGTTGTTTTAATAAGTAATAGAGTTTATAATGTTCATCCAAAGAATTCAACGCACTGAAGAAGTCCTTATAACAGAGCAAAATAAGAATGCATAATTAATATGAAATAAGAAGTATCAAAAGGGTTCAAACTCCACGTCTGAATGGTCAGAGGGTCCCGGGTTCGATTACCGGCCAGGTCGGGGATCTTAATCGCGCCTAATTAATTCTTCTGGCTCTGGGACTGGGTATTTTTTGTGTTTGTCCCAACAATCTCCTCTTCATATTCAGACAACACACCACGCTACTAACCACCACTGAAACATGCAATAGTGATTCCATCCCTACACATAGGGTTGGCGTCGGGAAGAACATCCGGCAGTAAAACAGTGTCAAATTCACTTGTGCGACGGAATTCAGACCCGCTACCGCACAGGTGTGGGCAAAGCGGTAGAAAAAGTATTAACAGGATGATTAAATGTTATATTTTATTTAACTCTACCGGTACTGGAGTGGTCATTTTAAATATTCTGTTGAGATCAGATTTCGCACAAAATGTTTTTTTCCTCTGTGGGGTAAAATATGTTTGAAGGGGTTTCTTGACCTCAACAATGAAGTGAAATAATCAATAAGAAGGAAAGAAGAGAACTAAACTCAAGATAATACACGAACATTATACTACATGCACAAAATGAGATACTGTACCTCATTTGCATTCGTAATTTAACTCTTAAGGAGAGCCCACGTCCTGGACAGGAAAAAAAAATAGTAACCTTAACAGCTAATTGAACACCTGGGAATAATTAGGGAGCACTTAGGGAAATAGGCTGCATTTAAGAAGAAACAAAGAACTGGGAGTTCTGGAACGTTTCCTTTCATTTTAATGCACAGGAATTAAATATTAAAAAACATCTTCAAGGTATTTTTACGGCAAGGCAGCGCAATATTCAGTGGCTAGCGAGCGAGTTGGCTGCGCAGTTTGGTGTGAGCTTGCATTCGGGAGAAGGTGGGTTTGAACCCCACTGCTGGCAGCCCTGAAGATGGTTTTCTGAAGTTTCCCCATTTTCACACCTGTCAAATGAATCAATATCTCACCCCCCCCCCCTGTGGGTGGGGTTGGTAGAATAACACACACGGTATCGCCTGTCTGTCGTAAGAGGCGACTAAAAGGTGCCCCAGAAGCTCTGAACTTGGGAACGTGAATTGGAGTCTACGGGGCCCTTAGCTGAGTCCTGGCATTGCTTCCACTTACTTGTAACAGGCTCTTCATTGCATCTATCCTGCCCGACCTCCCTTTTCTGACCCCGACGCTATCAGAGCATTCGAGGGCTAGGGAGTCCTTCATTTCCGCGCCCTTTGTGGCCCTCGTCTTTCTTTAGCCGATGTCTTCATTTTTCGAAGTGTCTGATCCCCTCCACTTTTTCTCACTGATTAGTGTTGTATAGAAGAGGGTTGCCTAGTTGTACTTCCTCTTAAAACAATAATCACCACCACCACCCCATTCTATCTATCAGTCAATCAAACACCACTGATATGTATACAGGACAGTCACCCAGGTGACAGATTTTCCACCAGTAGTTTACCTAGTCTTTTCTTAAATGATTTCAAAGAGCTTGGAAATTTATAGAACATCTCCTTTGATAAATGATTTCACTCCCTAATTCCTCTTCCTACAAATAAACAGTTGTTCCAATTTATCACCCTGAATTCCAATTTTATCTTCATATTATGATTTTTTTCTAACTTTAAAGAAGTTCCACTTAAGCGTATTCTTCTACTAATGTCACTCCACGCCAGCTCTCCACTGACAGCTCGGAACATACCGCTTAGTCGAGCAGCTCGACTCCTTACTCTCGAGTCTTCCCAGCCCAAAGTTTGTAACATTTTCGTAACACTACTCTTTTGTTGAAAATCACCCAGAACAAATCATGCTGCTTTTCTTTGGATGTTGCCCAGTTCACGTATGAAGTAATCCTGGAATAGGTCCCGTTCGCAGGAATCATACTCTGAATGGAGTCTTACCAGACACACCTTTACTACAACCCCTAAATACCCTCATTAATGTTAGGGAGTACCTTAATGTAAAGCCACGGTAGCTTCCTTCCCAGCCCGAGCCCTTTGCTATACCATCGTTGCCATAAGACCTGTCTGTGTCGGCGCAAGTTAAAACAAATAGCAAAATAAAATTAATTATTTTTTAAAAGCCTGTCCGGCGGTCTAGTGGTAGCGTGCTTGCCACTCACCCGAAGGCTCGAGTCCCGGGCAGATCAGGGATTTTTCTGGAATTCACGGCTGGTTCGAGATCCACTCAGTTTACTTGATTACAACTGAGGAGCTATCTGACGGCGGGATTGCGGCTCCTGTTTAGAAAGCTAAGAACGACCAAAAGTATTCGTCTCGCTGACCACGCGTCACTGCATAATCTGCAGGCATTCGAGATGAGCAGTGGTCCTTTGGTAGGCCAAGGCCTATCAGGGCTGTACGCCATGGGGAAGGGGAGAAAGTAACTAATAATAAGGTTAATGAATTTATGTCTCACTAAGTACCTTACATGCGTTCGCTGGCGAGACCTAGTATTTACAGTGCACTATATCTTCTGGTAAGCGCTACTTGTTACTTTTATTGACCTGTCTCAATCTCATCCTTGGATTTGACTATACTAGAGTGACCGAGGTATGAGCGATACTAGTAATGCCATTCCTTTTGCACCCACTCCCTGTTATGAACGATGAGAAAATGTCGGTCATAGGGTCGGTCAGCATTTCAGTGAGTTTGGCAGGCTGATACGCAATAGCAACTTGGTGAGGAAAGGAACGGGAAACTACCTCACTCGTCATTTCCCTAGTATACCTCTTCAGCGAGGCTTAGACACTTTATGACAGATGGTCATGACAGAGGATCCAACCAGCCTTCGGGCTCAGTACTGAATATAAACTTCCCAGTTCAAAGGCTTGAATATGGAAAGCATACGGCAGATTTAGTCAATTTTACCATTAGGTTCACCGGGCGAGTTGGCCGTGCGCGTAGAGGCGCGCGGTTGTGAGCTTGCATCCGGGAGATAGTAGGTTCGAATCCCACTATCGGCAGCCCTGAAAATGGTTTTCCGTGGTTTCCCATTTTCACACCAGGCAAATGCTGGGGCTGTACCTTAATTAAGGCCACGGCCGTTTCCTTCCAACTCCTAGGCCTTTCCTATCCCATCGTCGCCATAAGACCTATCTGTGTCGGCGCGACGTAAAGCCCCTAGCAAAAAAAAAAAACCATTAGGTTCACAAAGTTTACCCAAATTTAATTAAATTTTAAAAAGATAAATATCAAGGTCTTGTAACCTGGGGTCCATGGAGTGGCAGAACTTTGAAGAATTCTGGTGCGGGTGGAAGAAGCCTACTCTCGTCTTGTAACGGAAGCTATGGGTGCTCTGATTCCGTTTGCCAATACATACGTTAGTGAGGCGGGGTTTTCAGCATTTGTTGCCATCAAAATAAAAAGTCGAAATCGATTCGATTTCGAAGATGATATGAATGATGCCTTGTCAAAGACCAAATCCACAGTTTCGTCCTCTTATTCATGCCAAGCAACAACAACGTTCCCATGAAACTGATTTGAAATAAAACTTTGTTCTGTTTTGTTCAATTTGCAGTTGATTTTAATTCCATTTTTGTATAGAGTGGCCATTAATTTTTGCACGATAAAAGTGATAATATGTGAGACAATCAGTTTTCAATAAAATGAAATTACATTCTAGCTTCTAGTTCCAGAATTGGTTAATAATGCAGACATGAGTAACCATAAAGCAAATTATACAACATTTTCCTTCAAAGCAATTCCCTTCCCCAGCGACACACTTCTGCCAGCGCGTGTAAAGTGGCTGGAAGCTTTGCTGGAAGACATTTTGCGAAACCAGTTTTAGGTAGTGCTTTCGTCCCAACTTCAACACCGTTCGCGAATCTTCGCCGCTTCGGATGAGTTTTCAACCGTGGAAATAGGAACAGGTCAGGTGGTGACAGATCTATACAATCTCCTCGATAGTCTTTCTTCGATCATCCCTCACAAGAACGCGTACACGCTCACTCATTTGTCGCAGTTGGTGGTCGGCCGCTCCATGGGTTGTCTTTGATGCCATCGCGACCTTCAACTGAATCGTTTATGCCTGCGTTTTTTCCGTTTCTACTTCACTATAGGATAGGAGACTCATCTGGAAAATTTACAAGAACCAGTGTACACATGTGGTGGTGAATGGATGTACAAGGAATGGCATGAATTAAGGAAGGAGTGAGGTAGTGTTGTCCACTATCACCATACCTTTTCAATTTATTTATTGAAGAAGCAATATGTGTTTTAAAGGAAAGGACGAAAGAAATAAAGATAGATGGGAAAAGAATCCACAGTATTAGATTTGCTGATGACATTTCCATAGTAGCAAACTCTGAGTAGAATGTTGACTGTTCTGTGTGATACAGTGAAACATCACAAACTGAAAATCAATAGTAAGAAAACCAAAATTTTTGTTGTAAGCAAAGATGGCAGGGAAGTTGTAACTGTTCCCTCTCGTCATAACACTTGGGGAGATGAAAGTTATAATCTTGGGACACATGAATATTAAATAAACTATTTGTGGCTTGCCCGCAAATTGCCACGCAAATAGAAACAATTAACATTCCATGGTTTCCCATTTCTCTATGTAATGTTTGGACGCCATGGTTAAAACCAAAATTTATATTTACTAGCATAGAGACTTACACTTAAATCACAGGGGTAGGATTTTAAATAATTAACCATTAAGTATCGCTTAAGAAAGAAAATTAACGCAATATAAAATACAAATGAATTTATTATTACAAAAAATAAGATGAATCGGAAAAGTTTCCTTAAAGCGTGGAGGAATTTATAATTTACTGAATTTACGATTGCTTGCTTTATCTAATTTAAGCTCACCAATTGCAGCTTCGGTTGACGTCATCTGGTTTCCGTGGTTACTCGTTCTCTTCTTCTCGATGTAGACTATGCTCCATGGACATCCTTCCTTCCTTCTCTGATATGGTACGGGCTATCTGGACTAACACTCCCTACTTGCCTAGTCTATAAATTAGACATTGGCCCTATACTTGTAATAACTGATCAGCGTTGATCGTATGAGGAGAAAATTCAAACATATGAATTTTTCCATATTACTAGAAATCTCAATCCAACTGAGCTATACTATTTATGCGGTACAGACTTGTACCAAAATTCCGTAGACTTGAACTAAACATAGTTCTTCGTCCACAATATTTACTGAATATCACACAAGCCATAAGCTTGTTTCGTTTCTCGTAGATCCGATAACATTACCGCAGCTGAGTATTGTATCGAAACGATAACACATTGTACAAAAATATCTATGTCGCGGAGTGACCACACACTGTTTCAAAAATCAAATCACGTCGTTCAAAGTAGATGTTCACAGCAGAAGTACTAGTGATGGAGTTCCTCGTTAGGATGTTAGCTTCACAGCAGAAGTTGTACTTAGTTAGGTGCCGTTCTCGTGTTGAGAATCAGTATATATCCGGGCTCACCCCCACTCTTGGTAACAGTTCAATCTCAAAACTCATATACAACGAAGTATCTGATTCGATAGATCGAAGCATCAACTCCTCTTCTCTTCCTCGACAAGTCCAGAAGGCGTGGCGATGATATTGCTGACTAGCTTGCAAGCCTCGCGCACGGGTCGCTGTTTACTAGCCTTGGTCATAAAATAAACCCATGACTAACGCAAAATCCCAAGCTTCAAGAATAACCCTCCGTATACAAAAACATGAGATGAAATGAAAACAACTATGTCTCAACATATTGACCGTATTTACAACATAATGAATTCCTATCCTACATAATATAATAACTTAAATAATAAAACGATGTTATCATATATACAATATGATTCCAAAAAGCCTTGATTACAAATGATTGACGTTGAATAAATATGTTATTACAAATAATTGCCGATGGCGGATAAACTTAATATCAAATGATATCGCGTAACATGATATTATATTAAATTAGTAGGGCTGGAGAAGCCTGGGCGGTTACAAAGTTAATACAAACATAAGAATAGGAAATTCTAAAATAGAACAAGTGCAACATTCCTGTTACTTAGGAAGCGTTCTAACTGAAGACAATAGATGCATCAAGGAAATTCAAAGAAAATAGCTCTTGCTAAACAGGGTTTTCAAAATAAAGGAAGTCTTTAAACAAAGTTTAGAAACAAGAAAGGCTTTTGTAAAATCCTTTGTCTGGAGTGTACTACTTTACGGTTGTGAGAGCTGGATTCATGGGAAAAAGGAAAGAGATCCATTGGAAGCAAACGAAAAGTGCATTTTGAGAAACATGACAAGGACATGCTGGACTGAAAAAAAGACGAATCGAGATGTTCTAGAAGAAATCAATGAGCAAAGGAGACTGATAAAGGATATGGAAAGAAGGAAGATAAAACTTGTAGGTCATATGCACAGACATAATGGCTTCCTTGTTAACGTCTTTGGAGGAAAAATACTGGGAAAGAAAGAAAGAAAGAAAGAAAGAAAGAAAGAAAGAAAGAGGAAGACCAAGAAAGACATACTACGAGGATGTGAGAAACTTCATGGGATGTAAAGACTACAAGGAAGTGAAGAGATGAACAGGATTGAGATGAGAATGGTTGTAGCGACAAGGCTTAGCCTTTAGTGTACGATGATATGACGATGCTTCACTATAAGCTTCTTCGAATAATCTTTAATGTCTCTGAAGAAGATTCGTTTAACAAAACACAAAATCTTATGTTTGAGCGTTGCTCTGTTACCAACATTATCAAATACGACAAACGAACAAGTCCAAACGACAAAAACTACTTGCCATACAAAGGCAACGATCGTTAAGAATATTCTATGGAAGTGACTTAATGAATCCCCCGTGCATGCCGGAAGTGTGTGTGTGTAAAATAACATCCATGTATCCCCTGTATGTCGTAAGAGGCGACTAAAAGGGCCCCAGGGGCTCTGTACTATGGAGCGTGAGTTGGCGACCACGGGGCCCTTAGCTGAGTCCTGGTATTGCTTCCACTTACTTGTGCCATGCTCCTCACTTTCATCTATCCTCTCGGACCTCCCTTGGTCAACTCTTGTTCTTTTCCGACCCCGACACTATTAGGTTTCCTAGAGCTAGGGAGTCTTTCATTTTCATGCCCTTCGTGGCTCTTGTCTTACTTTGGCCGATACCTTCATTTTTCGAAGTGTCGGATCCCTTCCATTTTTTCTCTCTGATTAGTGTTAATAGAGGATGGTTGCCTAGTTGTACTTCCTCTTAAAACAATAATCACCACCACCACCACTATCCCCAGCTTGTCGTAAGAGGTGATTTTAGTTGTAAGCAAAGATGGCAGGGAAGTTAAAACAATCTAGGACATTCTAAAATAGAACAAGTGCAAACATTTCTGTTACTTAGATAGATACACCAAGGAAATTAAATGAAAAAAAAGGAGCGTGGGTTAGCGACCATGGGATCCTTAGCTGACTCCTGGTATTATTTCCTCTCATGCCAGGCTTCTCACTTAAACCTATCCGACCTCCTTTGGCCCACTCTCGTTCTTTTCTGACCCCGACGGTATTAGGTTTCCGAGGACTAGTGAGTTTCACTTTCACTTTTACGCCTTTCGTGGCCCTTACCTTTTCTGTCGACACCTTCAATTTTCAAAGTGTCGGACCTCTTCCATTTTCCCTCCGATTAGCGTTAACAGAGGGTGGTTACCTAGCTGTCGTTCGTCTTAAAACAGCTATGTATCACCACCACCTGACGTCATGAACGTTATTAACATCTAATAAAAATTTCTTTTTTTTTTTTTTTTTTACTATTGGCTTTACGTCGCACTGCCACAGATAGGTCTTATGGCGACGATGGGACAGGAAAGGGCTAGGACTGGGAAGGAAGCGTCCGTGGCCTTAATTAAGGTACAGCCCCAGCCAGCATTTGCCTGGTGTAAAAAATCGGAAACCACTAAAAACCATCTGCAGGGCTGCCGACAGTGGGGTTCGAACCCACTATCTCCCGAATACTGAATTCCTTTATTATTGCTTACATTAAAAACATATTCCGGTGACTTTTTTTTAAACCTAGGGTTATATTAATTTCCTGCAAAGTTATATGTTTACACTCGTTTTTTTTATGGGGAAGGGGCCCATTTTTTTCACCAGATATTCAAAGCGCTCCGTGACAGAACCCCTAAACTATAAGCATGAAGGCTTCTAGAATACAGGAGGTGATGGTTGGGATTACTATTTTAAAGGGGAAAACAACCATCCATCATCTTTTAACTCCAATCAGCCGACCTGAGAAGTTATGATAGTAGAGTACTGCCTTTCTCAGCCCAAGTCGGCTAGTTCAATTCCAGCTCAGTGCGATGGTATCTGAAGATGCTGAAATCCCCCAGGTCTGCGACGGTAGACAGATTTACCCGTACGTGAAATAACCCCTGCAGAACATATTTTCCGGCACCCCGACGACGCTGAAAACCTTAAAAGTAGTTAGTGGGGCGTTTAAAACTTAGGCTACATTATTAACGCCCCTTCTTCTTCCGATTGGACCAACTAAGGACCACCACATTCAATTTTGTTCCTTATAGTGCCCAGTAATTTCGCATTCTATTGGTATTTTGCCCCTTTCTCTTCATCAAGAGAGCGCCTCTATTATTATTATTATTATTATTATTATTATTATTATTATTATTATTATTAAATACCAGCTAGATGTTATTCAAGTGATGGGTGCCAGGGTGAGGAACCCCAAAAAAGGTGGAGGAAATCATGAGTGTCTTCGGAATCAGTAATGATGAACTAATGGATTGGGACTAAAAGCACTCAGGGCGGGGGGTCTATCCTCGTTTTGAGATATCAACTGCACTCATCGGATTAAGAACAACTGACTTCAAGTCCGAACCATATTTATATTTTAAGTACGTAAGAAATTATTTATCAAGTTGTTCTTAAAACTGTTCAAATGTTTTAGATGTTTTGTATCGTTTAACTAATGTTAATTAATTTCTTTTTCAATATTGTTTATATTAATCTGTAGATCTAACTTCACAATCATTTTTAATTTTTCTAATTATTTTTAAATTATTTATTTTTAATAAATATTTGCTGTATTATATATTCTTTGTCTTCAGCAAGCCTCTAGGTGGAGGAAGATGTTAAATAATAATAATAATAATAATAATAATAATAATAATAATAATAATAATAATAATAATAATAATATATATAATACAATATAGGGAACAAGGAAGAGACCCGTCTCTTCGAAGGATTAAGGTATCGGCTGAAGAAAGAGGACTACAAAGGGCGAGAAAATGAAAGGCTCCTTAGGTCACGCAAACCTAATACCGTCGGGGTGAGAAGAGAACAAGAGTTTACCAAGCGAGGTCAGACAAGAAACCTGAAATTTAGGAGTCTGCCACAAGGAAGTGGAGAGTTCGAAAATTGAATCAGAAGCGGTTTTGTTACCTTAAATTTGTGATTAATTGTACTTAACGACCAAGAGTGAGAGATATTGAGATACGAATGGTTGTTCAGAAACTTAATTTTACAAATATGACTCACTCCCCATGTATATTCAAAGCCTGTAAAGACCCACAGCGAATATCAGGTCTAGAAGTTCAATTGTTTCTGACAAAAGTGTACCGGAGAGCAACTTGTACAATACCATATGTTCATTTCTTTTTAGCAACTATACAAGAATAACGGTCAAAGAGAGAAAGCTGACGAAAATCGTTGTTTGTTGTGGGATAATAAGTTATTATTATTATTATTATTATTATTATTATTATTATTATTATTATTATTATTATTATTATTATTCCTCCACACTAAAAGTCAAGAATAACTGGATAATCAAAATTGAAAAAGACCTTCAAGAAATTAGCAGAACAGGTGAAATTATATGGGACAGGCCTACGTTTAGAAAGTTGGTAAACAAACCCAAGATGAGAACCACCAGTACATGGATGGAAGAAAGGAAGGGGAAAAAAAACACATCGAGAAGATGAAGAGATTCTAGGAAGAGAAAAAAACAAATTAATCTGCTGATTAAGTTCAACCGCGCTCCTTAGTTGTGGACAACGTTGTGAAAATAAGAATAATGGAAGAAACTAAATCACAATTCGACAATCAAAAATTAATCATTGAATTTCGGTAAAATTTTCCAGGTAGATAAATGATTAAGTATCTAGGCGAAATTATTCAGCCAGCAGGGAAAACTCAGAAATAAAACAAAGAAAGAACTTAAAAAATCACCTGGAATGGATGCAACAAAAATCTATTTCAAAACCTGCAAAATTACATTACATCACAGTTATCAAACCAGAGGCAATTCATGCATCCAGAACCTGATAGTTGGCAGCAGGTCACAAATAAAAAACATCGAAACAAAAGAAAGGAAAATACTCGGAAAAATCCTAGGGCCAAAATACAAACATGGAATTACGATTAAAAAGAAACCACAGGGATTGTATCAAGTCACAGAAAAAAAATCAGATACAATTAGAAAAAGGCGATAAAATTCGATTCACACCTACAGAGAACGGATAACAATAGACTGACAAAAAACTTCTAAACCTAACACTATCCCTGAAAACCTGCAACAATTTGTTAGTGGTTTTGGACTGGCTTTCTGGCCATCCGGATATCCCTGATCCACAAGGGAGCTTGTAATTATGATTTGATGTCATTATTACATAAAAATCCTGGCTCTCTTCATGTGGTCTGGTGCCAATCCCTTTAAACGTCTTGTGTAGAGACGCACTGGTCCAGGCCAAGGACACTAACCTTAGCAACAATCCATCAGCTATCCGAGAGGGCACGCCAAGACGAGGGAAGGGAAGGGTCTGGTCACGATCGTCTGTAGCCTTCGTCGGTAGAACAGAGCGGGGAGTGGAGCTAGACGAAGCCTTCACCTTCACCACTAACTGAATTATAATGATCTTAGAAACAATGGTTATTACATTAGTTTAGGTGTAACAACTCGAAGTACGGACCTCCCTACATTGTATATGGTACAAGTATCACGAACGTAGAGCCATCCGGAACCTGCTTACCTGTAAAGGTCGAGGTTTAGTTTCAATGCTGCTGCAGGACACTTCGATTAGTGGCATACACGAAGGGGTTGAGGTGGGGTGGGGGTTACCGGATTAAATCTCACCACCACCACCACCACCACCACCACCACCACCACCGCCGCCACGGCTATAACATTTTACTTTCTTAACCGAAACTTACCCTAAAACAATACATAAAAATAGTATCATTTGAATCTCCTTCGTTAGTTTCTTTTTGGAGTAACATATGCGAGCAATAATAATAATAATAATAATAATAATAATAATAATAATAATAATAATAATAATAATAATAATAATAATAATAACAATAATAATACATCGTTGTCGCTAACAGTTGTACGAAAGTTTCACAGTTCACAGCAACGGATGTTAGTAGTACATAAATACATACAATAGAAGCCGTTTATTGCGACATCCTTTTTAACGGCGTATTGGATATAACGGCGAAATCTAACTGTCCCGTCTGAATCCTATATAAACACTGTATTTAAAAAATCGCTTAGTACGACGTCGCTTATACGACACATAGCATAAAACGATGTATTTTGATCACATTTTCGGAGTAATATATCGGCTATAACGTCCGATGTTGATTTTTGTTTGTTAAGTATTTGAGGTGCCTTTGCTGGCAGAACCTAGTGTTTATAGTGTACTATGTCTTCTGGTATAGACTAGAGCAATTTTGTTACTTTCATAAATCTGTCTCTGTCTTATCCTTGGCTTTGACAATATGAAACTGACTGAGGTATGAGCGATGCTAGTAATGACAATCCTTATGCAGCCAGTCCCTGCTATGAATGGTGTGAAAATGTTGCTCATAGAGTCGGTTGGTGTATGCATTTCAGTGGGCTTAGCAGACTGATATGTAATAGCAACTGTGGCTCGGTGAGGAAAACAACGGGAAACTACCACACTGCTCATTTCCCTAGTACGCCTCTTCAGTGATGCCTAGGCCATCTATGACAGCTGATGGCAGAGCTGTTGAGGATCCCACCAACGGAATCGCTGACGGACTGAACATACATACAAGTATTTGAGGACTACTGACAACAATGTAACACTTATTATCGTGGATTTCAAATCAGCTTGTCAGTTAAAAAGTCAAGGCATGCATTGCAAAAGAAAAGGAAAATATTTAATATTGAAGAAAAGTCTCACATAGACCTAATATGACGGGGAAACAAATGTCAGCATCGCGAAGGAATTGTATCAACTGAGTGTTTTCTACAATTTGGAAGGACAGAGAGAAAATCTAGTCTCATTTTTAAGAAAATAATTTTAAAATCAAGCGAGCCAGGTTATCTGAGCACAAAGATATTGAAGGATCTTAATTCAGATAGTTTAAGCAGCAAAGAACAATAATATGCCGATCAATGGAGCTACTCTTCAAGCGAATGCCAATAAAATTCCTTGCAGTTCTAATACTGTACCGTTACATTTTTTGAAGTTTTAACTTAAATCTGTTAATTAACATACAGATATGGCATTTTTAGCAACAAAAAAAATCCTGGGTTGAGCGACTGTTGGCTGTAACAACCGCTGATTGTCGGTTTCTTCAGAGTCGTTTAACAGATTTCAACTGTACATTCCTGTCACAGTTTCTTACAGAAATGTTGCACTTAAAACACTGGTTCCTAAAACTTTATCGGCCTGCTTTTCGAAACAAAATGTACGCATGCGATCTGGTAAATAAGGAACAGAAAGCTGTAATCTGTCCTGTTGCAGAATGTTGTCCAATCTGTTACTCGTGAGTGTTAAATTTCGTGATGGTGCAAGCTGCCAACCCAGCAGATCCCAGACTTCTTCAGTACACAAAAAGTCTCCAACTTACATGTATTACATTCCTGAAATATTGTAGGAAATGGGATGCAAATAAACACAGGTGACTGTAGGGTCTCCTTCGGAGCCATTAATGCCCCTCCTTCACCAAGCAATGAGGGCTGGGAATCGAAGACGTCTCACTTCACGACTGCCTGCAGGATATGATTTAAGTCCGCAGTGTAACAATGATTTTTCCACCAAATCTCTTCCTACTCCTTGCATATTTATGTAGGTTGCAACACTTATTATTTTTCCTTCCTTAGATTTCTCTTCCTATACTCCTATCCTAGGCGTGCTCATGTCAACTATTGTCGCGGCCACCAAATTAGGCGGTTGAGGAAAACTGCACTGTAGTCAAATATGCGAACGGCGAAGCGACAGATGGTCGAGAGTTGCTTATCTCCGAGCACGGATTGGCAACGCTGATCATGCAGTGCTGTCTAGTTGAAGCCCATCCGTTCCAGGCCACCTTACCCGAGTCATTCCCTATTTCCCCGCCATGCAGCTGTTGAGCTCGCACCGTAAGTGCAGTTAAAGATGGATAGTGAATATGAATTGATTTGGGCTCAAGTCAAAAGAGAAGTGGCAGTGAGGAACAAGACATTCAAAATAAAGGACGTAGAAAAACTCACGTCAGAAGCCATCGACCGTGTGACTGCTGCAGATTGGGAAAAGTGCTTCAGTCGCGCGGAAAATCTTCAAACAGACGATTGGGCCAAGGAAATAGTAAGGGACGAAAGGATGGAGCCATTCATCATCAGTGTAAATGACGACTCGACAGATAGTGAGATGAGTGATCACAGTGACTAAGAAATATTAGACTATCTTGAAGCTAGAAACCGATTCTTAATTTATTGTAAATTATTGTAAACCTATTCATTAAAGTAGTTCTTTTTCTATATTACTCAGTACAATATACAGTATTCAAATTTTTAAAGTTATAATGAAATAAAACCGATACAGATTAATATGTACTCCTAAAGTATTTACGGCGTCCTGCAGCCTGAACTGGCGCGCGGGCCCCCAACTGCCTGAGCTAGCGACATTTACGTGATCGCTTTCCGGGCCATTTTCCAGGAAAACTACAAGACGCACGGAAATATGTTTCAGAAAAAAAATATAAGTCAGGCGAATTTTTACACTTTTCCCGCAGACACAATTTCATTGGCTGAAGAAATAAAAACGTGGCCGCTAACTGGAATTTTCAATACATGATTCTACGGATTTAATTTATTCGTTCAAGATTTTATTTTTAATAATTATTTAAAGTGGTTTATATGGAAAATAGTTATACCACTGGAATCAGCAGTCTTTTCTGAAGTTTGTAGTAAAATTTGTTTTGATAGTTTTATGAAGTAACATCAGGAGCATAAGAGAAACACTTGCCTCACGCTCCGAAATGATGTGTTCAGTTAGACCAGGGTCAGCCAACTGGCTGGCGTGTGGTGTAAGAGGGCCCGTGTGACGTCGGAGAGCACATGTGACGTATGAGCACAGAAGGTGGGGAGACGCTGTCGTAGAGTGAGACGAAGAGACAGCCTTGCTTTGTAGTAAACACGTGCAGTGCTATACGTAGTGGTGGTGGTAGTGGTACAGTACGTATGGATGAACCGGGCACATCACGCTGCAACAAGCTACCTACCCCTCCGATCTTTTTATCTTTATGGGAAGATCTATATTTATTTGTTGAAAAGATAGGAATGCTACAGCTAAATGTTTAGTTTGTATATGTAGAAATAAAGTTGCTTTATAACTCTCATGCTACTTCATGACAAAGTTACGTTACAATAAAATATGTAGAGAGAAATATGTACTACACATGCCGCATTGTACCTGCAGCTCTTGGGCCTCCCCCTACGAATGACGTTGTGTTTCCCCTCGCCCCTCTAGCCTTCACTTCTCAGTTACAGTACTATGTACTTCGTTTCGCTGCCCGACCAGAGTGTGTGACGTGTTACCTGACATCACACGTACACGCAGTTGGCTGACCCTGAGTTAGACGTTTCTTCGCCAGTTGCTACTTAACCTTGGCAACAGCGTAATTTCTCTGACCCGCCTAATTTGGTGGCCGCTACAATAGTCTTATTTTGATGCAGGTTTTCACATCCTGATAAGCCAATTTCGTCATGCACACAGGAATACAAATTCGAAAACTTTGCTGTACTGATTCATTATTCAAAGATTCCGCGAAGAAACGGTAATCAATCAAGGAGTGTTCGCAGAACGTCCATCCTAGTTGGGTTTAAAAATGTACAATGATAGAACATTCCTTTAAGCATGCATGCCTTGATTGCCTTACTATGTGTTCCACATGCATGAATAGGAATGCCCAGTACGGTACGTGAATGTGCTGTGTACAAATTTGCAGTCCTAATGGATCAAGTGTTTAATCTCTGACGCAAACCACGTGTAATGCCGAAGAGTTTACTTGTATTTCGCTAAATGGAAACTCGCAAAGCCGCTTCTGTAGCGTACTACCGTAGGAATTGCTGATGTAACAAATAACAACATACTGATTTTTAAATCATATGCATATCTAACATTTCCCCTGGATGAGTATACTCTATATAAGTTTATGAAGTTTATGAAGTTTGGTCAAGATCTATCCAGCCGTTTCGACGTGATGGTATATACAAACAAACAAACAAACAAACAAACAAACAAACAAACAAACAAACAAACGAACACACACACACAGAGGGAGAGAGGGGGGGTATGTCCTTGAAAAAGTTCCCAATATTTGCAGAGAAGGCAGCATGCAACAAGGGAAAGAAAAAAAGATCCTATAAATATTGGTCGAAAACCCAATATCTTCGGACCTCTCTTGGGCAATATATGGCTGAGTTTCAATAAAATTTGCCCGTAAACACTGTGTTATCAGAGATCTCTTGCATGCCAGAATTGTACGATACGCCGTGTCGAATGAATTATTTTCCACCCCTCAAAAACCCGACTACCCCTGGCGAGTTTAACTCACGATCATGGCATCTGGTGAGCCAAAAGTTCGCACTGATTTACAGAGGGAGCTACAGTCCGATGGTATTGGAAGGTGCTTAAGTATGCTCAGAGTGACACAATTTATTCTCCGTAATGGATGTTTTTATAACCGCTGAGCAAGAAAATCTTCAGTTTCGCTATCATCTCTCGAGTGTTCTCCTTACGTGCGCAATCTCCAGTGAGTGTACTGAGACACATAAAAGAAATTAATAGCTCTAGAAAGGAAGTAGTTCACTACTTTATAGCAGGTCTACCACCTTTATGAATGGAAATATTGTAACAACCTACGCGGTAATTAAAATATACACAGGGATGGCCAAAGTATGGGGCAAATTTGTTACATACATACAGTACATTCCAGCAATCACTAAATCTGTCCGCAACATTAGTTCATTTACGTGCCTATCAGAAATCATGATGCGTGTTATGGTTTTCCTAATGAACAATCCACCACACATCCTCTCTTTCCCCTTTTTACACCTGTTAAGAAAACCTTATAATCACCAATCTCATCCTCGATACCTCTCCTTACCCAAAAATCATTGACTCCTAACACATTCAGACACACCCTCATTGCTGACTTAGCCAGTTCTACTTTATATCTTCCTTCCATAAGCCCCATTAATACTGATAGCACCCCATCGAATTACTGTGCAGCATATTTACGTACTTCGAATTGTTTCCGAAGAGTTTTTAGCCTAACAAAATAATAGTAGTTCTTTTATTTACAATTTTGCTTTACGTCGCACCGACACAGATAGGTCTTATACGACGATGGGACAGGAAAGGGATAGGAGTGGGAAGGAAGCGGCCGTGGCCTTGATTAAGGTACATCTCCAACATTTGCCTGGTGTGAAAATGGGAAACCACAGAAAACCATCTTCAGCGCTGCCGACAGTAGGGTTTAAACCCACTATCTCCCGGATGCAAGCACACAGCTGCGCGGCCCTAACCGCAAGGCCAACTAGCCCGGTACAAATAGTAGTATGATTCCCAAAGGTCCAAGGCTGCTTGAAATTTGGTAAATATGTGAAGCAGGATGCTATTTTTATTTGCACGCAGTCTCAGTGAGAATCTTCACTTTAATGTTTACGGGACCACCGGTGGATCGGGTAATCCTAGCCGCCTAAGCACAAAGACGACTCAACACGTCCACACCTATTCCATAGCAAGTGGTTTTCCGACTCACTGGATAAGCCACTCAGTTGCTGCGCATTGCTCACTAATTTGGACATGACCACACATGCATCAACTACAGAACAAACCGCATATTTTTTAAAAATTTGCGTTAAGTCGCACCGAAGAGACGATCGGATAGGAAAGGGCTATGAGTGAGGAAGGAAGCCACCGTGACCTTAATTAAATGCAGCCTCATCATTTTCCTGGTGTGAAAATGGGAGACCACGGAAAGCCATCTTCAGGACTGCCGACAACTTGGATTAGAAATAACTTTTGACTCGAACGTTTACGGACTACAGTTCCTTATCTCAAATCGATCCATTTGCCGCCCTCCATCATCCCCAAAAGGTTTTTTTTTTTTTTTTGTGCTAGTTGCTTTACGTCGCACCGACCCAGATAGGTCTTATGGCGACGATGGGACAAGGAAAGGCTAGGAGTGGGAAGGAAGCGGCCATGGCCTTAATGAAGGTACAGCCCCAGCATTTGCCTGGTGTGAAAATGGGAAACCACGGAAAACCATTTTCAGGGCTGCCGACAGTGGGATTCGAACCTACTATCTCCCGAATACTGGATACTGGCTGCACTTAAGCGACTGCAGCTATCGAGCTCGGTCCCAAACGTTTGCAACAGCATCACGGATACACACTGTAAACCGGTTATGTGATGCTTTTGATACGAATAAATAATAATAATAATAATAATAATAATAATAATAATAATAATAATAATAATAATAATAATAATAATAATAATAACAAATCAACCAAAGTAAGTTCAGATTATTTAAACACTGTGCCAGCCTTCTGTCCTATAAAGGGTTAGCTGAGAAGTGAATTTTCAGGCAGGTTATATTCCTCGCACTCCGCTTTAACTATAATCCATACCACTGCTCTCATGGATGCTACTAACGCTACCGCTGCAGCTTACAGTGAACACAAGGAGAATTATACAGGGTTCGCTGGCCAGCTTTTCCAGTTTGAGAGGGGCCAATTAGATTTGTGGAACTGATATGAGAGCAGTGTGGAGTATACTTGAACTGCTTGACGAGGTGCAGACCCATGAGGGTCCTTGTGTGTTACTAATACAGTATATCTCCAACAGGAATTCAACTTGTTGTATCAACAAATGTATTATCAAAGGGCACTGAAGTTGTACTTTGAATTACAAGGCAGGCGGCAGCGCGCCGGCCTCTCACCGCTGGGTTCCGTGGTTCAAATCCCGGTCACTCCATATGAAATTTGTGCTGGACAGAGCGGAGGCGGAACAGATTTTTCTCCGAGTACTCCGGTTTCCCTGTCATATTTCTTTCCAGTAACACTCTCCATTATCATTTGATTTCATCTGTCATTCAATAATCATTGTCCCAGAGCAGTGCGACAGGCTTCGGGAACCGGCACAATTCTTATCCTCGCCGCTAGATAGGGGCTTCATTCATTCCATTCCTTTTTCATATATGTAATATCCAATTTGTAATTCAAAGTGAGAATGAAAATCCACAGCCTGTTTCTAGTCATTCGACTGGCCTGGACGAGAAAAGCCCCGGTCTTCCAACAATGGTCATCATAACCCTTACACGGCTATACCATGAGGTGGAATGTGCTCGGAAATCCATTCTGATGGATAATATTCGCCACGTCTGCGATAGTTTCCAAGCGAGAGTTGTGCCCTGTATTGCTGTGTGAGGTGGGAAAACAGTGTATCGAAACAGGCTTTTACCGAGCTTGATACCTGCAGTCGCTTAAGTGCGGCCAGTATCCAGTATTCGGGAGATAGTGGGTTCGAACCCCACTGTCGACTGTCGGCAGCCCTGAAAATGGTTTTCCGTGGTCCCCCTTTTTCACACCAGGCAAATGCTGGCTTAATTAAGGCCACGACCGCTTCCTTCCCATTCCTAGCCCTTTCCTCTTCCATCGTCGCCATAAGACCTATCTGTGTCGGTGCGACGTAAAGCAACTAGCAAAAAAAAAAAAAAAAAAACGTACTGTGTCTTATATTGTATTCATTAATTTTGAATGTGTAGCCTGTAGCGTTCGACGGAGTGAAGAACTTCAAAGTTATATCTCGATACTGCCACACTCTTGTTTGACTAGCAGAGGGTTATTTCAAGGTGGTAGACGATGAAGACGCAGACCTCCACTGTGATACGCAATTTGAAGCTTTTAAAGTAAAAAAGATTCTATGCTTCCAGTTGTACGAATGTTAACCTCAAGAACTTTTCGGAAGTTCCGTAGACTAGCTGTCCATATATATGCTACCTGTGAAAAATGAAAATCCACAGCCTGTTTTAAGTCACTCGACTGGGTTAGGAATAGAATGAATGAAGCCCCATCTAGCGGCGAGGATAGGAACTGTGTCGGCTGCCGAACCCTGTCGCACTCCTGTGGGCAATGATTTAATGACTGGCAGATGAAATGATACTGGGGAGTGTTGCTGGAATGAAAGATGACAGGGAAAACCGGAGTACCCGGAGAAAAATCTGCCCCGCCTCTGCTTTGTCCAGTACAAATTTCACATGGAGTGACCGGGATTTGAACCACGGAACCTAGCAGTGAGAGGCCGGCGCGCTACCACATGAGCCACGGAGGCTCTATTATTATTATTATTATTATTGCTCCCATATGTTACTCCAAAAGCAAACTAACGAAGGAGATTCAATTGATACTATGTTTATGTATTGTTTTAGGGCATGTTTCGGTGAAGAAAGTAAAATGTTATAGCGGTGGCGGCGGTGGTGGTGGTGGTGCTGAGATGTAATCCGGTACAAAGGTCACAAGGGTCCCGGATTAGATTCCCGGCAGGGTCGGGAATTTTAACCATAATTGTATCGAGGTATCTCACTGATTAATATACCGGGCAAAGTATTCACTGGCATCTTGGAAGGGAGGGTGCGATCAGTCGTTGAGAGGAAGCGGGATGAAAACCAGTGTGGCTTCAGACCACAGAGGGGCTGTCAGGATCAGATTTTCAGTAGGCGCCAGGTAATTGAAAAATGCTGCGAGAGAAATAGGCAGTTGTGTTTATGTTTCGTAGATCTAGAGAAAGCATATGACAGGGTACCGAGGGAAAAGATGTTCGCCATACTGGGGGACTATGGAATTAAAGGTAGATTATTAAAATCAATCAAAGGCATTTATGTTGACAATCGGGCTTCAGTGAGAATTGATGGTAGAATGAGTTCTTGGTTTAGGGTACTTATAGGGGTTAGACAAGGCTGTAATCTTTCACCTTTGCTGTTCGTACTTTACATGGATCATCTGCTGAAAGGTATAAAATGGCAGGGAGAGATTCAGTAAAGTGGAAATTTAATAAGCAGTCTGGCCTATGCTGACGACTTGGTCTTAATAGCAGACTGTGCCGAAAGCCTGCAGTCTAATATCTTGGAACTTGAAAATAGGTGCAATGAGTATGGCATGAAAATTAGCCTTTCGAAGACTAAATTGATGTCAGTAGGTAAGAAATTCAACAAAATTGAATGTCAGATTGGTGATACAAAGCTAGAACGGTCGACAGTTTCAAGTATTTAGGTTGTGTGTTCTCCCAGGATGGTAATGTAGTAAGTGAGATTGAATCAAGGCGTCGTAAAGCTAATGCAGTGAGCTCGCAGTTGCGATCAGCAGTATTCTGAAAGAAGGAAGTCAGCTCTCAGACGAAACCATCTTTACATCGGTCTGATTTCAGACCAACTTTGCTTTACGGGAGCGAAAGCTGGGTGGACTCAGGATATCTTATTCATAAGTTAGAAGTAACAGACACGAAAGTAGCAAGAATGATTGCTGGTGCAAACAGGTGGGAACAATGGCAGGAGGGTATTCGGAATGAGGAGATAAAGGCTCATTTAGGAGTGAACTCGATGGACGAAGGTGTACGCATAAACCGGCTTCGGTGGTAGGGTCATGTGAGGCGAATGGAGGAGGATAGGTTACCTAGGAGAATAATGGACTCTGTTATGGAGGGTAAGAGAAGTAGAGGCAGACCAATACGACGATGGTTGGACTGAGTTTCTAACGATTTAAAGATAAGAGGTATAGAACTAAATGAGGCCACAACACTAGTTGCAAATCGAGGATTGTGGCGACGTTAAATAAATTCACAGAGGCTTGCAGACTGAACGCTGAAAGGCATAACATACATGTATGTATGTATGTATGTATGTATGTATGTATGTATGTATGTATGTATGTATGTATGGTAATTCCCCTAGCACGGGGACAGGGTGTATGTGTCGACTTCATCATCATTTCATCCTCATCACGACGCGCAGGTCACCTACGGGCATCAACTCAAAAGACCTGTACCTGGTGAGCCTAAGTCGTCGGACACATCCCGGCACTAAAAGCCATACGCCATTTCATATTTTTCATGAGAATAATTGTTACTACCGCGAAAATGAACCAATTTGAAAAATGTACTTTAGAGTGAATACCTACAGATTAAATTTTGCCGTTCATTGCTCAACTATTCTGGATCCGGCTTCTTGGCTGAATGGTCAGCGTAGTGGCGTTCGGTTCAGAGTGTTTCAAGTTCGATTCCCGACTGGGTCTGTAATTTTATCTGTGTACAGTTAATTTCTTGGCTGAATGGTCAGCGAGGTAGCGTTCGGTTCAGAGTATCGCGAATTCGATTCCCGAGTGGGCCTGTAATTTTATCTGCGTATAGTTAATTCCTTGGTTGAATGGTCAACATGGTAGCGTTCGGTTCAGAGTGTCCCGAGTTCGATTCCCGAAGGGTCTGTAAGTTTATCTGCGTATAGTTAATTCCTCTAGCTTGGAGACTGGGTGTTTGTGTTCGTCACCACAATATACATCTTCATTTACTTACAACACTTCACACTACCAACCACGACAGAAACACGCAATAATCAATGCATCCTATATATGTCTGTACAGTTGGTAGTAAGAAACATCGTGAACCGAGTATATGAGCGTTAGATGGTTGGTTACACCGATAAATAATATGAAAAAAATAATTCGATATCTCACTCCGTTGCCATTTTACCAGTTGCTGAAGTTAGCCAATGAGATTGTTTCGCGGGCGAAATCAAATAAGCTGTGCCAGGCGGTGACGCTAAATTTGCACATGGTTTAAGGCCGTCTTGAGAAATCAGCATCAAACATTCACACACCTTGGCTTTTAGCCTGTGACACCGTAGCGTATTTGTTAAGGCGCGATCGTGTCAGCTCGGAGGTTTGTGTTCAAACCCCCTTCGACTGCTGCTCTCATGCCGGTCATGAGCCACCTGCAGATTTACCAACACCGCCTCGGAACGCCGACTTGAATTCGCCCGCGAAGCAATCTGATTGATTAACTTCAGCCAGCTGACTTCACCATTCGTTTCTCCAGTGAGAAGACTTGAAGGCGGGTTGTACAGTAGTACTGTACTACAATTTCAAGAAAACGGCTAAGGATGTTCCTAATCGACACTCTTACATGAACCTATCACTGATTTGTTCTGCGGTTCTTGTGTCGCAGATACGTCCAGCAACCAACAATTACGATTTAAGTTTCTAATAATTTAAAGAGAAGAAGTATAGAACTAAATGAGGCCACAGCACTAGTTGCAAACAGAGGATTGTGGCGACGTTTAGTAATTTCACAGAGTCTTGCAGACTGAACGCTGAAAGGCATAAGGGTCTATAATGATAATGTGTGTATGAAATCAAAATTAGAGGAAAATGCCATTCAGATCAACTCTTAAGACGAAGATTTACAAAAATAGGCCGAGAAATGTAGTGTACTTACAACTTTCTGCACGAACGAATAAGTGATAACCGCACTCACCTGAAATAAAAGAAGAAGAAAGTCATTACAAGAAGAAGAATTCTACCACTTGACAACTAGCAATAAAACACAAATAATCTTACAACAGGCATGAAAAAATCAGTTGATGCTTCTAAAATAGAATCGTGTGAATGTTTTTCGTAATTATTAATAAATCTTTTTTATTTTTTATTTTTTACAATTTGCTTTACGTCGCACCGACACGGACATATCTTATATCGGCGATGACATATGAAGGGTGCAGGGAAAGAAAGGGCTAAGTCCATTTTTAATTATTTTTTAATGTGAATGAGATGTTTACTCCCGGTCCTAAACAATACCTCAGGTGGATTTGGAAAGAAGGAGCTAGGTCCACAAATACAGCAAAAACAAGACACAGTGCACTGGGAAAGAAGGGGTCATGTCCAGTAAGTCAGGGAATAAACGGGCTCTTAAACAGTAGTTTTGAACCTTTAAGTTACCAGCCCTGTCATATTAATTATTATTTCCCTCCATTGTACCATTTGGAGGTTAGTTAATGTGTAAGAGTTTGTTCTAGGAGTGCTCTGTGAATGATTCAGCAAGAAAGTGTTCATTAATGCTTCAATATGTGTGACTTAAGTGAACTATCAGATTCTTCAATTAATAAGGATGATCAGCACAGGGTAACTAAGAAAAGGAGACGTCATGGAAGAATGTCAGAGGTCAGGACCAAACTTAACCTAAGTAGTCATGTAATGGGGCAGAACTGCAATTGTAAGATGAAATGTTTTGATGTGGTTGGTGAGGAAAACAGGAAAACCATTTTAAGGAATTTTAATCTCATGCTAAGCAGGGACATCCAAGATTCATACCTATGCGGTCTCATTTCTGTTTTACCAGTCGCTCTTCGACGGCCTAGAAACTTGGAGGGTCAAGCAAGTACTGCCAAACAAGCCACGTACAAGTATAGAGTGAGGGGATGTGCCGGTGGAACGAACGATTACGATGTATGCCGTAAAGCTTTCCTTGCAATTCATGGCATTGGTAAAAAGAGGGTCGAGTGGCTGGTAAGAGGTCTTAAAATCACCGGTGTAAGTCCAAAAAACATGAGAGGAAAGCATTCCAATCGGCCGTGGAAGATTCCGGAAGAAAGTTTAGATGTTGTTCGTGAACATATAAAATCATTTCCCTCAAGAAACAGTCACTATGGTATACGAGACATCAAAAAAGCATACTTAGCTGAAGATCTCAATATTAAGAGAATGTATGGTATGTTTAAAACTAAGTATCCTACGATCCAGCTTTCGTATGAAATTTACCGTTCAGTATTCAACAATGAATTCAATATCAGTTTTGGATACCCACGAACGGACACTTGTTCTACCTGCGATGAATACAAAGCAAAGGTCGCCGCTTTAGAGAAAGAAAAAGCAAACTGTGGGGACTTTGCTAGAGCTGCCCAAATTTCTGATGAAATAAGAAGACTTTCAGTTGGAAATAGGGTCTATCTTACAAGGGCTGACACGTTCTATGCCAGAAAACGGAAAGCGCGGATACGTTGTAAACGTTCAAGCGTAAAAAAAAAAAAAAGCAATTTGTATCGATTACGGTAGAAATCTGCCTATCCCTAACATACCAACTAATGATGCTTATTACAAGAGACAGCTGTCTCTTTATGTATTCAATATTCATAGACTATCCTGTGCTGAAAGTCAGTTTTATCTCTATACAGAAGTTGAAGGAAAGAAAGAAAGGCAGTGATGACGTTTGTTCGTTATTGCATGATTATTTTTATAATCATCTGCCCATGAAAATCAGAGACATTCAAATATTCTGTGACTCTTGCTCAGGACAAAATAAGAATCACACTGTCTTTCGATTTCTTCACTATCTTGTTCATTTTGAGAAAAGATTTGATTCAATCAAAGTAACATTCCCTATTCGAGGTCACAGTTACATGGAGTGTGACCGCAACATGGGCCTAGTTAACCAAAAGGCACGTATTGAAACCCCTGAAGACTGGGCATACGTCTTCAGCACAGCCAGAGAAAACCCCTCACCTTTTCAAGTTCGGCTCCTTCATTCATCGGAAGAACCGTTTGCGACGTCGTCTGCCATAAGTGATTTCATATTTGCGAAGTGGACAGTGCACCTCTCTCAGTTCTACAAGAAATTCCCCACTCGACCTATTCGCGAGATTGTTCTGGACAACAATGACAGAGGAATAAAGTTCCGCTGCACATACACGGGGGAGTGGACTGATCAGGAAATGATTTCCAGAACCCAGAAGCAGCTTCCCAAAGGACAATTCTTCTTGCCAGGACGTAGCTACTCTACTGGTAAGTTACATTTACATTACTATGTAACCCCGTATCCACCACTGGAAAATAATGTTACACATGAGGAGCAAAGTGAGTTATGGTCGAATTACTTTTTGTTTCAGGTTCCATCCCAATATCTAAGGCAAAGTATGACGACTTGCAACACCTGGCAAAATTCTGTGGACCAAAGGCCCAAGCATTCTTTCAAGCACTCCCGAGAGAGTAGGAGTGGAGTGAAGTTAAACAGTGACATCTATGGTTCACTATGAATCAATACTCTTAATTTCTACTAATGTACAAATGTCTACTGTACAAATTTTGGTAAAATAAGCAAAGTTTTTTTAAGTTCCTCCTTAAAATAATAATTAAAATAGAAATAATGTGTTGGTTTATTTGCCGATGTGATTGTCCGTTCACATTCACTATCATTTCCATAATAATTATAATTATGATACAGTATGTAAATTACTTTAAATAAAACTGAAAAATTGTCAAATAATGGATGGGGCACCATTTTTACCACATACACTCTGTATGAATAGCCCCGTTCTTTCCCCTTCTGTTGTGTAGTTAGGAGAGCAAAGTTCATTTTTACGAACATAGAATGTTGTTTTTACACCAGATGTTAAAATTGTTTAAAAATGATATAGCTAGTAGGAAATAACAATAACTGATATTCACTTTAGAAAATATAGTTGGTAAGCAGAGTTAAAATGTTTAAATGCCATTTACTCAAAATTTTAAAAATGTGACTTAGCTCTTTCTTTCCCTGCACCCTTCATATGGAAGGGCAAGGAGTGGGAAGGAAGCAAAATTTGCCTTATTTAAGGTACAGCCCCAGCATTTTCCTGGTGTGAAAATAGGAAACCAGGAAAAGCCATATTCAGGGCTGCGGGCAGTGGGATTCGAACCCTATATCTCCCGAATGCAAGCTCACAGCTACGTGACCCAAACCGCGCGGCTACTTGCACAGTCATTATTATCAAAAAGTGAAAAGTGGCCTCTTAACCGAAGGCCCCGAGTTCGATTCCTGGCCAAGTCAGGGATTTTTACTTGGACCTGAGGACTGGTTCAAGGTCCAATCATTCTACGTGTGAAAAACTGATAGCGGCACCGGTCTAGAAAACCACGAATAACGAGCGAGAGGATTCGTTACGCTGACCACGCGTCACCTTATAATCTGCAGGCTTTCGCGTGACCAGCAGTCGCTTAGTAGGCCAAAGTCCGTTAGGACTTCAGCTCCGTTGTTTTGTTCGTTTGTATGTTGGAAACTGAAATGGGAAATGGGAACATACTCTTGAGCAAATAAGAAACTGTTTCTACAAAAACTTAGTTGAGAAAGGTCGTCACAGTTCAACAAGTAACAGGTACACGCTAACCACACCATCAACGAGGTAAACATGAACCACGTTCTATATTCACGCGAACGCCTTCGATGTCATTCCTGGTTCACACCTCAAAAGCCAAAGAAAGAGAGAAAAATCCACTTCAAATTCGATTATGATGATGAGCTTATAGACTGTAGGAAAAATATCGGAACTAAAATGTTGTCGGTTTTATATCTCAGCGACTACTTTTTACGGGTTTTGGAGACAGCAAGGTGCCGGAATTTTACCGCTAAATCTACCGACACGAGGCTGACGTATTTGAGCAACATCAAATAAAAAACTAGTCTGAATCGGAATCGAATACGCCAACGTTAGCTCAGAAGGCCAGAGTCTACCGTCTGAGCTACTCGCCCCGACTAAGATTATTATTATTATTATTATTATTATTATTATTATTATTATTATTCCCCGTCAGGAAGTCGAAACATTCAAGAAACGAGATTTCCGCTTCCGGAGGTGGATATGGCCCTGAGGTTCACTCAGTCTACACCAAAATGAGTACCGGGTTAATCCATGAGGGCAAAGGCAGCAAGGTTGACCACTCAAGTGCCGAGGTTATGGATAGTGGAAACCTTTACCTTACACCCCTCCAAGGGCGTTCATGGCCTGTACAGAGATGGCTTTGCTTTTTTACTCTTTTTTTTTTTTGAAATTTCTCTTACCTCGCACCGACACAGATAAGACTTATGGCGACAATGGTACAGAAAAGGGTGATGAGTGGGAAGGAAGCGGCCGTGGCCTTAATTAAGTACTGCCCCAGCATTTTCCTGGTGTGAAAATGGGAAACTACGGAAAACCATCTTCTGGGATGCCGACAGTGGGGGTTCGAACCCACTATCTCCCGAATGCAATCTCACAGTTGCGCAACCCCAACCGCACGGCCACTTGCTCGCCTATTTTTTTTAATTTTTTTTTTACAAAAGTGGATGTTAAATATGTATCCAAACAAGAGCTCTTTCTAGGTGGCAGAATTATGAACGACGATTCTGACCTAGAACTGCAGCATATCTATTAATAATTCCACGGGTTCTCGGTTCGAATCTGGGTCCAAATTTCTTTTTTCTCGTATGCTGTCACTGTCTGAAGGCACAGCTATAAATATTCATGGAGCACGGTTCTGTAATTTGTTGCTATGACAGAAGATGTGCTCCAGAAATAGCACAAAGCACCCCCAACTGCCTTGCCTTGCTCCTCGCGGCTACGCCCCACCAAACCACCTTTCTTGTAAACGCCCTCCCCTAAATCTCCGTGCAGACCTTGAACGTTTCTTTGTCTAGATATTTCTGTTTTCCATTCCCGCAACAAGACTTTTCTTCTGCAACAGCGTGATGGTACCAACAGATATCAGGCTTTCAAATCAATGAACAGCTGAGGGAAAGGTCCTCTTGCCGGAGTGAAGGTGGGAGACAGATCGATAGAACGTAAGGACAGGTTGATAAAGTTAACAACACGGGGACTTTCTAGGTCTTAATATTGATGGGAAGGAAGGATCGTATTTTATAACTATTCATGCATGTATTAAAAATTATATCAAACGGTCGTCCCTGCTGAACGATGGGCCTTAGTCACTCGTGCAGTATGTACATCAACGACCCGTTTTGATCCCAACATTGCAAAACTGTAGTCAGCATTATCGTCAGTGTTTACTTATTTATGAGGCGGTAGGTTCGAGCCACGTCCGCCTCTGTGGTGCAGTGGTTAGTGTGATTAGCTGCCACCTTCGGAAGCCCGGGTTCGATTCCCGGCTCTGCCACGAAATTTGAAAAGGGGTACGAAGTCTGGAAGGGGTCCATTCAGCTTCGGGAGGTCAACTGGGTAGAGAGGGGTTCGATTCCCTCCTCAGCCACCCTCCAAGTGGATTTCCGTAGTTTCCCACTTCTCCTTCAGGCAAATGTCGGGCTGGTACCTAACTTAAGGCTTCGGCCGCTTCCTTCACTCTTCCTTGTACATCCCTTCCAATCTTCCCATCTCCCCACAAGGCCCCTGTTCAGTATAGCAGGTGAGGCCGCCTGGGCGAGGTAGAGGTTCTCCCCCGCAGTTGTATCCCCGACCCAATGTCTCACCCTCCAGGCAATTTATTTCAAAAGGTTTAGCTGGATAAGTGCTTTTATTTAATATACCGGTATTTATCATTTTAATTTACTTTGTTGATCCCTGACAATCAATACAGGGGAATACAATTACTTACGGTCTTCTAGCTAATCCTTCACACTTTCTATTACCAAGGAAGTGGCTGTGCGGTTTATGTCACGTAGCTATCAGCTTGCATCCGGGAGATAGGGGGTTCAAACCTCACTCTCGGCATCCCTGAAGATGGTTTTCCGTGGTTTCCCATTTTCACACCGGGGAAATGCTGGGGCTGTACCTCAATTAAGACCACAGTCGCCTCCTTCCCACCCCTAGCCCTTTCCTATCCCATCGTCTTCATAAGATCTGTGTCCCTGCGATGTAAAGCAGACTGTAAAAAAAAAGCCCTTCTATTTCATCCTACTTTATATTTTAAAGATTTGAATAAATTTGCAATCACGTCTGCCCCTGAACTCAATTTAAAGAAAACACTAAAGGTACCACTCAGTTCTTGTTTGTATTTCACTGATTAACTCCTGAATAAAAAACCAGATTGGTAAGCAGTGGAAAAAGAGTGTGGTATTTTAAAGGTTGTTAATGTTATTATTGACGTCTCTGTACTTTTTGATTAATGAAGTGATGACCTGTACAACTTTAGTAGGGAAAATTGTTGCATAGAAATTGTATCAGTACATGTCCAGCAATGTTGATTGTGTTGAATTGTTAACAGTGCTGCAGTACTACTTTGCCATACCTGCACCTAACGCAGCTGTAGAGAGAATATTTCCTCTTCTAAATTTTCAGTGGATAGACGTGAGAAATAAGCTTACAGTTCAAACTGGAAAATTGTGGTTAGTTGTACTGAACAAAATGACAAATTTAACATATGCAGAGTGCCGTACAGTGTCTAAAACGGATTTTCTAAAAAGAAAGTCCAAACCAGTGGAAAATAAGTGAAATAAACCACTCGATATAAATTCTCCCCCATTTTAAAACTTAACCGTACGCCAACACCCTGTTTTATTTTTCATTTTCAAATATGGTAACCCTGGGTTTGAGACAAGGATTCCGTGCGATTTTTGTGGCTGTACAAACAAGACACGCAAAGCTAACGTGGACTTTAAATTACGACGTATCATTTTTTATTCAAATCTGCCACAATTTTCTTGCACTTAAAATATCACTTCCCAGGATGCATGCACTTGTTTTCTCCTCGCTGCTCCCTTCCATCAATATACTCCTTTCATCACCTTGCGCTTGGTAACACTAATTACTTCGCACTTTCAAACATACTTAATTACTTCTTTACTAACTAAATTACAAGACAAATCTAACTAACTCCAGTAAACAAATCGGAAAGCCAGTTCAATAGTTCAATAGCCTAAGTGCCTGACCACAGAAAACTTTCCCTTCACGTGAGGAGAAAAAATATCTTGCTACCAACGTGCAGCCATTCAAAGAATAATTGCCCTGATACAGTAATAGGTCTAATTCTTATAATGCGTTGAGTTTACAAATGGCATTATCACAGCCATCCTCGCGGAATACTGTACCTATTCCTCATCCAAATGTAAAACACAAATTCAGCATGAAAGTAAACGCAACATGTATGTCCATTGGGCAATTCCTGAAATTGCCAATTTCATTTCCAAATTAGGTGAGCATAAAATAAGAGAAACGAAAACACTTTCAGCATTTAATTCAATGTGGGTTTGCATTTCGAAAGTTTTAAAAATTATTCTTGCTAGTTGCGAAATAGCCCGTTTGGGATTACACAAAGTATTTTTAAGATATGGACCTTGCAAAATGGCATTTGAGATGTAGGACTGATAGTCACAAATGAGTACGTTCTCAAGAGAGCAAACGAGACATGCACTTTGGTTGAAACCTTAAACAGGAGAAGAAATAGGAATAGCTTCGTTTGCCACTTGGGCCTTAGAAAGAACGTACAACTTTTGACATTTTCTTCGGCACCTAATATCTTCCTGAGGAACATTTTTTCCCTTTTTCTCAATCAGGGAATCTATTTTGGTTAGGGTCTCCGCGGCGAATAGGGACTCTGGTGTGACTCCTGTAGTGTCCCAATTATGACTCGAAAAAGATGGACCTGGATTTGTAGTTATCATGGCACAATTTAAATGCGGAAGGCTATCGTAAATGTAAGATTGTGAAGCAGTATCTCTCAAAGCAAATAAGCGCACACAGAGAAAAATTTAGGTGGTGTTGATTTAGCGTCCATGAAGGTAAAATATATTATTTCTACTTTTTCGAAAACAAAACAATAGAATTTTGAAATGGGGATTCCCTTAAGGGCAGTAGTGTTCTTAATCCGAAAACAACAACAAAATGAACATACTGAAAGCAATCATCACCCGACAGTAACATGGCCAAGATCGGCTGATTGGTGGGTGGCGGGGGTGTTATAATTACAAAATGATGATAGAACACACTGATGGTGCTTGTGCGTGTGCGGCGCGCGCATGAAAGACTTGTCATTCATTATAAGGACACTGATACTTCAAAATCTTACATTAACCCTTAAATGCACAGCATTGCATATGTGCAAAGGAGAATATACTTGCTTGTTTACCAGGCGAGTTGGCCGTGCGGTTAGCGGCACGCAGCTGTGAGCTTGCATCCGGGAGATAGTGGGTTCGAAACCCAATGTCAGCAGCCCTGACGATTGTTTTCTGTGGTTTCCCCATTTTCACACCAGGCAAATTCTGGGACTGTACCTTAATTAAGGCCACGGCCGCGTCCTTCCCACTCCTCGGCCTTTCCTATCACATCATCACCATAAGACCTATCTGTGTCGGTGCGATGTAAAACAAATTGTAAAAGAAAAAAAACCTTGCTTGTTATATCTGCTTTATGGTTTTACAAGTGTCCATTTACTTCTGCCCTGCAGACAAACTTGCTAGGGAGTCGCTAGTATATTAAAAAATGAACAATCTTTTATTTTATGCCTTTTCTTGCTAATCAGCTAGAGTGGTGTACAGTTAAGGTAAAACAAATACAATTATGTTTACCTCAGAGAATTCGTGAGCCAGGACATCCCTAAGATTGAAGTGTGGCAGTATCTACAGCAATTGTATAGCTTTACATATATGAAAATGAAAACCTACAACCTGCTTTCGAATCATTCGACCGGGTCAGGAATGGAATGAAGCCCCCATCTTGCGGCGAGGATAGGAATTGTGCCGGCTGCCGAAGCCTGTCACACTCTTCTGGGACAATGATTATTGACTACATATGAAATGAAATGGTATTGGAGAGTGTTGCTGGAATGAAAGATGACAGGGAAAACCGGAGAAAAACCTGTCCCGCCTCCGCTTTGTCCAGCACAAATCTCACATGGAGTAACCAGGATTTGAACCACGGAACCCAGCGGTGAGAGGCCGACGAGCTGCCGCCTGAGCCACGGAGGCTTAGCTTTGCATGTATCGATGCGTAAAACACTCAAAACCTTTAACATTTTGACTGATCCAAATAAACAAAAATATGTAAGTTCATTTTGACAAATATTTTTAAAAATATTTTTCTGGCACCAATCTACTACTTTTGGAATAAAAAACGAGGGTTAAAATAAAGAACAAGAACAAGACGATGAAGGTCAACAGTTTTACAGCGAATGGTCTGTTCAGTTTACAATATAAAATCGAACTTTCGAGGCTTCCTGGAAAATACATTCTATCTGTTGGTTCTACAATTATGACTCTGAATGTCTATTTAGGTTATTGTAAGTTTCTGTTTATTTCATTTTTTTAAATTTTCATGGGGGCATTCTAACTCAGTACGCCCCCCCCCCCCACCACGGCTACGCCCCTGTCGCCCGAAGACAGGAATCGCAAGCAAATAAATGAACCGATTCGAGCGTACACTTTCTGCCAACACCGTTCAGACAGAGGGCTCTCTTCCAAGAAGTTCAGAGACTGGAACTGCACTGCTAAATCTAAATGATCTCCACAAGGAGACCGTCCACCGTTAATCCCAAGAAATACGAAACTTCGTGCCCGAAATACGTAGTACTAGGCCAGTGAGGAAAATAATTTAATTAAGACAAGAATGTCATGCGGAAAAGATAGGAATCAGGCCTAGTTGCTTGTTGCCAACATTAAACAGAAACAATCTGTTTGTAGGTAGAACAACTCATAGTTATTTTCCAACACAGCAAATTCGGTGAACTACAGGGAACTGAACGATTGCCAACATTATAGTATCTTCACGGCCACCACTCCTGTTATAGGAACAAGAACTCGAGTTGTAAAGTCGATTTCTTCGGTCAGTGGCGATATTCCGGGGAAACATGTCGCTCCTCGTTTGGATTTTTCAATTCAATTTGTATTTATTGCCTATAGAACTTTACAGTTGTCAGACAACGTCACGCTATACCCTATATATAACATTTATTCTAATTTATATACAAATGAAAACCACACATTCTGATTTTCAGTTAATTTATGGAATACAGACACCTTTTAGTTAAGAGATTTTAGTGACTTTTGAAACTTTTTATCATGAAAATTATTTCTAAACGTTGAAAATATTTCTTAGCAAATTAGAGGTCCCCATACTATAAAAACGTAAAATTAAGCAATTTCCTCAACTGTGCCGGAAGTTGAAGGGCTGAGGGGGCCGGAAAGATTTCAAATTGTAGGGCTTGGATATCTCTATCAAACTGAAAATAACACGTTCGGAAAATCACTTCCGGCCTAAATGCAGTTTGGAAAAAACAGCCTAAAATCGCGTGTTTCTTTACACGTCGTCTTTTTCGATTCAAATCCTATCCAAATTAACTTATTTACTTTCATCTTTCTGTAATGTGTTCCTTGGTTCAATACCCTCAGACGTTTTTTGAGTGTTTGAAAAATGTACACACCGAATGTAGTTACGAGGGCTTAAGGGAAACTCTCCATAGACTTAAATTAGCGCTCGTAGTGGTGCTTAAGTGAAACAATGCATTGACTTACATTAGCGCTCGTAGTGGTAAAAGGCAAACTGCTAATCTAATCGACCAGATAACGAAGATTAAGAAAAGAATTGTAATATATATTCTGATACTTTAATATATTTTATTTAGCTAAAATTCGTAGCTCATATCCCTAGGATATTTTCAACATTGAGTTGCTTGCGTGAAGGACTAGAACTGTGGATTTTAACCTTAGGCAGTTTGTTATAGAGTAACATAACCTTGAGATATGGGCTATGGTCCATCTTTTTGGTGCGGTCGTACTCATGTGGTAATCATTCCTAATTCTTGTATTACTAATTGTGGACCTCACTGTTAACTTACAGTCACTGTTTTCAACGTTTTGTTGTGCTTAATAAACACAATAGATTTTTAGATATATAAGGAGGAAAGTATCATGATATTATGAGTTATGAAAGAATGTTTGCAGTACTTCGATTCGGAACGCGAAAGATGATCGTTAGGGCTTTCTTTTGTAGAATAAAAAGTAGTTCAAAATATTGATTTGCCACACGACCCCAGACAACCCTCAAGTGAGGGTACATTACTCCATAGAACAGTTTTAGTAATACGTTTGTATCTACAATTTGTGACAGAGTAAGTAATAAAACTCGAGGCGGTAAAGGCATACTCGGTTCACCCGGAAGGACGAGGGTTCATCAGGAAGTCGAAAAAGTTAACAAATGAGATTTCCACTTCCGGAGGAGCACATGGACCTGAGGTTCACTCATCCTACCCCAAAAATGAGTACCAGGTTAATTCCTGACGGCAAAGGCGGCCGGGCGTAGACCTAACCACTCTACCCCATCAAGTCCCGAGGTTACAGCCTTTACCATCCACCCCTCCAAGGGTCTTCATGGCCTGTACTCAGATGATTTCGCTTTTTAAGTAATGAAACTATTCCAGATGTTAACTTTTTACAGACTTAGTTAAAATGATTCCTCCAAGACGTATGACTATGTACACCGATACCTAAGAATTTAGTAAAATCTGTTGTTTAAAGACAAGGACAAGACAGGCCATGAAGGCCCTTGGAGGAGTGGAAGGTAAAGGCTTCCACCATTGTTAACCTCGGCACGTGATGGGGTAGGAATTAACCTGGTACTCATTTTTGGTGTAGGCTGAGTGAACCTCAGGGCCATATGCACCTCCAGAAGTGGAAATCTCGTTTCTTAAATTTTACGACTTCTTGACGGGGATTCGAACCCACCACGTCCTTCCGGGTGAACCGAGCACGACTTTACCGCCTCGGCCAGGCAGTCCCTCGTTGTTTAAAGGTATGTGCCATTTAGCTGAATACTTACATTGCAAAACTTTCGTAGTAGGCCTACCCTTTGTACTGGGCGAGTTGGCCGTGCGGTAAGAGGCGCGCAGCTGTGAGCTTGCATCCGGGAGATAGTGGCTTCGAACCCCACCGTCGGCAGCCCTGAAGATGGTTTATCGTGGTTTCCCATTTTCACACCAGGCCCTAATTAAGGCCACGGCCGCTTCCTTCCCATTCCTAGGCCTTTCCTATCCCATCGTTGGCATAAGACCTATCTGTGTCGGTGCGACGTAAAACAAATAGCTATGTGTGTATTTCAATCGATTATCCTTCCGACGCACTTAAACCGAAAAATTGACTTATGCCGCATTCGAATATTCTACGCGATACAACTGTGTGATATTTGGAATTCATTCGATTATTTTATTCGATTATCCAAATAATCGGATGGAGATTATTCGATGGGCCGCCTCTGTGGTGTAGTGGTTAGCGTGATTAGCTGCCACCCCCGGAGGCCCGGGTTCGATTCCCGGCTCTGCCACGAAATTTGAAAAGTGGTACGAGGGCTGGAACGGGGTCCACTCAGCCTCGGGAGGTCAACTGAGTAGAGGTGGGTTCGATTCCCACCTCAGCCATCCTCGAAGTGGTTTTCCGTGGTTTCCCAATTCTCCTCCAGGCATATGCCGGGATGGTACCTAACTTAAGGCCACGGCCGCTTCCTTCCCTCTTCCTTGCCTATCCCTTCCAATCTTCCCATCCCTCCACAAGGCCCCTGTTCAGCATAGCAGGTGAGGCCGCCTGGGCGAGGTACTGGTCATACTCCCCAGTTGTATCCCCCGACCAAGAGTCTGAAGCTCCAGGACACTGCCCTTGAGGCGGTAGAGGTGGGATCCCTCGCTAAGTCCGAGGGAAAAACCGAACCTGGAGGGTAAACAGATGATGATGATGATGATGGTTATTCGATTACTAAAATCATTCGATCATCCCATCACTAAATCATCCTCTCTTCAACATTAATCAGAGGAGAATATGGGAAATGACCTACCCTTCGAAAAATGAAGGTACAGGCGAAAGAGCTGGCGGGACCTAGTGTTTACAGTGCACTAAGTCTTCTGGTATGGGCTAGAGCAATTGTTACTTTCATTGATCTGTCTCTGCCTTATCCTTGGCTTTGACAAAATGAAAGTGACTGAGGTATGAGCGATGATAGTAATGTCATTCCTTACGCAGCCAGTCCCTGCTATGAATGGTGTGAAAATATTGCTCATAGGGTCGATTGGTGCATGCATTTCAGTGGGCTTGGTCCCGGGTTCGATTCCCGGCCGGGTCGGGGATTTTAACCTTCATTGGTTAATTCCAATGGCCCGGGGGCCGGGTGTTTGTGTTGTTCCCAACATCCCTGCAACTCACACACCACACATAACACTATCCTCCACCACAATAACACGCAGTTACCTACACATGGCAGATGCCGCCCACCCTCATCGGAGGGTCTGCCTTACAAGGGCTGCACTCGGCTAGAAATAGCCACACGAAATTATTTAGTGGGCTTGGCAGACGGATATGTAATAGCAACTTCTGGCTCGGTGAGGAAAGCAACGGGAAACTACATCACTCCTCATTTCCCTAGTACGCCTCTTCGGTGATGCCTAGACCATCTATGACAGCTCATGGCGGAACGGTTGAGCATCCAACTAGCCTTCGGGCTGATGACTAAACATACATACAGATGTTTAAAAAATGTAAGACTCCGTCTGCTTCACAAACCTAACACCATCGGGATCGGAAGAAAACAGTTCACAAAGAGAGGTAGGGATAGGTAAGGTAAAAGGGAGGATTCTGTATGGTGTACACACATTTGCTATTTTCCTTACAACATTTATGAATGTCTATATTTTTTCAATGAATCTTTTTCTTAAATCTAGTTAGTATTGAATTGTTGGTTGCCCAGTTGTACTTCCTCTTAAAACACCACCTCAGTCGCTCCTGGCTCGATCATAGCAATCCTGCTACGACCCGAGCATTAAAAACATTGCTAGAAGCTTGATTCAAAGGTTTTTCTTTTCCTCCTTCCAATTTTTCAGAATATTTCGAAGTTTATTTCTCGTACACACTGCACAGTGTTAGATAATATATGACTCGGGTTATTGAACGACGATTTAGGGCAATAGACGATACGGAGCAGATACGTTGATAAGGAATTTTGTAATATGTTGTCATGTTGGCGTAATGTGCATTATATCGATGCTTATCTGCTGTTTAGTTGCACTTGTTCAGTAAATGATTATGGGCAAGGCACGCTACTGTCAATTACCGACAAAAGTATTTCACTGCTGTGTATAAGAAGGTGGTCAAGCTGGCCTAATCCATGAACCGGTGTTGGATTTTCAAAAAGACCAGGGCGCGGTGATAGGAAGGTCAGTGATGGTGGTGACTTTTGTTTTAAAAGGAAGTACAACCGGGCAATCATCCTGTATATAACATTTAATGGGGAGAAAACATGGAAGGGATCCGACACATCGAAAAATGAAGGTATCGGCCAAAGAAAGACAAGGGCGTGGACATGAAAGACTTCCTAGGCCTCGTAACCTAATAGCGACGGAATTGGGAAAGAACAAGAGTTGACCAAGGGAGTTCGGATAGTTAGTACCCTTTTAGTGACCTCTTAAGGCAGACAGGGGATACCGTAGGTGTTATACTATCGCCCCCATCCACAGGAGGATAGGGATGTCATCTAGCCTTAAAAATCTGTCCAAATCGAAACAGAACAAAAGCCAAAAGTAAGACCCTTGGAGAAGTGGAATTAACCTGGTACTCGTTTTTAGTGCAGACTGAGTGAACCTCAGGGCCATATGCCTCCATAAAAAGTGAAAATAATGTTTCTAAATGTTTCGACTTTCTGAAGAGGAATCGAACCTTCGTCCTTCCTGGTGAAGCGAGCACGGTTGTGTCGTCTCAGCTAGACTGCTTCTACCCAAATTGATGCCCCGGATAAACAAGGGAAAGTGGCACTGAAGAAGTAATTCAACCAAATTCAAAAGGTGCTTTCTGCGACATTATTTATGTCCGATAATAACATACGGATCTTGTCTGATTGGTCAGCACAGTGGACTTAGGTTCAGAGGTTCCCGCGTTCGATTCCCGAGTATTTTAGCCGTGTCTTGTTAATTCACCTCGTTCGAGGACCAGCTTGGCCGAGAATCGAAGTCAAGACATTCTGACCTAATGTTGCCAGATCCTCCAAAAATACGGAAAAACTTCAGATTTAAAAGAAATCCATAAAATACGAAATTAGATGGAAATATTCCGATTTTTCCGCCTTCACTTTACAGACATGAGATACTAGGAAGTATTATTTCACACGGCTGCAGATCGATATATTATTATGTGTTTAACATTTACTGTCAGTATTAGGAGAATTTGGTGCGAGCGAGGATACGTTCATTAGCGTACGAATGGTACTGTTTTCTCGCAACCATTCTGATATGACAGCCGACAGGGGCAATCTGAGAATAAAATTCTGTTGGGATTTTGAACTTTGAATGGACTTTCTGTGTCTGACGATGAACCACATCTAGGACGGCGAAAATAAAGAGTAGTGGACTATGATGTAAATTGTAGGCCCATTTTAACACCAATAATCATCATCATCATCATCATCAAAAAGATCTTCAAATTAATGACTGATTTATCGCCGATTGTTAATTGTATGATCATTTAATTTCAATAATATAATAAGGACTGACATATTTCTGAACATCCTTCTACATACGTACATCATACACCATCATGATAGACCGTTATGCCTTTCAGTGTTCAGTCTGCAAGCCTCTGTGAATTTAGTAATGTCGCTACAATCCTCTATTTGTAACTAGTGCTGTGGCTTCATTTAGTTCTATACCTCTTATCTTTAAATCGTTAGAAACCGAGTCTAACCATCGTCATCTTGGTCTCCCTCTCCTTCTCTTACCCTCCATAACAGAGTCCATTATTCTCCTAGGTAACCTATCCTCCTCCATTCGCCTCACATGACGCCACCACCACAGCCGGTTTATGCGTACAGCCTTATCCATCGAGATCAATCCTAACTTGGCCTTTATCCCCTCATACCGAGTACAGTCCTGCCATTATTCCCACCTGTTTGTACCAGCAATCATTCTCTACTTTCATGTCTGTTACTTCTAACATGAGTCCACCCAGCCTTCGCTCCCGTAAAGCAAAGTTGGTCTGGAAACAGACCGATGTAAAGATAGTTTTGTCCGGGAGCTGACTTCCTTCTTACAGAATACTATTGATCGCAACTGCGAGCTCACTGCATTAGCTTTACTGCACCTTGATTCAATCTCACTATATTACCATCTTGGGAGAATACACATCCTTAATACTTGAAATTATCTACGTGTTCCAGCTTTGTATCACCAATCTGACATTCAATTCTGTTGAATTTCTTACCACTTGACATCAATTTAGTCTTCGAAAGGCTAATTTTCATACCATACTCATTGCACCAATTTTCAAGTTCTATTTTGACTATATCTTCCGAAATTTTCCAGTCCTGTTTTCCGAAATATTATTTTTTGATTTGGCATCACTGCTGTGTACCGAAAGCAACTATACTGATTACTGAGCCTAGGAGCCGGACGATTAAGCAACCACCTATCTCCTCTTGGAAATGAAAAAGAAGATGTCCGACAGCTCGAGGTAAGGCGATGAAAGCTGTTAAAATTAAAAACTTTCTAGGCCCCGAAAATCTAATACTGTCGGAATCATAAGAGGGCAAGAGTTGGCCAAGTGAAGTCGGATGGCAAAGATGGAAGAGAGCAACCTGACACATGTAAATGGAAGCAATGCCAGGACTCAATCAAGGGTTCCACGGTTACCGGGCTACTAAATGTTTCCATTCCTCCCCTGAAGGGGGAGGCGGGCCTCCTACACGGTGACGCCATCTCTCAGGACAGGTGATTTATATCGGAAAAGGAGATGTGCTCAGAAGGTGGGAGGGTTGGTGGCTGTGGCCTATACTTGATACTGTCTCGGCATTCGCTTTAATGCAGGAGAATGGAAAACCACGGAAAAACTGTCTCAGGACAGCTGAAGGTTGGGACCAGCCTCTCTCCGTCTCCCGAATACAGAGGCCTAGAACCACGGTAGAACATAAAACGCATGGTGATAAAAATGATCGTGAAACAAATATAATCAGTGGATCCAATTCACAATGTCTAATTACTGGGATGATACGTATTATCTAAAGGGGTCGACAATCCAGGTCACTGGCTCCTCATAGTGATACTAATCACAGGTAACGTAGACTCATGGTGTTTCTCGCATGGTAGTACTAATCACAGGTAACGTAGACTCATGGTGTTTCTCGTATGGTAGTACTAATCACAGGTAATGTAGACCCATGGTATGTCACACACAATGGCACCACTCACACACAAACACACAAAACATGGTGTTTCTGATAAAGTGGTACTCATAGGTAACACAGACCCATTGTTTCGAACATAAGGGTACTACTCACAAGCACCGCAGACCCAACGCGTTCCTCACACAGTGGGACTAATCACGGGCATCGTTATTCCCGTGGTGTTCCTCACTTAGTGGAATTAATCACAGGCCACGTATACTCATGGTGTTGATGACATAGTGGTACTAATCATAAGTAATGTAGACCCACGCTGTATCAGACATTATGGTAACGCCCACAGGCTACACAAACCCATGATGTTCCTCATATACGGTACTGTTTTAAAAAATGCTATTTGTTCGTGGCGTCGACCTCTAAAGATCTTTTGCCATGCACCATATGTTATGAACCTGCGTGTAATTGTAATTGCGGAAGTGTAAAGTGTTGAGTGTGAGGAAAAAACAAACACCCAGTCCCCAGGCCAGGGATATTAAACATTTACGATTAAAAACCCCTGACCCGGCCGGGAATCGAACCCGGGGCCACCGTGTGACAGGCGGACGCGTTGCCCCCTACACCGCGGGGACGGACTTCACATAATGGTACTACTACTTTCCGGCAACGCAGAGCCATGGTCTTACTCACATAGTGGTACTTATCACGGGCGCCAGCCAAACCCGTGGTGTTTCTCACTTAGTGGCACTAATCACAGACAACGTAGACTCATGGTGTTTCTCATAAAGTGGTACTAATAGGTAACGCAGACCCATTGTGAGCACAGTGGAACCGACCGGTGGAATACACACGGTCACAAACAACGCTCAGACCCGTAGTGTTTCGCGCATAATTGTGCTGCTCCTATATAACGTAAACCCATGGTTTTCCTCGCAAGGTGGTACTAGTCGCAAGTAACGTCGACCCATGGTGTTCCGCACGTAATAGTTCACAAGTATTCCCATGGTTCTAATGTCATCATCCCTTGGTTGCCCCTTTTAGTCATGGTTCATAAAAACCAAACACCTTGAAAGACTAAAGAGAGGAAGTTCATATTTACAGGACATGTGCATTAGTATGTTCTGAAGAAATAATTAGCATTTGAACAATGTTGGCCTTCAGGTTCAAAATCCATATCGATATCTCGGCACCTGCGGCTCTCGTTGTCGCTATAAACCGAAGGCAATGGAACAGTGTGACTTGAGCAGACGTGCAGGATGCTTCGCAGACGTATGCGAGAACCTTACCGTCAGATGAGTGAATTTGAAAGACGGCGCATTATTGGCATGAGAGAACGTGATGCATCCATCCCAGAATTTGCTGCTCGTGTGGAACGAAGTGTATCGGCAGTGCAACGGATGTGTGCAGAATGGTTCACAGAAGGCCGTAGAACACGACGAGATGGGTCTGGTCGCACCACCAGACCACCCTTCGAGAAGATCGACACCTCATCCGAATGGCATTGCAGGACAGATCTGCATCCTCCTCGGCTCTGGCGCAACAGTGGAACAGTGGAACACATCGTACACTATCAGGAGTGACAGTCCGTCGCCGTTTATTACGGTCTGGGTTACCGGAGCGTCGTCCCCTTCTCCGCCTAACTTTGACCGATGTGCATAAACATACTAGGCTGCAATGGCGTTTGGAACGACGTCACTGGGGACAGGAGTGGCAGCAGATAGTGTTTTCAGACGAATCCAGGTTCTGTTTGTTTCAAAATGATGGCCACCGGGCGAGTTGGCCGTGCGCGTAGAGGCGCGCGGCTGTGAACTTGCATCCGGGAGATAGTAGGTTCGAATCCCACTATCGGCAGCCCTGAAAATGGTTTTCCGTGGTTTCCTATTTTCACACCAGGCAAATGCTGGGGCTGTACATTAATTAAGGCCACGGCCGCTTCCTTCCAACTCCTATGCCTTTCCTATCCCATCGTCGCCATAAGACCTATCTGTGTCGGTGCGACGTAAAGCCCATAGCAAAAAAAAAATGATGGCCGCATTCTGGTTCGCCGCAGACAGAGGGAGAGGCATCATATTGACTGCATTCGTACAAGACATCCAGCGCCAACTCAGGGCCTAATGGTGTGAGGTGCTATTGGATACAACCACAAATCACAGTTGCTGCGTGTCCAGGGCACTGTTACCAGTTTGACCTACGTGAATGACATCCTGCGACCCGTAGCCGTACCCTTTCTGCACGACACCTCAGACCCCATATTTCAACTGGACAAGGCTCGACGACATGTTGCTGCATGAACACGTGCCTTCTTGTTGTCACTGGATGTCAGACTGTTGCCCTGGCCCGCCCGATCACCGGACTTGTCGCCAATCGAAAACGTGTGGGATATGGTGAAACAAAGGGTGCGGCGCTGTGACCCAATGATAACCACCAAAGATGAACTGTGGAACCAGGTGAATGAAGCATGGACGGCTATACCCCACGACACCATTCGCGTGTTATATGCGTCGATGCCATCACGCATGGAACAAGTTATCAGTGCCCATGGACGACCCAGTGCCTACTAGGCAACAGGACACATGCTGAACCTAGGTGACTGAAATGCTAATCGTTTCTAGAGAACATACTAATAAACATGTCCTGTGAATATGATCTTCCTATCTCTAGTCTTTCAAGGTGTTCTGTTTTACATGAACATGAGTGTATTTTCCCGACCTGGTCAGCTGCAGCTGTAGGGGATAGTGCTGTACAGTGCAAGCTTATGACGGAGAAGTGGAGCAGCAGTTACATTTGGCAGGTGTCCCGTGGAAATCCGTCACGACTGGTCCATTTGCTAAGCCATTTCTTTTAAAATCGAACTGTGGCGTATAGTTAGAACCGTACTTCCTTTAAATATAGTCCAGTGCAATGCCCTCCCACTCGAAGCCAAGTGCACACATCTCGTAAACGCTTTCATCACATATTTCAGTGCAATATGCAGGCTCGGTTCTGGGCAACTTGTCGTAAATAGCGTTAAGAGAGTTCATTATGGTTACTAAGTTATATGATGCTTTTCATAATTCACGAGCGTCTAACTCTACCGCGATGTACAAGTGCACAAGGTATGCTGCATACTATATTTTGATTATTCTACTCGCACAGATCAAGACAGCGTTTATAATAAATAAAAATAATAATAAAAAAAAACAATTAGAAAATGTGTTTCGTACTGATTTCATCAACTCCGTGCTAATGAACAGGCGGTCTCATGTTTAGCAATAGACAGGAAATATACGCCCACAACACTGTTTATTTCCCTTGTAGAAAAAATGAAAACAACTCCCTTAACCATGGCAAAATATAAATTTGAGCATGACGCTAAAGAAAACATTGTGTAACAAAAATATATGACGAAATATCACATCCTCACATGTAAGAAAGAAAAATACGTTATATCATTAAGGGTTCGAAAATTCTTCACTTCTGAGTTACACGCTTGTAAAGCATGATTAAAGTGACCGCCATAAAGTTTACTTTCTGCAATAAATACCTTTGCAATAACTACCTTTGACGGTATTTTGGAGTCTCCGAGGGGGAGGTAGGGGAGTTAGGGATTGGAATAATTTACCAAGCGAGATGTTCAATACATTTCCAAATTCTTTGCAATCATTTAAGAAAAGGCTAGGAGAACAGATAGGGAATCTGCCACATGGGCGACTGCCCGAAATGCAGATCAATGTTGATTGATTGTTTGATTGTCGGAACTTTGTCCAGCAAGAATGCTTTTACGTGTGAGTAAATCTATCGATACGAGGCTGACGCATTTCAGCACCTGCAAATACCACCGGACTAAGCCAGGATCGAACCTGTGCCGGGCTGAGTGGCTCAGACGGTTAAGGCACTGGCCTTCTGAACCCAACTTGGCAGGATCGGTGGTATTTCAAGGTGCTTAAATATGTCGTCCTCGTGCTGGCAGATTTACTGGCACATGAAATAAGTCCTTCGGGACAAAATTCCGGCACCTCGGCGCCTCCCAAAACCGTCAAAAGTAGTCAGTGGGACGTAAAAACAATAACATTATTGCAAAGCTGAAGTCAGAAGATCAGGGCCTCAACCGTCTGAGCCATTTATCCCGGCTGCTGCAATAAAATCGACGCTCTGATGTTCTGACTTGGCTGAACTGAACGATGTTGCAGCAACTTACTGTGAGTGGACATAACAGTTTCGGTTTTCACGGTCGCACTAAAAAGAATATAGAACAGCAATATAAAAGAAACATTTTAACCTCGTAGGCTATGGTCCAATAATTGGGTTCCCAGCTCCCAACGTTTCACTGGAGACTCCGCCTAGCATTTTCAGGGATACCTTATCTCTACTCCTAAGTTCGGTGAGAGCCAGGAGATAAGCCACCAGCATTAATCATTACAGGTAAATCTCTCTATATTAACCGGATAACGAATCTCTAATATAATGCCCGACTCCTTGATTGAACCGTCAGCATACTGGTCTTCTATTCAGAGGGTGCTGGGTTCAATTTCCGGTCGGGTGAGGATTTTTACTGCCCATGATTAATTCCTTTGGCTCGGAGTTTGGGTGTTTTTATTCGTCTTAATACACTACACTACCACCAAAGAAACACGCAATAGTAAACACATCCCTGCACACTGGGTTGGGGTCAGGAAGGATGTACGGCCGTAAAAACAGCAAAACCCATATCAACTGTCGACCCAATAAACATTGGAAAACAGCCCAAGAAGAGGAAGAAAAAGATGAATGTGCATCTTTCTCTCGGTCGTGCTTGTACTCAGGGACTTAAGATATTCAGGCGATCAATTTTTGACTCAGGGAAGGAAGTATTCAATTAATAATCAATATTCTCTTAATACGTACACACGGTTGATTTGAACTACGACTTGGTACGGTTTCCAGTATCACGACAGCAATGACAAACTGACTTGAGTGAGCATAGGTTGCACGTCCCACGTTACAAAAGGTGGTGGTGATGGTCGTGGTGGTGGTGGTTATTGTTTTATACAAGTTGCTTTACGTCGCACCGACACAGATAGGTCTTATGGCGGCGATGGGATAGGAAAGGGCTAGGGTAGGAACAAGCAGCCGTGGCAGCCCCAGCATTTGCCTGGTGTGAAAACGGGAAACCACGGAAAACCATCTTCAGGGTTGCCGACAGTGTGGTTCGAATCTGTTATTGTTTTGAGAAGAAGTCCACCTAGGCAACCATTCTCTATTAACAGTATTCAGAGAGAAAGAGAAAAAAACTGAATGTGTTCGACATTGCAAAAAATGAAGGTATCAGCTAAAGAGAGACAAGGGCCACGAAGGGCCTGGAAATGAAAGACTTCTTAGGCCTCACAGCCTAACAGCGCCGGAGTCAGAAAATAACAAGAGTTAATCAAGGGAGGTGGGATAGAATAAGTGAGAGTGAGGTGCCTGGCACAAGTAAGTGGAAGCAATAGAACAGTCACTCGTCTGTTATCCAGTATCATATCACGCACTTGTTCAATATTGGCATCAGTTACGGCTGCAGATGGACGCCCGTATATTTCCTCATCCTTCACGATCGTGCGACCTCTTTTGAACTGTCCAATCTACTGGTATAAACTTCGTTGGGGCAAAACATTGTCCCCGTAATGTGCTGAAAGTCTTCTACGAATTTCCGCTCCTGGTACACTCTCAGACCACAAAAAGAGGATTACGGAGCGCTGTTCTTCCTTGGTGCAGGGAGTGGCGCGGCCATATTTACGTCGCAACAGCGCAAACTGTACTGATCTGATCACGGCCGACTTGATGCGTCGCTCTAGCTAGGAGCGCAGCGAGGGATCCAGTCGGCCGTGGATTGATAATACTGTGAAACCTACCACAGACGTAGACGTAGCGGCTGGTGAGCACAGAACGCCATAGAGCCAACCTAAACACAATTAGAACAAAATTGCAAATATTTATTGACTTCCCTACGTATATTAAACATGGGAAACGCGCAGGGACAGAACGCCCCGGCGCAACACATGGAACTCTTCCTTTCAGAAAATGTTCAAAATGCCCTACTTTAGCATCAAAATAATAATAATAATAATAATAATAATAATAATAATAATAATAATAATAATAATAATACCGAGCTCGATGGCTGCAGTCGCTTAAGTGCGGTCAGTATCCAGTATTCGGGAGATAGTAGGTTCGAACCCCACTGTCGGCAGCCCTGAAAATGGTTTTCCGTGGTTTCCCATTTTCACACCAGGCAAATGCTGGGGCTGTACCTTAATTAAGGCCACGGCCGCTTCCTTCCCACCCCTAGCCCTTTCCTGTCCCATCGTCGCAGTAAGACCTATCTGTGTCGGTGCGACGTAAAACAACTAGCAAATAATAATAATAATAATAATAATAATAATAATAATAATAATAATAATAATAATCGTATGGCCTCAGCTACCGTGTGCAAACATTTCAATTTGACTCCATCTGGCTGGCTGCTCGTCAATTTCGACGTTCCGTTTTACTCGAGGCCTACTAAATGGCAGACCGAGTAAACTGGATCTCTCTTGGGCGTCTATGGCTGAGATTTAATGAATTTTGTCGGGTAAACACCAAATGTGTCACCAGAGATCTTCTACATGCCGACATCGTACGACATGGAGTGTCGAACGGACATTTTCCGCCCTTCAAAAATCCGATTACCTCTGCCGGATTTGAACCCGCTATCTTGGTATCCGGAGGCCGACAATCTATAACTGATCTACATAGGCAGCATTGATACATGCATCAACCTGCCGTCGCATTGAATCCGCATATCAAAGACTATGTAGAGTTGTAGAGAATGGGTCGGTAGATGCAGAGTGGGTCTCGGCTCACAAGTGGTCACGGCTGGTCCGTGGTCCAACAGCTCTGCACTCTGACCGGCCAACCGAGCAGAGGAGGGCTCTGTCGTGGCTCTACGCCTCTGCATTCGGGAGACGGGACAGGGCTACACCTCACGGCTGGCCCCAACCGTCGGCTATCCTGAGAATGGTTTTCCGTGGTTTTCCATTCTCTCGCACTAAGGCGAATGTTGGGACAGTTTCTAGTATAGGCTACGGCCGCCAACCCCTCACCTTCTCCGTGCATCTGTTTCACCGTCACGAATCTCCCGGCCTGAGAGACGGCGTCAGCGTCTAAGAGGCCCGCCTCCCCCTTCAGGGGAGGAGTGAAAATATTTTAGTAGTAGTAGTAGAAAATGAGTTCTAACATGGGCCCATGTCCATATACAGTCGAACCTCGAACCTCCATTACTCGAATTTTCGGTATCTCGAAGTAACGTAAATTTCCCGGCCGTTTGTCCTATTCTTTACGTGTATTTATTTCTCTATTACTCAAAATTCGGTTATACGAATTTCTCGATTTCTCGAAGCGAACGTTTTCTCCCTTGAAGCAAAAGGTAAGGTAAGGGTTATTCTGCCCGAAGGCAGGTCCGAACCTCCGCAGAGGTGCTCCTGAGCCGGAGTTTACGTGCGGTAGGGTGGCCAGTTCCTTTCCGCTCCTCCATTCCCTTACCCCCCCCCCCCCCCCGCCCACACCAACAGTGCGTGGCAACCCATCCAACTCCTGACCACGCCCAATGTTGCTTAACTTCGGAGATCTCACGGGATCCGGTGTTTCAACACGGCTACGGCCGTAGGCTTGAAGCAAAAAATACAACTCGAATTTCGTGGTTAGTGAGGAACAGTTAACACGTAAAGAAAGCGTTACAGTGATGCTGGGAGCTAATATGACGGGAAACGAAAAACTAAACGTTGTAGTGATCGGAAAATCGGTGGAGCCTTGCTGTTTCTCGGGCGTGAATTAGTTACCGGCCACGTACGAAAGCAATCCCCAAGACGCGATTGACAAGCTCCATTTACGAATCTCGACTGCGTGGTATTGACGAGAAGTCTCAACGTGAAGGGAGGAAAGTTTAACAGTAACAAACAGAAGAGACTAACGGATGTTTTCCAAAAGTGTTAACGGAGGTATGTTTCTTGTTTCTCTACTGTACGTATCCTATCTTTTAAAAGTGACTATAAAGAAAAAGTAAACTCGTGTCCTCATGCCGAGGTGGTGCGGCTCTTTTCAAGGACATCCCCCTTGGAGGTGAGCTGCGTGTGCCTTTTTAACCACATACCAGTCCTCCTGCCATTGTTAAATTTCTGGCAGTACCGGGAATCGAACCCGGAATCCCGAGGACGGCAGCTAATAATGCTAACCGCTATGCTACGCAGGCGGACACGTGACTATAATAAGGACGCCGTAAAATAGCGTTTGCATTTTTTAAACACTGATAAAAATAATGAATTGAGTATAAGCCCGTAGATACATATGATTCAATTATGTGTTATACATGCTCAAAAATGGCATTATCTATATCTCGAAATTTCGATAACTCGAAATAAAATTTAGCTCCCGAGGTGATTCGAGATATCGAGGTTTCACTGTAGAGTATCTTCTTCTTCTTCTTCTTCTTCTTCTACGCGTGGGGAATGTGTCCTACAAGTTTGGCCGTACCTTACTGTTAGACCATGTAGAGCATTGTGGAAGGGCATCGTCGTCTGGGGATAGCGTGCCTGCCTCTGACCCGAAGATCCCAGATTCGATTCCAAGCCAGGACATGAATTTTTTACCTGTATTTGAAGGCTGGTTCGAAGTCCACTCAGTCCACTTGAGAACTGCTCAGAAGTTACCTGATGGTTAGATAGAGACCCGGTCTAGAAAATCGAGAACAGCAGAAATTATAGAATTCGTCGCACTTACCACCTCGCAATATGCAGGTCTGGGCTGAGCAGCGGTCACTAACGCCAGCGAAGGAGGGGGAGGGGGATAGTTTATACACCGAGACTGGCAGGTCGAGCGCGGAAAGACCTAACAGTCTTCTTCTTCATCTTCTTTCGTTTTGCCCGACTATGGACCACGTCAATTTGAATTCAGTTTCATCTGTTTCTGGACTTAAATCCTCGCCCAGCCAGTAGCGGCGCTAAGAAACTCGGGGCCCCCCGCAATAATTAAAAAGGGGCCCTTGTTTCCTGATAAGGAAAGTTACAAGTTTATTGTGTAGTACAAGGCTGTATATTATTACAATAATCAGCAATGGACGACGACGATAATAATAATAATAATAATAATAATAATAATAATAATAATAATGAGCTATACAATTTAGCTTTCAAACCTGAAGGAATTAAAATAAGACATATGGTACGAACACACACACGGAATACATATTCCAATTATAGTAACCAAAACTCGCTGACCGTCACAACGTTAAGAAATAATCTCGTTCCCAGTACCAAAGAATTTACAACTCAACCGTCGATCATAGGCTTATACTAGACTTAACTAAAGTTGGCGTCTGACAGGTAAGGTTGGAGGGAGGAGCATTGCACGTGCCATTTCACGATGTTGCCACATTCAAGCATTCTTTTCTACATGCTCTTACCCCTCGCTTTCGGCTCACTTGTTCCCTCTTTCATTCTGACTGCTCTGATCTGCTGTAGACTACCTGGCCAGGTGGTGTCGTCCCATTTGCGATCACTCTTATACAAACAATCAGGTTCTTCTCAGTGACAATGACAGGTTTGGCAACTCCCAGAAAGACGAGCTGCCCTGGAGTTTTATCTCCATGGCAACCGCAGTCGCCCCTCCCTCGTTTCCATGGCAATCACACAGCCACTCCCTTTATCCCGCCCCGGCAGGCAGTAAAGGGACCTCCCTCTAAGAAATGTCACACGCCAACTCTTATTATTAACAGTATACTTACCTACACTGACTGCTAAGAATTAAAAAGCATGCTCGAGACTTCAGTATTTAAAGTTTACATAAGGAGGATGTCTTTGTTTCTCGCACCTTTGCTGACTACTGGCTAATTACTTCAAAGGCCTTGTTGATCGTTGTGAGTGGCAGCAAGGGATGGTTATTATTGGAACAGGTTGGGAAACCCACATTTCTTCAGAATTAACTACCGTACTCCTATTGACGAACGGAGCTCTGCACTACGGCGGTCAAGTTTGGAATAACCCTCTGTAATAAAAATAATACCGTGGTGTGTATTGTACCTTTATCAATATGTAAAATCACTCTTCAGCCACTGAAGTAAGAAACAGTTATGGGCCCCTCACAAGCCATGCTTCCCCCCCCCCCCCTCCCGCGGGGTCTGCGGTGTCCTTATCGCCGCCACTGCGTCCAGTACGCCTTCATTCTTTCACTCTTCAATCTCCTTTCTTCTGTTCATGGCACTTGGGTACGGGATCTAACTTTTTCTTGAAACATCTTCGTGGCCTTGATTCTCGAATTGTAATCATCCCTGTTGCTGATTTCCGTTCTTTGTGATTCCCATTTCTTCCAGGTCCTTCCCCTCCTGATACCAGAGCACAGTAGTTTTCCTGGTCTCCAAAAATCATTATCTGACTGGTCAGTCTTCCCGTCATCATTCTGTATGGTATGTCTATAATAAAGCTGTAGGTTATATATATATATAGTTTCCCCTCTCATCTTCTGGTGTAGATAAGATGCCGCAGATGAAGACACAATGCTAATATTACCGAAGGTTTACAAACTGGAGCGTTGTTCCTAACCCACTTCTCGCTTGACTGGTGTTGCTGAGTCATCTCAATAAAAAGATTAGAGAGAAACCCTTTAAAACACGCGTATGACGGAGAGGTTAGAAGAGAAGACAGTCTGCCATCCCACCTCACGCGACTAGAACGTGCCCAATGGCGAGAACGGGTTCACCTCGAGAGTTGAGTGGGGGAGGGGATATTTCAACTCTTGACGGTCATCCCGAGGACGTACACAACAGTTTTCTGGAATTAACCCCTCCGTTGCCAGCTCTGGCTCATCAATGTGACATGCTAGTAGGTACCTCGTTGTTTCTTTCAAGATTTTATGGGTCGTTTGTTAGTAACTTTTACTACCCTTGAAACCAAATTCTCGTTATTATATCGTTTATGAATTCTGTAGTCGTTAAAACGCGTTTGATAAACAAACCCAGACGAAAATCAAGATGTCAAAGGGTCAAACACGATGGCACGGGCTCTGTTAGTTATGATTCTCAATAATAATAATAATAATAATAATAATAATAATAATAATAATTGTACCGGGCGGTACACCTCCACTCCGCTAATTTAAAATGTGCGCCAGTTGAAACTCCTCTGCTGGAGGAAGTCTGAACTTTATCTACGCTATTAATTCTCTACTTTCTCAGAAGATGTCACCACGTGGAAAATTTTGAGTTTTTGAACTGTGTCATTTTTGATGTGGTTTTGTTTCACTTGAAGTAAGAAGTGTGAACTTTCTCTTCTAGAGGACACTACTGAAGATCAACAATAGTGCAACCTAGTGCGGCGTCAAAGAACTATTTTGTTGGAGAAATTTTTATTTCAAATGTTTGTTCTTTGCTAAATTTCTTTCAGTCATTGGTTAAGTTGGCAATATTAACCCCTTCTTTCCCCTTGTTTTAAATCTAGCCTATCCCGAATTTCTTGAATTAATTTTCCACCAATTATGTGTTTCTTCTTAGTATTGTGTAGGGGGTTTATTGATCTACCAATAAAATCATCGCGGGAGGGTGTTTTCATTCCCCTAACGCCTAGAACCTTCTGCGAGAGTATTTAAACTGCTGATTTTAGGGTCTCCGGGCCACTTCTGTTCCATCTTTCAGTGTATAAAGTACATAGCAGGAGGCGGGAAGCGCCTCTTTCCTCGGCAGCGGTCATCAATAAGGGAATGGCCGATTAATAAATTCTTTCTTTGCTAGCTCAGCAGTTTAACTCTCGGGGCGGGTGCGAAGCGTTCCTCCATGTAACCTTTTCCTAAAATGTAACGATCTTTTCTTCTATTCTATTTTAAGCTGCATATTGGGATAGAGAGTGCTAACCCTCTCGAGCTCCCACTCACATTGTCTTGAGGTGAACTTATTTTCTCAACCTATTCTTCGTTAATGTAAAACAAATTGCTCTTTTCTAAAGTCACCTCGGTAGTATGGGATTAGCCCTTGCATTAGTGGCCTAGAGCCAGATTAGGTTTTTAAAAACAAGTGTATTAGGAGTGCAAGTTCGCCTCCTCTCAAATTGTTATTTTAGAGGTCATGTAATTGTCCATTTTTATTTAATAGACCTCAGTAGGTTGGGTATTTTACCCCTGTGTCTATGTCCAGTGAGGACAACTTGAAGGTGGAGTTTGGTGTGGCCTGGGAGAGGCTTAAATTTTGAGAGCGAGTGACTCTTTTGAAAATTGAGTGTTGTATGCCTCGTGGAGGCTTTTCTGTGTAATTTGGAGCAAGGGCTCCTAGGTATGAATGGGGTTTTCTGCCCCTCTGTTAAAACTCGTGTTTGGGGTAAAACTGAGCTGATTGCCTAAGCAGTGTAAAATCAGGGCGCGAAGCCCAATTCCTGTAAATATTGTAACTATCCTTTTTGACTTGCTACTTTGTACCTGCCATGCTTGTTATTTTTTTGTTTTTGAAAAGAAAATATAACCTTGTTAAATTTTAAATCAATTTTGCTTTCGTAGCTGGAGACCTATTCACGCCCGCACCTTCTTTCACCTCTACCTACCACGGAAAACTCCGTAACAATAATAATAATAATAATAATAATAATAATAATAATAATAATAATAATAATAATAATAATAATAATAATACTAACAATAACTGGAGGTTGGAGTGTAGAGAAGAATAAATATAGCTGTAAAATGAAAAACCAGCATTAATGAGACGTTCCAGGCACTACCATAAGTATTTTTTCACCCAGTGGGAAACTTGTTTTGTATATAAAAATGAAAATAGACATATTAACGCGGCATTTCCAGACACCCCAGAAACTTAAAACTTGGTGCCATAAAATACCATACCTCCCGGATCCGAAGAGAAATCGACAATTTCCACAATTCCCCGAGTGAACCGAGCTGGACTGGTGCTCAGCAGCAACTGTATGCAACCATATGCGTTTTTTTCACCCAGCAGATAACTCTTTATCCAACGGTATGAGGGACAAAAATACCTATTGTCACTTAAATAAAGCACGTCTGAAATGTGGGATGGGTTATACTTTCCTCTTTCTCACGTTTATGAGTGTATTTTATAACATTTAATTTACATTAAGAGTTTAAATGCTGTGGAGTTAGGAGCGGTCTCAGATGACTGTGAGGGTTCCAAGGATCAGGTAGGCAGTGATTTTAATTTTATTTTTTACAGGTTATGGTTATTGTGAAATAGCTGAAAGTTTATGTTGGCATGACAGCAACTTCCAAGTTTTGAAATAATGTTTGGCGATTTTCAAAGGTAATATGTTAAATTATGCCTTTAAGTAATTTAATATTAATTAGAGTAGATATTCAAATAAATGAGTATGATATTCATATGAAAATAACCGAGGGGGTGGCTTCGCGGTTTGAGTCACGTATCTGTCAGCTTGTAGTCGGGAGACAGTGGGTTCTAACCCTACTGCCAGCATTGGTGTAGGCTGTGGGAACCAAGGGCCCAGTGCACCTCCAAAAGTGTAAATTTCGTTTCTTACAGTTTTCCTCTTTCTGATGGGGAATCGAACACACGTCTTTACTGTGAATCGAGCATGCCTTCATCACCTCGGCTAGGCAGTGAATAAATGAATCACGAGATTGATCACAAACGTTCACTCCACATACATGAAACGTGAACTCTTTAGGGGTGGTCAATCATTGAGGGTGATCGTATTTAATAATAATGTTCTTGGTTGTACGTCCAACTAACTACCTGTATGTTTGTAGACGCCAAGGTGCTGGAATTATGCCCCGCCCCAGTTCTTTAACATGCAGGGAAGTCTACAGACTCTAGAAAAGTTTCTCTGAGCGGGTCTGAAACAACCAGATCTTTGCCGTCTGAGCCACTCAGCCCGGCGAGGACCACATTTTTTTGTACAGCATGGTGATTCGAACTGCGTTCTTCAAGATCGATCACACAACTGATTCTTCAGTGAATTATTTTTTAACTAAACCTACAGCTTGTCTGGAAAGTGTGCGTGCGTCGACCAGTCCTATCTGTGCAGACTTAAATTGCCAAATGACTACCTCAGAATTCAACTCACAACCTATAGCACACGGCTAGAAATGCCACATGATTGAAATAGAATATAAAGTTTATTATATTATGATAACAGTCTGAACATTTCTGACGAATTCTTAAGTTTTGTCAGGTGGTAGCAATGCCGGAACCGAGCATAAATCTATGGATCTCAGCAAACATTTATCTGTCTGCAGGTCAATATTATGTTTTAAGCTAAGCTGTTAGAAGCAAAACATATTTAACGACATACAGTGTGTTTCCTTTTTTTTTTATGGAAGTGGGCCAAGAAACCAGGCTCAGGCACGTACAAAACTGTCCCCGAACGGGATGTGCTGTACATTTATATGGCTGAATTTTCTAGCTTTCATATTTACATGACAGATGAACCTAACCAAAATCAGGCGTCAGGTGTAAATTATTTGCCCCACCCAGACAACATACACCGTGGAGGTGTACTCTAAAACTTTCAAACGACCAAGGCAGCCAGGTTATTTAACTAGCAAAAGCAACCCAGTTAACCAGGGCCGCCCAAACACCGGTCCGCCAAAGCTTTCCTCTGTGGATATGTTACTACCGTGCATTTTTAAGTTTTGTTTCTAGTGGTTAAAATAAACAACTTCAGCCTCAACTAAAATGACAAAACCACAGTGTTTGCATCATTAATCAGTTTATCATTGCCTTGTAATGCCAGATGCAAGTCATTCAAATGATGGTTCAAATCAACTCTTATAGAGGTACTAGGCAGGACAACCAATCCGGGTCACCTAACAATTCACACATGTATCTTTCTCCGCTAGAAATCCGCGAATTTTCTCTCGCAATATATATATCTTGTTAATCTATGACCACGACATGGCACCCTACTTCTGTATGGTACACTATGTCACCAGACATTAGCAACTTCTTCAGCTGGAAACACAAGTTCCGCACTTCTCATTAGGTGACTAATTTTGCATGTGTTTTTACACCCACAGCATCAAGCTTTGCAAAACTGGTTAATTATTCTTCTTCTACTACCACTTTTTCATACCTGTGAGAATTGTGTCACACATGTGGATTTGGCCATGTTTTAGGGCTGAATGCCGGCAGCGCATCCACCTGTCACCCGGCGGCCCCGTGTTCGATTCCCGGCCAGGTCAGGGGTTTATCCCTGGCCTGGAGACTGGGTGTTTGTGTGGTCCTTCTAAACCAGGGCCTCTCAGGGTGCATGCGCGTGGTGCATGCACTGTGCATGGTGCAAAAGACGACTTCGCTTGGTTGAACAGAGTGCAGACCCCCCACTCCTCTCTCCCTACACCTGTCTCCCCGTTCGGCATGTCTCCGCGTTCCTCACCTTCACTGCTGTTTCTCCCCCACTGCGAAATGTTTACGTGTGGTGAGCGGAGACGCACAGTTGTATGGGACAAGGTTACCAGTGTTATTAAAAAAAATAAAAAAGTGAATTAGAAATACACATACATGTTTGAGAGGAATGTAAACATAATTTAAAAAATGTAGAACCCGTACCCAAAATGAAAATGCTACAGTACTGGAACAAAACTCATTTGTGGATATAGAATGCTCTTCTTCAAGCTTTTTCAACTTCCTTAATTCTTTCTCTCTGACGTCTCCTATGATTTCACAATAATTTTCCGAATGTAGTCTGTTGTAGTGTCTTTCAATAGATGATTTTCTTACGCACGTAATTATCGTCCCACAGATTAAGCATTTGGCGTTATCGTCACGACAAACAAACAAAAAAAAATACGAAAGTTCCCAGTTCGATTGAAATGGACTTTCGGAAGTCTTTGCTTTCTTCGAAACAGGTTGGTCCATTATTATGTTGTTGTCGTGCGCTTGTCTATTTCACTGATAAACACGTCGTCTACCACCAAACGCTTCGTCGCTCTCAGCACACTACACCATCCGAGTCAAGCCGAGTTGAGGCGAAGCGTACCGATGCACAGTGCACAGAGCCTATGCACCTCGCTCTGCACGCGTGAGAGTTTGGGCGTTTGAGAGGCCCTGTTCTAAACGTTCCTTTCCTCACACTCAACACTCTACACTTCCACAATTACAATTACACGCAGGTTCATATCATATGGTGCAAGTAGTGGCAAAATATCTACAGATGTCGACGCCACGAAATTTAAATACACTGACTGACAGAGCAAATGCAACACCAAGAAGGAGTGGTTCGAAAGGGATGAAAGTTGGGGAAAAAACAGAGACGGCACGGACGAATAATTGATGTTTATTTCAAACCGATATGCAGGTTACACAATGCGCACGGCATCGACTCAGTAGGATGTAGGACCACCGCGAGCGGCGATGCACGCAGAAACACGTCGAGGTACAGAGTCAATAAGAGTGCGGATGGTGTCCTGAGGGATGGTTCTCCATTCTCTGTCAACCATTTGCCACAGTTGGTCGTCCGTACGAGGCTGGGGCAGAGTTTGCAAACGGCGTCCAATGAGATCCCACACGTGTTCGATTGGTGAGAGATCCGGAGAGTACGCTGGCCACGGAAGCATCTGTACACCTCGTAGAGCCTGTTGGGAGATGCGAGCAGTGTGTGGGCGGGCATTATCCTGCTGAAACAGAGCACTGGGCAGCCCCTGAAGGTACGGGAGTGCCACCGGCCGCAGCACACGCTGCATGTAGCGGTGGGCATTTAACGTGCCTTGAATACGCACTAGAGGTGACGTGGAATCAAACGCAATAGCGCCCCAAACCATGATGCCGCGTTGTCTAGCGGTAGGGCGCTCCACAGTTACTGCCGGATTTGACCTTTCTCCACGCCGACGCCACACTCGTCTGCGGTGACTATCACTGACAGAACAGAAGCGTGACTCATCGGAGAACACGACGTTCCGCCATTCCCTCATCCAAGTCGCTCTAGCCCGGCACCATGCCAGGCGTGCACGTCTATGCTGTGGAGTCAATGGTAGTCTTCTGAGCGGACGCCGGGAGTGCAGGCCTCCTTCAACCAATCGACGGGAAATTGTTCTGGTCGATATTGGAACAGCCAGGGTGTCTTGAACATGCTGAAGAATGGCGGTTGACGTGGCGTGCGGGGCTGCCACCGCTTGGCGGCGGATGCGCCGATCCTCGCGTGCTGACGTCACTCGGGCTGCGCCTGGACCCCTCGCACGTGCCACATGTCCCTGCGCCAACCATCTTCGCCACAGGCGCTGCACCGTGGACACATCCCTATGGGTATCGGCTGCGATTTGACGAAGCGACCAACCTGCCCTTCTCAGCCCGATCACCATACCCCTGGTAAAGTCGTCTGTCTGCTGGAAATGCCTCCGTTGACGGCGGCCTGGCATTCTTAGCTATACACGTGTCCTGTGGCACACGACAACACGTTCTACAATGACTGTCGGCTGAGAAATCACGGTACGAAGTGGGCCATTCGCCAACGCCGTGTCCCATTTATCGTTCGCTACGTGCGCAGCACAGCGGCGCATTTCACATCATGAGCATACCTCAGTGACGTCAGTCTACCCTGCAATTGGCATAAAGTTCTGACCACTCCTTCTTGGTGTTGCATTTGCTCTGTCAGTCAGTGTATTTTTATTTTAAAAGCTGAATGGCTCTCTCGACGCCAATCCTATGTGGAGGGTTGTAGTTATTATTGCGTGTTTCTGTGGTAGTTGACAGCCTGGAGTGTTGTCTGAATATGAAAGGGAGAGTCTTGAAACAAATATCTCGTCCCCGAGCGAGAAGAACTTCACAGAGGCGATTAAAATCCCTAGCCCAGACGGGAATCAAACCAGGAAGCCTCTGAACCCAAGGCCTCGACGCTAACCATTCAGCGAACGAGTCAGACTTCGCAAAACTCGTTTAATGCTCCATATACATTCATTAAAAATCATCAGCTGAAACCCTTTTAACCATTTTGATATTCCATAAACATAGGTTTATTAAACTGTACGTGTGGTCCTCGATAAATCACTCCAGTTAGTTATTGGCCCGGCAGGTAAAAAAGGGTTTGGGCGGCCCTTCAATTAACACTGAAATGAAATGAAAATGAAATGGCGTATGGCTTTTAGTGCCGGGAGTGTCCGAGGACAAGTTCGGCTCGCCAAATGCAGGTCTTTCGATTTGACGCCCGTAGGCGACCTGCGAGTCGTGATGAGGATGAAATGATGATGAAGACGACACATACACCCAGCCCCCCTGCCAGCGAAATTAACCCATTAGGGTTAAAATTCCCGACCCTGCCGGGAATCGAACCCGGGACCCATGTGACCAAAGGTCAGCACGCTAACCATTTAGCCATGGAGCCGAGCACTAAATGAAAAATAAGCAAAGCAATCCCCTCACAGGCTTTGAAGATGGCTTCCATTACTCGCAGCCTCCGGAGAAAACGGTTGAGTAAAAGCTCGGCGGTCTTCGATCACAGAAATTATCCCGAAAATCATACGCCTCCCCTGATGTAGAATCTGGATAGCAATATTTTGTTTACAAGTTATTTTACGTCGCACCGACACAGATATAGTAGGTCTTACGGCGACGATGGAATAGGAAAATGGTAACAGCAACAGCCGTGGCCTTAATTAAGGTACAGCCCCAGCATTTGCCTGGTGTGAAAATGGGAAACCTCGGAAAACCATCTTCCGGGCTGCCGACAGTGGAGTTCGAACCGACTATTTATCGAATGCAAACTCACAGCTGCGCGATCCTAACCGCACGGCGAACTCGCTCGGTGCGTGCCTGATGAGTTTGTGCGCATGTGTGTTATTGGAGTCCCCATAAAACTAATAAATATAATGTTAGTTTATTTTTTGTTAAATTTGTGGTTTGTTTTTTTTTTTTCAGTTTTGTAGAGTACTTTAGTATTGTGTAGTACTGTGCAGTGTAAGGCAGCAAATGTTTTCACAAAAGTCAGTAGTGCTACACGCACGTGGTTATGTTGTCAGTACCGTATATGTTACGTCACGAGGTCTCTGATACAGTAGCGCCGAGGTTACGGAAGATGGAAGTCTTCACCTTCTAGGTTTTCATTGTTTGTATGGCTACTGACTGGTTTCTGCTTAATCTAAACGCAAGAAAGAAATTAGTCTTGATTTTCTGCCCAGTTGAAGGTTCGGTATCATTCTGTTCGCTCATTATTCCTCACGAGCAAAGTCAATTCTCACGCAGAGCTAGGAATCGAATTGAACTCCACGAAATATTGACGTGCGACCACTCAATACTTTATGCTCTCATTTGCTGTCAGTTCTATTTTCGACCTCTCTACAGCTGTCACGTCAGTTATTGTATCGTAGAGCGAGTATTAATGAGTTCTCTTTTTTTATTTTCTGATATTTTGTTTGCAAGGTCAAGGAATCTACAGTCAACTGTTCTTCAGTACCAATGTTTAACTGCCCTGATATTTCGATACATTGGTAAAATAATAACAATTAATTATGTCCGTCTCTGTGGTGTAGTGGTTAGTGTGATTAGCTGCCACACCATGAGACCCGGGTTCGATTACCGGCTCTGCCACGAAATTTGAAAAGTGACACAAGAACTGGAACGGAATCCACCCATCCTCGGGAGATCAACTGAGTAGAGGGGGTTCGATTCGCACCTCAGCCATCCTCGAAGTGCTTTTCAATGGTTTCCCACGTCTTCAGGCAAATGCCGAGGCAATATCTAACATACCCGTCGAGTTGGCCGTGCGGCTAGAGGCGCGCAGCTATGAGCTTGCATCTGGGAGTAGTGGGTTCGAACCCCACTGTCGGCTGCCCTGAAAATGGTTTTTCGTGGTTTCTGATTTCCACACCATGCAAATGCTGGAGCTGTACCTTAATTAAGGCCGCGGCCGCTTCCTTCCCACTCCTAGCCCTTTCCCATCCCATTGTCACCGTAAGACCTATCTGTGTCGGTGCGACATAAAGCTGCTTGCAAAAATATATATATATAACCTCAGGCCACGGCCGCTTCCTTCCCTCTTCCTGGACTATCCTTTCCAATCTTCCCATCCCCACCAAGGCCCTTGTTCAGCATAGCAGGTGAAGCCGCTTAAGAGAGGTACTGGTCCTACTCCCCAGTTTTAACTCAGACCAAATTTCTCACGATCCAGAACACTGCTCTTGAGGCGGTAGAGGTGAGATCCCTGACTAAATAAAACAAATAAACAAATTAATAATCTACATATTAAAAAATTGATGAAAACTAAAGTCAGTCAGTACGGCCATTCTATCCGGTCGATTTCCTTCATTTTTTTTAACTGAAAGGTATTCATGCACAGATTTGTCATCAGGCACTATAAATCACTTAACTTTCGCCTTCCTCAAATTATTTGATTTTTCAATTTTTTGTCTCTTTGAATCTATCATATCTTTGGCTCTAATTGAGGTACGCAGTTCGTTTTGACCTAAGAACACTCAGTGGATCCAGATCTTTCATTTCAGCTCTTAACTATTCAAATTGGTTGATTCTGAGAAAAGTTATGAGTGCATATTCAATTTGACGTCCCATTTCTTCAACATTTTTTTTCTCATTGAAGCAATTAAATCTTTCGTTCTAATTGAGGTACGCAGTTCGTTTTGGTCTAAAAACACTCAGTGGATCAAGTGCTTTCTTTTGAGGTAATAACTACTTAAACTGCTAGATTCTGAGAAAAGTTATGAGTACATTTGTCTCCATGACGAAGATCTTTCAAGGACTTTTCAACAATTCAGCGCGTAGTGTTGTTCCAAGGAACGTTTAATTCAATTTCTTTGTGTAATGTATTTTCAAGTGTTTTCTTGACAATATTACATTCTATTACCGCAGCAGATCATGTGCTTTATTTCATTAAGTCGGAACTTTGCAAATACATCCGTGAGGATAGTAACGAACAACACCATACTTTGTTCATTGCGGACGGAACCAGCGGGAAACTGCTAGTAATAATAATAATAATATCGTGTGGTCTCAGCCACCGTGTTGTAGACGCTTTTATTACACGCCATTTAAACTGCGTACCTGTCAATTTTGACGTCCTGTTTTACTCTAGGCAACGACATAGCCATATTGAAACACTAGATCCCGTGAAACTCCGAAGATTAGCAACACTGGGCGTGGTCATCTCTTGGATAGGTAGCTCACGTTCTGTTGGCTAGAGAGGTAGGGGAATTCCCACCCTACCGTATGTAAACTCTGGCTTGGTGTGTATGATGCGTGGCAATGACTAGGTCACCAACGTCCAGACTTGGATAAGGCACTTGGCTGGTTATTTTATTCCACCAGATAGCAGATAAACCGGAACTGTGTTGGGCGATCTATGGCTGGCTAGGGAATTGTTCGAGATGTTACACCCCGATTCCATTTTTTTCTTCTTTTTGCTAGTGGTTTAACGTCGCACTAACACATCGAGAGTTTTCGGCGACGCAAGGATGGGAAAGAGCTAGGATTGGGAAGGTAGTGGCCGTGAACGTAATTAAGGTACAGCCCCAGCATTTGCCTGGTGTGAAAATGGGAAACTACGGAAAACTATCTTCAGAGCTGCCGTCACTGGGATTCGAACCCACCATCTCCCGAATGCAAGCTACGCGAACCTAACCGCACGGCCAACTCTTTCGGTTTGCTTGTAGGTAGCTGAGTTAGTGAACATTCCAAAAGTGAAAGCCGTATGTGCACCGATTAACATTTAATGCTGTTTATTTAAAAGTGGTGGATGTAACACCTTCATCTCTCGGAATGCCATGTTGAAAGAAACGAACACGCACTGTATTGAATTTACACTTCTAGCTTTTTTACTAGCGCATATTCATTCATGATCGTGCAATTATTCCTGCCATAATGCGTCACTCGCCGTCACCGTGAAATGCCCTTCTTTTGATCTAACCCAGCGATCGCTCCAGCTGTATGACTGTGACGCATCCAGCGTTGAGTTAAAAATCGACTGAATAGGATAAAAATCTTGTAAAAATTCAGTCAAACGCCTTTTCAGAAACCGCTAGAAAATCCGTCAAAATATAAAATTATATTCATAGGTTTCTAACTGAAGCAAGATGTGGCGCGAGAGAAAGATAGATGATATTTAATTACATACCAACTCTGTAACTGAAATAAATCGTAGAAAATACACGAATATTGAAATACTGTGCTTTTAAGAGAAGATGGGAACTTCCTCTCCTCATTTTCGTTACGCGAGATAATAATAATAATAATAATAATAATAATAATAATAATAGTGTATGGCTTTTAGTGCCGGGATGTGTCCGAGGACTTCGGCTCGTCAGGTGCAGGTCTTTTGATTTGACCCCCGTGCCAGGGGAATTAACCAATTATAGTTAAAATTCCCGACCCTGCCGGGAATCGAACCCGGGAGCCCTGTGACCAAAGGCCAGCACGCTAACCATTTAGCCATGGAGCCGGACGTTATGTGAGATGAAGTCACGTAGCAATATGCACGTCGCCTTTTTTCATCCTCCTCATCACCTTTTCTATTGGATGACTGGTGCATTCTCTCATGCAATTAAACTGTAGCGTGTAGAACTTGATTCATAAACAAATATTTTGAAGGAATGTTTTGTGTAGGAAGCTATCAAACAATCACGAGTAAAGAAAAATAGAACTTGCTTCATAAATACATTTTCTTAATAAAATGTCCTGTTACTGCATATTATGCATTTCATGATACGAAATGTGAAAAGCTTTACCACCAGATGTACCGCCTGAACACAGTAGTTCTCTGAAGGATTGCCCGCTTTCTTATCTCGTTTCTTTATATAAAACCATCTATCACCTTCTCCAGATTTAACGCCTTAGCAGCCTTCGAAGACTACCAAAGTCCACGTAGGGGACTTAACATCTAGGAGAAGAATGTCCTTTTGGGGGGGGGGGGGATTGCACTCTGCCTTCCTAAGATCATTTTGGAGGGGGGGGGGGGGGCAGTAAACACCTTCCTCTCCCCAAAGTCGGCGCCGGTAGTTCTCCCGGCGAGAAGCGCACACGTACATTATATGTATCGTTGTATTTTCTCCCCCAGTCCATCCCTCTATGGGTGGGGGGCGGTAGAATAACACCCACCGTATCCCCTACCTGTCGTAATAGGCCATTAAAGGGTGCCCAGGGGCTCTTCACTTGGTAGTGTGAGTTGGAAACCACAGGGCTCTTAGCTGAGTCCTGGAATTGTTTCAACTTATTTGTGCCAGGCTCCTGTCTTTCATCTATCCCATCCGACCTCCCTTGGTCAGCTCTTGTTCTTTTCGACCCCGACGGTATTAGGTTTCGAATCTTAGGGAGTCTCATTTTTACGCCCTTCATGGCCCTTGTCTTCCTTTGGCCGATATCTTCATTTTTCTAAGTGTCGGACTCCCTGTACGTTTTCCCTCTGATTAGTGTTAATAAAGGATGGTTGCTTAGATGTACTTCCTATTAAAACACTAATCACCACCACCATCTCTAGATAACTTTTTCCTAGGCTAATGCCACGATTGTGGTAACTAACGTAACCTAACCAACAGGTCACGAAGGGGGAGGCGGGCTTCTCAGACGGTGACGACGTCTCTCACATCAAATATTTACAAATTTGTGTTCACGACTGAACACAAGATGTTTAATTTCAGAAATACACTTCTTGCAATGCCCATTATAGTTTTGTTTGGTAAATCTGAATCCCATGTTTGTGTTAGCCGGTGAGATAAACCCTAATAGACATAAAAGTCGCACAATATATCACACAGACAAGTACAGGACAACGCAACAAATTAAATATCATTTAAACATTTTAAGCCTTGGCATTCTGAACAGTAAACTGCTCTTGCAGTACTGTGACAAGAAGGTTACATACCGAGCGTAGCAAGCCCCAGCGGGAGACATGCAAATTATCTACAGTTTAGACTTTATAATGAATGTTAGTGAATAACTACCTATATATTTATCGTAGCTGTCTACCGGTGGCATAGTGAAGTTCTGAATGGACCGGGGAGTGGCATTTCTGAACACACACGCGACCTTCGGCAGTGTGCGGCGCCAAGATTCGTGTTTTAAGACAGGGAGATAGATATGAACATAAAGAGGAGTTTATGGCGTACTTTCACTTCCGAGAGCCGTGGGTGCAAAGAATCTTTTGGACGACGTGGGTAGAGTTGTTAGCAGATTATTTCTGTCACCCAAAACACATATTCATAAACAAAGATGCAACTCGTGCATACACTGTGAGTGGATAGTTCTTTGTACATGTTCCAACAAACTAAAGGCTTTAGCTTCGAATAATTACATACACAAAGTATTTTTGCTAGTGGTTTAACGTCGCACCAACATCATGATGATGACATTCGTTGTTTAATTGAGCCTAACACATAGGTCACCGGCCCTTAATGGTACGAGGTGCAACGAAATGAAACGATAACTAAAACTTCAAAATGTATCCACTAGCCAGCATCTAAAAAGAATGATGATGAAAAATGACCATGAATCCAAAACAATCGGCGGATCCAATTCCCAGTGCCTCTTTTTCTGGGATGATGCTTGTATTCCAAAGGGGTCCAAAATACAGTTTATCGTCCCTTTCACTGGTAAAGCAGAACTAATGTTCCTCCTATAGTGGTACTAATCACAGTTAAGGTAGACTCATGGTGTTCCTCGCATGGTGGTGCTAATCACAGGTAATGTAGACCCATGGTACGTCACGCATAATGGCACCACTCACAGGTAACATACACCCATGGTGTTCCTCACATAAGGGTACGACTCACAAGCAACGCAGACCCAATGTGTTCCTAACGTAGTAGGAATAATCATAGCGCCGGCTAGATCCGTGGTGTTCCTCACATAGTGGTACTAATCACTGGCTGCGTATACTCATGGTGTTGCTCACATAGCGGTACTAATCACAGGCAATGCAGACCTACGGTATATCATACATTATGGTACCCACAGGCAACACAGACCCATGGTGTTCCTCACATAATGGCACTACGCGTAGGTAACGCAGACTCACTCTGAACACAGTTAGAACCAACCCATTCGGACGCAGCGCTCGGCACCTATTCCCGCTAGGCGCTAGTCTGTGCACTCCCCCCCCCCCCCCCCCTCGGTGGGATGAACACGATGGTACTGACCACAGGCAACGCTCAGACCAGTGTTCCTCACATAATGGTACTGCTCCTAGGTAACGTAGACCCATGACGTTCCTCCCATGGTGGTAATGATCGCGAGTAACGTCGACCCATGGTGTTCCTCGCGTTATGGTACTAATCACAAGTAATCGCATGGTTCTAATTCCACCGACCCTTGGTCGCCCCTTACGGCAGGCAGGAGACACGTGAGCGTATTCTTCATCTGCGTCCCCCACCCACAGGAGGTCGTCGCACTAATATACCGAAGGTTTTCGGCGACGCAAGGATGGGAAACGGCTAGGATTAAGTAGGTAGCGGCCGTGCCTAGTGTGAAAATAGGAAACTACTGAAAACTTAATTCAGGGCTGCCGACGGTGTAAGCCTTCTTCGTATACAAGTTTTTACAACAGTGCTGTGTGACGTAATTGTGGTCTAAACATTAATCCCTGAGGTACTCTCATTTCCAATATTTTAAGTTAGATTCATATTCCTGATCATAACAGCCATGTTTTTCAATATATTCTCGATGTCTGCTGAGTCCTCAACCCAGAGGCACCACCATATGCTATGTGGTTATACGGAAACCACAAAAACCGATGGTGGTAACAAAATGAGGCTTTGATAAGGAGTGGGTTAATATGTTACTGATTTCCTCACATACTCTAGATATATTCGGTACCACATTAAAAGTTCGGTTTTTCGGATGAATTGTCAGCGTACTAGGCTTCAATTCAGAAACGCTCAGAAACACACGGGTTCGATTCCAGGCTGGACCGGGGAATTTAAATATGTCGGGTACTGCGTATGTGTGTTCGTCTTAATACACACATTCTCATATAAAATATAAAACATCAGCAATCGCCAAAGAAACATGCAACAGTGAATACATCCTTCCACTCAGAGTTGGCGTCAGGAAGGGCAAGGCCACCTGAAGTGCCGACCCCAATAAATTGGGGGCAAAGATTAGGAAGAAGAAGAGAATAAAAATAAATAAACTTTTACCCAAAGCGAGACTGGAAAAGAGAATAACCTACAGAATTTCTCCCAGCCCTGCATTATTCTGCTTCATTCACGTCGAGTGGAGGCCACTTGAGCATCGTCCACGTATTCGGTGTCAACAATGAATGAATTAATATGGAAATCATACGACGAAGTATTCGAAGTTGTAGTGTAATTTATTACTATGGTAACGGAGCATACAGCAGAAACTCATCGACGAACAGCTCCAGAAGTTGGTCCCAATTGACACTTCACAGCAGCTCTACACTATTATCACTGATTGCAGCCATTCACGTGAAGAGAAGCACGAACGCATGCAAATTTAGTCCCCATACAACGGATGATTTGTATGAATGCTCCTTTAATATCAACAGCGTTCCACGAATGTTAATATTTTTTAGGAAAGGAGGAGGGGTTGGCAAAACAAAAGCTGATTAATGACGAAACATGATATTTCTAGCCAAAATAAACGCGTCAAAATGAAAGTGTATTCTAAATAAATAAAAATTATTGAAATAAGTATGTATTGCATAAGAAATCCCGCCTGGTGGCCATGATCGTTAAGGCATGAAGTATATATGGTCTGACATCGTAGTTAGCCGGCTCGAGTCTTGTTGGTCGAAAAAAAAAAAAATCATCAGAATGTCGGCCGGCAGAGTAGGGGAGAAGGTGCCATACAATTTATAATCACTAGATTGCCTGCCGAAAGCCTGGATTCAATTCCAAATCTCTCCGCAGTGTTCACATGGAATGAGGGCATATGACGCAGCCGATGGTGATTCGTCCATCCGATGGGGACGTTAAAGCCTTGAACAGACCCCTTTGCGTTACTCGACAGTAGTAGGCTATGTGCGACACCGGGTTTCACCCTCTTCCTGCCTCACTACCATCGTCATCTCTCCGCTAGACGCGCAGGTTGCCAACAGCCATCAATAATAATAATAATAATAATAATAATAATAATAATAATAATAATAATAATGCTTTACGTCCCACTTTTTCGGTTTTCGGAGACTCCGAGGTGCCTGAATTTAGTCCCGCAGAAGTTATTTTACGTGCCAGTAAATCTATCGAAACAGGGGCTGACTGACGTAGTTGAGCATCTTCAAATACCACCGGACTGAGCCAGGATCAAGTTGGGGTCAGAAGGCCAGCGCCTCACTTAGACCGGCCCACAGCAGTCAAATAGCAACCCTAGGACACTCCCAGCACTAACAGCCATACGTTAAATAAATAAATACATAAATAAATACAAATATATAAGAAACAAAAAAAAGGGCCCATCGTTATAAATACAATGTTCGACATATTACATTATATAACACCATTATCTCATTACCGGTACATTATGAAAATCATCAATAAAGCAAAGTACCTAGAATTACACTACACAAGGCAAAGTCCTGTGAGTGATATATTACACATAAGTTACTGTATTAAAATAATATGTATCTGCCCATCATTTCGTAAATGATTGCAATGATAGCACGTAATTTATTCAAACTATTATTCCAAAATTTGTACCAAGTTAAGCCGAATCTGGCTTTTTTACTCTCCGTATCACACATTTACATAAGTATAATACGAATTTTAAAAAATAACAAAAAATATTATTATTTATGAATTTCCACTTTCCCGAATTGGAGATTTCCCCAGAGGACACAGAATACAATAAACATATTTTTATAACGTACAGTTACTTAACGCCCAATACATTGTCAGAATAGTCAGCACAGTGGCCTTCGGTTGAGTAGGTCATGAGTTCAATTCCCGGTCGGGTGAAGGTTTTAAGCACGTCTGGTTAATTCCTCTAGCACTGGGGCTTGGTGTTTGCGTAGGTACGTCTTAATTCGTATCTTCGTTTAAATACAACACACCGCACTTTAACCACCATGGAGTCCAGCTCCATGGCTAAATGGTTAGCTGCTGCCCTTTGGTCACAGGGGGCCCGGGAATTTTAAACACCATTGGTTCATTTCGCTGGCACGGGGGCTGGGTGTACGTGTTGTCTTCATCATCATTTCATCCTCATCATGACGCGCAGGTCGCCTACGGGAGTCAAATCAAAAGACCTGCTTCTGGCGAGCCGAACTTGTCCTCGGACACTCCGGCACTAAAAGCCATACGCCACTTCATTTTTTTACCACCATAGAAACAAATAATAGTGAATACATCCCACCACATAGAGTTGGCGTCAGGAAGCGCACCCAGATGTAAAACTGGGCTTAGTCGACGCATAGTGCCAATCCCAAGTAACTGGATAAAAAGACTGGGGGAAGGAAGAAGAAGTGTTTAACATTAAGAACGTTTGCTCCAGAATACAATCCAATATTTGGGTATAGTCCATCTTTCTTCAACATTATCCGCAAACTGAGGTCTCACTACCTCAAGTTTCTTTAGTTTTTCTAAGCATATGCTGGGAATTGTTGCATTATAACTACTAAAAATAGACATTGATAGTACTGCGATTCGAATTTCGTGAGTTTCTAGTCAATGTCAGAAGGCGCCTGTAACTAGGACTCCCGTACACCCTTGTTCATCCCAGACTATTATATTTCATCGTGTCCACGCGCAAGTGAAAATATTCACCGTGTGTCCTTGATTTTTCTGTACTTCCACTCTCGGCGGCCCTGAAGATTTTTCCGTGGTTTCCATTTTCACAACAGGCAAATGCTGGGGATGTATCTTAATTAAGGCCACGGCCACTTCCTTCCCACTCCTATCCCGTCGTCGCCATAAGACCTCTGTGTGTCGGTGCGACGCAAAGCAAATTTTTAAAAAACCTGTATTTTGCAAACTGAGGATATTTCTAAGTGAGATATGTAATACATATTGTGTTTGCCCGGAATATTAGCATGTGTAGAAAGATTCTCTTCACTGATGGACTGTTCAGAGAACAGAAAGAAGCAGCATGACGACTGACAGTGTGAAATCTGCGCGTAGACTGTGACTACAGCTGCAATGACTTTTATGAACTAGTAAAAAGTGATGAAGATATACGAAAAGCTACATCCTCAGAAAACTACACAGGGAACATGAAGGAGTACGTAGTTGGACCATCTTCATTTAGCGCCTAGCGAATCACATTTCTACGTAAGATTGTGTTTTACTAACATGCCAAAGTTTTCTTAATTTCTTTCCTTTCAGAAATATGGCACACCTACATGTAACCCAGCAACAGATGAATACACACACCCGTGACCTGACGGTCAGTAAGGGCGGTATAGTACAGCCGAGCCGTGAACTCAATTATATTCTAATTCGAAAGGTTTGAGAATGGCCAAAATACTCGTTCGAATGTCATGAGAAGCCTCAGGATAGAAAGGTATGCTGCAGAATTTGGGACAGACACAGGCGGGGTACTGCTGAGTTACATGTTCGGCAGCCTCAAGCAACATTATTACGGAGTAGCCAATTTGTTGTGCTATTCTGTAGCAACATCTTATTACTGAGAAAAAATCTGAACATGAAAGATACACCACAATGTATTTCGCAAACTGTTACACTTCTCTCTGGCATAACAAAGCTCGCATAAACATCGACGCCAGTGACAGGATGGTGCATCTGTTATGTTGTCTACTCAAGGGAAGCGACGACTATAGCCCCTCAGTTGTAAGAATCCGCGCTGGGATGAGTATCCACTATAGGTATCTAAGGTTAACAGTCTGAAACATGTCCTTGCAACCGATCATGACTAGCATCAATAGTATTTTCCCTAGCTACGGTTACTGACTCTCAAAACAGAGGATGATTGCTCAGTTTCATTTTCTTTTAAAACAACCATCACCACCTCTCTAGAGACAAATGTTATATTATTTTCCAATATTACTATAGAAATTTCACCTTCCGTATGTACTGTATGACGCAAAACTTGCATTATCCAAACTTATTTCCTTCATTCCTTCTCCCAAATTTTAAAACATTAACATCTCCCTTTGCTGGCGAGATCTAATATTTACTGTGCGCTTTGTCTTCTGGTATGAGCTAGAACAAATTTGTTACTTTCATTGACCTGTCTGTCTCAGTCTCATCCTTGGCTTTGGCAATATGAAGGTAAGTGAGGTAGGCCTATAAACAATGCTAATAATGCCGTTCCTTATACAGTACGTCCCAGTGATGAATGGTGCGAAAACGTCGCTCACAGTATCGGTTCGTGCGGGGACTTCATGGGCTTGGTAGACTGATACGTAACAGGAAATCAACGGGAAACTACCTCTCTCCTCATTTCCCTTATATATATTTCTTCAGTGATGCCCGACCATGGCGGAGCTGTTGAGGATTTAACAAGCTTTCGGTCTGAAAACACACACACACACACACACACACACACACACACACAATATTCATGATGCTTGTCGTTTAATGGGGCCTATCATCTAGTTCATCGGCCCAAAAATCAATTCATTAAAGCCCAAATCCTTATATTTAATTTTAATGAAACCATCATCATACAAATACCAACATATATTTTTAAATTAAATTAATAGACTTCCAGTTTAAAAAACAGAACACAGTAACACGCATTAAGATTTCTAACAACTTCTACCAATTTGTTTTAAGGCATCTCAATCGGAATTGAATTCCCTAATCAATGTACACTACCCGAGATAAACCCGAGTCAATTGTGACTATTTTAATTTTGAAGTATTACAGCCCTTTAGGTTTTTTAAATCGCGAAATTACCAGCGTTTCGCCTCACCGTGGCAGTGGGCTCATCAGTTGGATTGTCTAGTGACAAGTGCGCCGTTGAGACACCACTGCAAGCTTCTCACGTAAGACAACGCAGTGACGGTGCATTAGGGGAAGCAAGTACCTCCACTTGTATAAATATATTGAGAAGATTATCTTACGGGTACGAAGCCTCCGTGGTTCAGGCGGCAGCACGCCGGCCTCTCACGGCTGGGTTCCTTGGTTCAAATCTCGGTCACTACATGTGAGATTTGTGCTGAACAGAGTAGAGGCGGGGAAGATTTTCCTCCGGGTACTCCGGTTTTCCCTGTCATCTTTCATTCAAGCAACACTCTCCGACATCATTTCGTTTCATCTGTCAGTCATTAACCGTTGCCCGAGAGGAATGCGACAGGCTTCGGCAGCCGGCGCAATTCCTATCCTTGCCGCTAGATCGGGGCTTCATTCATTCCATTCCTGACCCGGTTGAAACTGGAAACACATTGTGCATTTTCATTTTCATCTTACGTGCACTCATTATTACTTTTTATATTTTGTAAGGCCACAATAGGGTCTGATTTTGCCGGTAGCTTACTTATGAGCTCGGCGTTAATTTTGATTCAGAATTGAATCTTTCGTTAGATAACGAACTCTCGACAGTCACTGAAATTTTCAGCGACACAAGGATGGGAAAGGGCTAGGATTGGGAATGAAGTGACCGTGGCCTTTAATTAAGGTACAGCCCCAGCATTTGCCTGATGTGAAAATGGGAAAGCACAGAAAATCATCTTTAGGGCTGCCGACAGTGGGGTTCGAGTCCGACTCGTTGGCTGAACGGTCAGCGTACTGGCCTTCGGTTCAGAGGGTCCCGGATTCGATTCCCGGCTGGGTCGTGGATTTTAACCTTAATTGGCCAATTCCAATGGCACAGGGGCTGGGTGTATGTGTTGTCTTCATCATCATTTCATCCTCATCACGACGCGCAGGTCACCTACGGGAGTCAAATAGAAAGACCTGCATCTGGCGAGCCGAACCCCTCCTGGTATATCCCGGCACTAAAAGTCATACGACATTTCATTTCTTTACCCATTATCTCCTGAATGTAAGCTCATAGCTCCGCGCCCCTAACCGCACGGGCAACACGCTTGGTGTGTCGAGTGCTTACAGGCCCGCTGATGTTCTAGTCTACTACATTAATAAACATGAGATGGTGTGTGTTTGTTCCGGGTAAGCTCGAAACCTACTGGAGCAATTAAGCTGATATTTGTTAAGAATATAGCTTGAAATCCCGAGTCACGTAAGGGATACTTTTGTCTTTGATATATTTCACCGCTTTGAACCAATGGGGTTATTTTACAAGGGTATGTCCCAAATTTGGGCACTTTTGCCCTACATCAACTAAGATAATGGTTAAACAGTTGGCCCTATCGAAAAATGAAGAGCACCACTTGGCCAGAAATTAATTTTTCTACAAGAAACGTCTGATGTATTTCTTCGTAACTAACAATTTTCGAGAAGATTCACTTTCTTTGTGTTATGGTTGGAGTCCAGTTCACTAATGAATAGGCTACTCATTTCGCGTGTAAGTCATTGTTCGTTTGTTTACCAGGCCAGCTGAAGAATGAGCGCGCCATTCTACAGAAAACGTTTCGATTCTACAGTTGCTGACTGTGTGGATATTACTAGATATTTGTTACTTGTATATAGTTTTACCTTCATATTTGTAACCATATCTTCTGCATGCCATACGAATTAATAACAATAAGCTTGCTTATCCATAGTTGACTGTGAGCTGTAGTTTATTTATTCAGCCATTATCATCATCATCGTCATCGTATTATTTGTATATTTCGAGTTTCTTTTTAATATTGTGTGGACTGAAGATTCATATTTAGCAGGTTTATAATTCACATTTTATTTTGCGTCATTATCTAGAGAACCAGTGCTTCAGTCACGGCCAGATTTCAGTGGCGTGCTCTCCAGTGACGAGGGGGCCACCCTACATACAGAGTGACCCAAAAGTTCGCTAAAATTTGACGGAATAGTGGAGCTAGAGAGGTGATATTTGACACACATGATTGGCATGACATGCGATTTTATTGACACCAAAATAAAGTACACAAAATGACCAACAGATGGCGCTGGACAGCAACACGTCAGGTACAAATGGTCACACATGCTTGACATGACATGGGGTTGTATTGACGACTACGTCTCAAAACTCACGAGTTTCAAAACTCACGGGCTAAAATTAGTTACAAATAGTATCAAAACTCACGACTACAAACTGGTAGCTTAAGTAAACATTCTAATGAGTCTCAACATTCACGACTCCGGACAGCAGGTGCTTGCGATGACCACAGAAGGGATGAGGTGCCCGGTGACTCCCGCTTCCCTTACGACAGGCTGGGGATACAGTGGATGTCATTCTGTCACCCGAACCCAGAGGGGAAAAATAAAGGCTGGTGAATGAAACAGACCGAGGTGTATTATTATTATTATTATTATTATTATTATTATTATTATTATTATTATTATTATTATTATTATTATTATTAAAATATGTTGCTGTTGTCTTAAAGCTAATATAATGCATTTTTTACCTTTCACATAAATTTGTAATAATGACGTGTGGCCTCCGGGGAGGTCTGGTGCAGGTCTTTGACGTCGTATAGGTGACCTGCATTTCTGCGAGGATGAGGCCGTACCTAAGATGAAGTCTAATGCTGAAGATGGCACAAACACCCAGTCCCCGAGGCATAGGAATAAACTAATGAGTAGTATAATTGGATGGTTCTGGCGCCACCTCCACCTCAGGCTCCCAGAGGCCACCTCCACCTCCACCTCAGCCAGAGGCCTCCCAGATGCCTCCTCCACCTCAGCCAGAGGCCTCTTCCAGTGCTGCCAACTTAACCTAACTAGCGCGAAATTTGAATTTGTAAACAAAGCCACGTGCTTTTTGACAGACAACAACGCACCGCTAACCTCAGTACTGCCATCTTGACGGGCCTAAACCTCAGTAGTACCAACTTAACCTAACTAGCGCGAGGTAAACAAAGCCACGTGCTTTTTGACAGCCACGTGCTTTTTTGACAGCTGTCATCCGCCATCTTTAAACCACAGAGCACTGTGCTGCCCTCTTTATCGTAGTAGATGTAAAATTCATCACCTGTCATCGGCAGTGCTGCCATCTTGACGAGCCTAAACCTTAGTGCTACCAACTTAACCTCACTAGCGCTTGGTAAACAAAGCCACGTGCTTTTTGACAGCCACATGCTTTTTTGACAGCTGTCATCCGCCATCTTTAAACTACAGAGCACTGTGCTGCCCTCTTGCGTCACCTGTCATCGGCAGTGCTGTCATCTTGACGGGCCTAAACCTTAGTGCTACCAACTTAACCTAACTAGCGCGTGTTAAACAAAGCCACGTGCTGTTTTGACAGCTGTCATCCGCCATCTTTAAACCACAAAGCACTGTGCTGCCCTCTTTAGATGTTAAATCCTTCACCTGTCATCGGCAGTGCTGCCATCTTGACGGGTCTAAACCTTAGTACTACCAACTTAACCTCACTAGCTCGAGATAAACAAATCCACGTGCTTTTTGACAGCCACGTGCTTTTTGATAGCTGTCATCCGCCATCTTTAATCTATAGAGCACAGTGCTGCCCTCTTTAGCTACTTACCTTTGAAATGTGGTGGCGGATAATTTGAAAAATGCTTTTCGACAAGCAGCCATCTTTAATCCAGAGTGCACCGTGCTGCCATCTTTAGTTGAAATGTGGTGGCGGCAAATTCCACGTGCTCTTGTTTGAAAACAAACTCACGTGCTTTTTTGACAGCTACCATCCGCCATCTTTAATCAACAGAGCACAGTGCTGCCCTCTTTAGTTTGAAATGTGGTGGCGGTAAATTCCACGTGCTCTTGTTTGGAAAAAAAGCCATGTGCTTTTTTTTTTGACAGCTGTCATCCGCCATCTTTAATCCAGAGAGCACCGTGCTGCTATCATGCGGGCAATTTCATCACCTGTCATCCGCCATCTTTAATCCACAGAACACCGTGCTGCCCTCTTTACGGCTACTACCTTAAGCATGTAGTAGCGGGCAATTTGAAAAGTTCTGTTAGCTGTCAGCCGCCATCTTTAATCAAGAGTGCACCGTGCTGCCATCTTTAGTTGAAATGTGGTGGCGGCAAATTCCGCGTGCTCTTGTTTAGTAAACAAACTCACGTGCTTTTTGACAGCTACCATCCGCCATCTTTAATCAACAGAGCATAGTGCTGCCCTCTTTAGTTTGAAATGTGGTGGCGGCAAATTCCACGTGCTCTTGATTGGTAAACATAGCTACGTGCAGCTGTCATCCGCCATCTTTAATCCAGAGAGCACCGTGCTGCCCTCTTTATCGTAGTAGATGTAAATTCGTCACCTGTCATCCGCAGTGCTGTCATCTTTAGCTAGATACCTTTGAAATGTGGTGGTGGATAATTTAAAAAGAAAAATTCTACAGCAGCCATCTCTCGGCGCTAATTGCATAAGATGGCGGCTATACATAACTCCTTAAGTGTGCTTACGCAAGATGGCTGCTATACACAGGTTCTTATGAGACGCCCTTGGGATGCTTGCGCAAGATGGCAGTTATACATGGCTCCTTATGAGATGCCCTAGGGATGCTTGCGCAAGATGGCGGTTGCTCTTATGAGGCGGCTTAAGGGTCGTTGTACAAGATGGCTTGAGACGCCCTAAGGATGCTTGCGCAAGATGGCGGACACAAGATGGCGGCTATACACAACTCCTTATGAGACGCTTTAAGGATGCTTGCGCAAGATGGTTGCTACTCTTAGCTTAGAGGCTAACGTGTCGTGCTAGTTCGATTCATTAAATTTAGGGCTTAAATGCAAAATGTTAAATATATCGAAAACGGTGCACCGTAGAGCAAAACGGACAAAATTTTTCTGCCTAATACCTAGGTTCGCAGTATGAGGAACAAGTAAAACATAGTCTAATGATGGGATCAACGGTTCGGTTCCTACTTAGGCCCTTTGGCATTTGCTCTGTTTTAGCTTGTATTGAAGCGAGTCTTCGTAACATGATCAGGTCTAGCTATGGTAGAGAGTATAACGTACCGTGCTGGTTCGATTCATTAAATTTGGAGGCTTAAATGCAAAATGTTAAATATCTCGAAAACGGACAAAATTTTTCCGCCTAATACGTAGGTTCGTAGTATCAGGAACAATAAAAAACATAGTCTATTGATGAGATCAACGGTTCGATTCCTACTTAAGCCCTTTGGCATTGGCAGCTATCTATTTCTACAAGATGGTGACTGCTCTTATGAGACACAAGATGGCTTGAGACGTCCTAGGGATGCTTACGCAAGATGGTGGACACAAAATGGTGACTATACATAGCTCCTTATGAGACGGCCTAGGGGTGCTCGCACAAGATGGCGGCTACTCTGATGAAGAAAGCTAGCTTAGAGGCTACTGCGCAAGATAACAGCTGCTGTTATGCATGCGGTGGAGGACAATTTGAAATTCTATGTGCTTAATCAACAGAGCACCCTGCTGCCCTCTTTAGCTGAAATGTGGTGGTGGATAATTTGAAAAATTCTTGTGACAGCTATCATCTTTAAAAACAATGGCGACTATACATAGGCTGTTAAGGCCTTATCATTCTCCTCCTCCTCCTCCTCCTCCTTCTCTACCTCCTCCTCCGCCTCTTATGTCAAGGCATAGCTTTATATCGAACAAGTTTAAACCTGCATCGCGAAGGCAAGCGTGTGCAGCGATAACATTATTGTACATGTTTAGACTTTCGAAACATAAGAAGAGTAGAATCAAACGCTGTACTCGATACGACATGTGATCAGAACATTGATTGATGCGTTCAGAAAACAAAATAAGTGATCAAGACTAGAATCGAACACTGTACTCAATACATCATGTGTTTAGAATATGTCATGGGATACCCTTGTTCTAAGAAGATCAGATTGAAACATAACAAGACTAGAATAGAACACTGTAATCGATGTTGTTAACTTCAACATGTGATCAGAACATTGATTGATGTGTTCAGAACACAAAATAAGTGATCATGACTAGAATCGAACACTGTACTCGATACAACATGTGATCAGAACATTGATCGATGTGTTCAGAACACAAAATAAGTGATCAAGACTAGAATCGAACACTGTACTCAATACAACATGTGTTTAGAACATGTTAGGGGGTACCCTTGTTCTAAGAAGATCAGAATGAAACATAACAAGACTAGAATCGAACACTGTAATCGATGTTGTTAACCTCAACATATGATCAGAACATTGTTTGATGTGTTCAGAGCAAAAGTACAATTTTGATGATTTGCTTAGTGTAAAATCAAAAACTATGGAAACACACTGTGCACATATCGCGTAGCTAACTCGCTCAGTAAGCAATATTGCAAAACTACAACTTCAATGATTTGCATAGTGTAAAAATAAAAAACACACTGTACCCATACTGCGCAGCTAACTCGCTCGGTAAACGATATAGCCAAAGTATAACTTCAAATTATTTACCTTCTATCATTCGTCTTGTGTGTGAAAATCAGTCGAACAAGTTATCGCATAAACATGGCTGAAAAAAAAATCGTGATAGGGTATGGAACCCAGGGGTTACATCTTATCAGAAGGGGCAAAAAGGATGAAAGGACTCTTCCTCCTCCTTACCGCACATTCCTTGTAGGGCTAATTGGCTGAAGGGCTAATGGGCAAAAGGGCTAATGGGCTAAAGGGCTAATGGGCTAATGGGCAAAAGGGCTAATGGGCTAAAGGGCTAAAGGAGCAACAACCTCATCGATCGCTATCAGCAAGAACGCTTGTACTTTGTTAAGCGTAGAAAATTAATCTTTATTTGTAAATGGTTTCATGTTCATAACAAGGAATGGAACCTAGGGGTTACGTCTTACGTAATAAAATCCCCGAGGTGCGACGAGTTTCGTTTTTTTTAACTAGTGTTTGGAACACTGAACTTTTCAAGATGGCAAGAGTGAGGTTAGCAATGTTCTGTTGTTGGATTATAAATTCCGCGCTACAACATGCATAAGGTGGCAGCCTTGAGGTTTACTGCCGTAAAGATGACAAGAGTGAGGTTAACAATGTTCTGTTGTTGGATATTAAATTCCGCGCTCTAACATGCGTAAGGTGGCAGCCTTGAGGTTTACCGCCGTAAAGATGGCAGCAGTGAGGTTAGCGACGCTCTATTGTCCTTCAAAGTGAGGTTAGGGTTCGTCAAGAAGACAGCTGTCAAAAAAGCACGTGGCTATGTTTACCAAACAAGAGCACGTAGTCGTGACGTCACGGTCACGTAGTATGTTGCCTCAGCATGCAAAGTTCAATGTCTACACCTACGTAGTAAACATTCTGCTATGTTCACAAGATTTTTTACACATAACTATTCTTTATGCTTTAAGTTCATGCACATAGGCTTTGCTAAGATAGCAGCACAAACACATGCGAACTTTGTACATTCTAATAGAATAAGTTTAGTACTGTGTGCATCATGGATACATGATGTGTGCACGCATTTAAACTTGACTATACGTAATGCTGCTGCTTTGTTTACAAGATTTTTATACATTGCTATTCTTTATGCTTTAAGTTCGTGCTCACACAAGCGATACTCGTACGCTCTGACAGGAGAAGTTTAGTACGATAGTCGATACATACATTATCGATAGGTGATGTGTACACGCTTTAGAACATAACTCTTCTTTGTGCTTTAAGTTCGTGCACATGGATTAGGGATACACAAAAGCGATTGCTACATGCTCTTGCGGAAGAAGTCTAGTACGATAGTCGTTTCATGTAAAATCATTAAGTAATGTGTACACGCTTTGAAACAAGGCTATTCTTTGTACTCTAAGGTCATGCGTACATGTTATGCTAAGATAGCAGCACAATCTAGCGCAAGAAGTTTAGTACGATATTTGATGCATGCAAAATCGATAGGTGACGTGTACACGCTTTGAAGCATGGCTATTCTTTGTACTTTAAGTTCATGGGTATAGGTTATGCTAAGATACCAGCACAATCTAGCGGAAGAAGTTTAGTACGAGATTCGATGCATGCAAAATCGATAGGTGATGTGTACACACTTTGAAACATAGCTATTCTTTGTACTTTAAGTTCATGTGTATGAGTTATGCTAAGATAGCAGCACAACCTAGCGGAAGAAGTTTTGTACGAGAGTCGATACATGCAAAGTCGATAGGTAATGTGTACACGCTTTGAAACATGGCTATTCTTTGTACCTTAAAGTCATGCGTATAGGTTATGCTAAGATAGCAGCACAATCTAGCGGAAGAAGTTTAGTACGATATTCGATATTCGATACATACATTATCGATAGGTAATGTGTACACGCTTTGAAAACAAGGCTATTCTTTGTACTTTAAGTTCATGCGTCTTAGTTATGCTTGCGATAGTTGATGCATGTAAAATCGATAGGTTATGCTAAGATAGCAGAACACTTACACGATTTTAGCACAATCTAGTGGAAGAAGTTTAGTACGAGAGTCGATGCTTGCAAAATCATTAGGTAATGTGTACACGCTTTGAAACAAGGCTATTCTTTGTACTTTAAGTTCATGCGTCTTAGTTATGCTAAGATAGCGGCACATTCTACCTGAAGAAGTTTTGCACGAGAGTCGATACATGCAAAATCGATAGTTGATGTGTACACGCTTTGAAACATGACTATTCATTGTACTTTAAGTTCATGGGTATAGGTTATGCTAAGATAGCAGCACAATCTAGCGGAAGAAATTTAGTACGAGATTCGATGAATGCAAAATCAATAAGTAATGTGTACACGCTTTGAAACATGGCTATTCTTCATACTTTAAGTTCATGTGTATAAGTTATGCTAAGATAGCAGCACAACCTAGCGGAAGAAGTTTAGTACGATATTTGTTGCATGCAAAGTCGATAGGTAATGTGTACACGCTTTGAAACATGGCTATTCTTTGTACCATAAGGTCATGCGTATAGGTTACGCTAAGATAGCAGCACAATCTAGCGGAAGAAGTTTAGTATGAGAGTCGATGCTTGCAAAATCGATAGGCAATGTGTACACGTTTTGAGACATAGCTATTCTTTGTTCTTTAAGTTCATGCGTCTTAGTTATGCTGAGATAGCAGCACAATCTACCTGCAGAAGTTTAGTACGAGAGTCGATACATGCAAATTCGATAGTTGATGTGTACACGCTTTGAAACATGACTATTCATTGTACTTTAAGTTCATGGGTATAGGTTATGCTAAGATAGCAGCACAATCTAGCGGAAGAAATTTAGTACGATATTTGATGCATGCAAAATCAATAAGTAATGTGTACACGCTTTGAAACATGGCTATTCTTTGTACTTTAAGTTCATGTGTATAAGTTATGCTAAGATAGCAGCACAACCTAGCGGAAGAAGTTTAGTACGATATTTGTTGCATGCAAAGTCGATAGGTAATGTGTACACGCTTTGAAACATGGCTATTCTTTGTACTTTAAGGTTATGCTAAGATAGCAGCACAATCTAGCGGAAGAAGTTTAGTACGAGAGTCGATGTGTGCAAAATCGATAGGTGATGTGTACACGCTTTGAAACATGGCTGTTCATTGTACTTTAAAGTCATGCTAAGATAGCAGCACGATCTAGCGGATGAAGTTTAGTTCGATGGTCGATGCATGTAAAATCGATAGGTCATGTGTACACGCTTTGAAACATAGCAATTCATACTGCTGCTCTGTTCCCAAGACTTTTAAGCATAGCTAACCCTAATACTGCTCTTAACGACGTCGAGCTAAGGATTGATTACGTGACCGTGACGTCACGACTACGTGCTCTTGTTTGGTAAACATAGCCACGTGCTTTTTTGACAGCTGTCTTCTTGACGAACCCTAACCTCACTTTGAAGGACAATAGAGCGTCGCTAACCTCACTGCTGCCATCTTTACGGCGGTAAACCTCAAGGCTGCCACCTTACGCATGTTAGAGCGCGGAATTTAAAATCCAACAACAGAACATTGTTAACCTCACTCTTGTCATCTTTACGGCAGTAAACCTCAAGGCTGCCACCTTATGCATGTTGTAGCGCGGAATTTATAATCCAACAACAGAACATTGCTAACCTCACTCTTGCCATCTTGAAAAGTTCAGTGTTCCAAATACTAGTTAAAAAAAACGAAACTCGTCGCACCTCGGGGATTTTATTACGTAAGACGTAACCCCTAGGTTCCATTCCTTGTTATGAACATGAAACCATTTACAAATAAAGATTAATTTTCTACGCTTAACAAAGTACAAGCGTTCTTGCTGATAGCGATCGATGAGGTTGTTGCTCCTTTAGCCCTTTAGCCCATTAGCCCTTTTGCCCATTAGCCCATTAGCCCTTTAGCCCATTAGCCCTTTTGCCCATTAGCCCTTCAGCCAATTAGCCCTACAAGGAATGTGCGGTAAGGAGGAGGAAGAGTCCTTTCATCCTTTTTGCCCCTTCTGATAAGATGTAACCACTGGGTTCCATACCCTATCACGATTTTTTTTTCAGCCATGTTTATGCGATAACTTGTTCGACTGATTTTCACACACAAGACGAATGATAGAAGGTAAATAATTTGAAGTTATACTTTGGCTATATCGTTTACCGAGCGAGTTAGCTGCGCAGTATGGGTACAGTGTGTTTTTTATTTTTACACTATGCAAATCATTGAAGTTGTAGTTTTGCAATATTGCTTACTGAGCGAGTTAGCTACGCGATATGTGCACAGTGTGTTTCCATAGTTTTTGATTTTACACTAAGCAAATCATCAAAATTGTACTTTTGCTCTGAACACATCAAACAATGTTCTGATCATATGTTGAGGTTAACAACATCGATTACAGTGTTCGATTCTAGTCTTGTTATGTTTCATTCTGATCTTCTTAGAACAAGGGTACCCCCTAACATGTTCTAAACACATGTTGTATTGAGTACAGTGTTCGATTCTAGTCTTGATCACTTATTTTGTGTTCTGAACACATCGATCAATGTTCTGATCACATGTTGTATCGAGTACAGTGTTCGATTCTAGTCATGATCACTTATTTTGTGTTCTGAACACATCAATCAATGTTCTGATCACATGTTGAAGTTAACAACATCGATTACAGTGTTCTATTCTAGTCTTGTTATGTTTCAATCTGATCTTCTTAGAACAAGGGTATCCCATGACATATTCTAAACACATGATGTATTGAGTACAGTGTTCGATTCTAGTCTTGATCACTTATTTTGTTTTCTGAACGCATCAATCAATGTTCTGATCACATGTCGTATCGAGTACAGCGTTTGATTCTACTCTTCTTATGTTTCGAAAGTCTAAACATGTACAATAATGTTATCGCTGCACACGCTTGCCTTCGCGATGCAGGTTTAAACTTGTTCGATATAAAGCTATGCCTTGACATAAGAGGCGGAGGAGGAGGTAGAGAAGGAGGAGGAGGAGGAGGAGGAGGAGGAGAATGATAAGGCCTTAACAGCCTATGTATAGTCGCCATTGTTTTTAAAGATGATAGCTGTCACAAGAATTTTTCAAATTATCCACCACCACATTTCAGCTAAAGAGGGCAGCAGGGTGTTCTGTTGATTAAGCACATAGAATTTCAAATTGCCCTCCACCGCATGCATAACAGCAGCTGTTATCTTGCGCAGTAGCCTCTAAGCTAGCTTTCTTCATCAGAGTAGCCGCCATCTTGTGCGAGCACCCCTAGGCCGTCTCATAAGGAGCTATGTATAGTCACCATTTTGTGTCCGCCATCTTGCGTAAGCATCCCTAGGACGTCTCAAGCCATCTTGTGTCTCATAAGAGCAGCCACCATCTTGTAGAAATAGATAGCTGCCAATGCCAAAGGGCTTAAGTAGGAATCGAACCGTTGATCTCATCAATAGACTATGTTTTTTATTGTTCCTGATACTACGACCCTACGTATTAGGCGGAAAAATTTTGTCCGTTTTCGAGATATTTAACATTTTGCATTTAAGCCTCCAAATTTAATGAATCGAACCAGCACGGTACGTTATACTCTCTACCATAGCTAGACCTGATCATGTTACGAAGACTCGCTTCAATACAAGCTAAAACAGAGCAAATGCCAAAGGGCCTAAGTAGGAACCGAACCGTTGATCCCATCATTAGACTATGTTTTACTTGTTTCTCATACTGCGAACCTAGGTATTAGGCAGAAAAATTTTGTCCGTTTTGCTCTACGGTGCACCGTTTTCGATATATTTAACATTTTGCATTTAAGCCCTAAATTTAATGAATCGAACTAGCACGACACGTTAGCCTCTAAGCTAAGAGTAGCAACCATCTTGCGCAAGCATCCTTAAAGCGTCTCATAAGGAGTTGTGTATAGCCGCCATCTTGTGTCCGCCATCTTGCGCAAGCATCCTTAGGGCGTCTCAAGCCATCTTGTACAACGACCCTTAAGCCGCCTCATAAGAGCAACCGCCATCTTGCGCAAGCATCCCTAGGGCATCTCATAAGGAGCCATGTATAACTGCCATCTTGCGCAAGCATCCCAAGGGCGTCTCATAAGAACCTGTGTATAGCAGCCATCTTGCGTAAGCACACTTAAGGAGTTATGTATAGCCGCCATCTTATGCAATTAGCGCCGAGAGATGGCTGCTGTAGAATTTTTCTTTTTAAATTATCCACCACCACATTTCAAAGGTATCTAGCTAAAGATGACAGCACTGCGGATGACAGGTGACGAATTTACATCTACTACGATAAAGAGGGCAGCACGGTGCTCTCTGGATTAAAGATGGCGGATGACAGCTGCACGTAGCTATGTTTACCAATCAAGAGCACGTGGAATTTGCCGCCACCACATTTCAAACTAAAGAGGGCAGCACTATGCTCTGTTGATTAAAGATGGCGGATGGTAGCTGTCAAAAAAGCACGTGAGTTTGTTTACTAAACAAGAGCACGCGGAATTTGCCGCCACCACATTTCAACTAAAGATGGCAGCACGGTGCACTCTTGATTAAAGATGGCGGCTGACAGCTAACAGAACTTTTCAAATTGCCCGCTACTACATGCTTAAGGTAGTAGCCGTAAAGAGGGCAGCACGGTGTTCTGTGGATTAAAGATGGCGGATGACAGGTGATGAAATTGCCCGCATGATAGCAGCACGGTGCTCTCTGGATTAAAGATGGCGGATGACAGCTGTCAAAAAAAAGCACATGGCTTTGTTTCCAAACAAGAGCACGTGGAATTTACCGCCACCACATTTCAAACTAAAGAGGGCAGCACTGTGCTCTGTTGATTAAAGATGGCGGATGGTAGCTGTCAAAAAAGCACGTGAGTTTGTTTTCAAACAAGAGCACGTGGAATTTGCCGCCACCACATTTCAACTAAAGATGGCAGCACGGTGCACTCTGGATTAAAGATGGCTGCTTGTCGAAAAGCATTTTTCAAATTATCCGCCACCACATTTCAAAGGTAAGTAGCTAAAGAGGGCAGCACTGTGCTCTATAGATTAAAGATGGCGGATGACAGCTATCAAAAAGCACGTGGCTGTCAAAAAGCACGTGGATTTGTTTATCTCGAGCTAGTGAGGTTAAGTTGGTAGCACTAAGGTTTAGACCCGTCAAGATGGCAGCACTGCCGATGACAGGTGAAGGATTTAACATCTAAAGAGGGCAGCACAGTGCTTTGTGGTTTAAAGATGGCGGATGACAGCTGTCAAAACAGCACGTGGCTTTGTTTAACACGCGCTAGTTAGGTTAAGTTGGTAGCACTAAGGTTTAGGCCCGCCAAGATGACAGCACTGCCGATGACAGGTGACGCAAGAGGGCAGCACAGTGCTCTGTAGTTTAAAGATGGCGGATGACAGCTGTCAAAAAAGCATGTGGCTGTCAAAAAGCACGTGGCTTTGTTTACCAAGCGCTAGTGAGGTTAAGTTGGTAGCACTAAGGTTTAGGCTCGTCAAGATGGCAGCACTGCCGATGACAGGTGATGAATTTTACATCTACTACGATAAAGAGGGCAGCACAGTGCTCTGTGGTTTAAAGATGGCGGATGACAGCTGTCAAAAAAGCACGTGGCTGTCAAAAAGCACGTGGCTTTGTTTACCTCGCGCTAGTTAGGTTAAGTTGGTACTACTGAGGTTTAGGCCCGTCAAGATGGCAGTACTGAGGTTAGCGGTGCGTTGTTGTCTGTCAAAAAGCACGTGGCTTTGTTTACAAATTCAAATTTCGCGCTAGTTAGGTTAAGTTGGCAGCACTGGAAGAGGCCTCTGGCTGAGGTGGAGGAGGCATCTGGGAGGCCTCTGGCTGAGGTGGAGGTGGAGGTGGCCTCTGGGAGCCTGAGGTGGAGGTGGCGCCAGAACCATCCAATTATACTACTCTAATGAAAGTTTAAAATCTCCCACCCGACCGGAAACCGAACCCGGGAACCCGTTGGACCAAAGATCAGCATGCTAACAATTTATGCATGCAGCCGGACGACATCAAATTGAAGTAGGTATATTGCCCGCTGCTAGTTAAAAGAAACTGTCAGTTGGTAGTACTGGGTTTTAGTTCCATTATGCGGCCAGAAGGCGGCATTTACTTGAATAAGGAATTTTATTTAGACATATTAAAGAAAAAAGGAGTATTTCTATTTTTCGTAGGAGTTCATCTATTCGTTTATTTCAATAGATTATCTACCCGACATACTTAAACCGAAAGAATTTATACATGATGCATCCGATTATTCTGTGCGATATAAATGAATGTTATTTGAAATTCATTCGATTATTTAAATTGATTATTCATTCAATTATTTAAATAATCGGATGGAAGTTATTCGATTATTAAAAGTATTCCATTATCCCATCACTAACAGGGTAGACATTTATCCATTCAAAGAAGAACTGGCCCTGATCGTGAGTTTTGAAACCGGCCCAGGTAGAGAAACCTGTTCTTACTAATCCTCTTCCTAGAATTCGTGAGTTTTGAGACGACACGGTATTGACACCAACAACGAGTGCATAAACAGGCCAACCGATGGCGCTCGACAGCAACACACCAGTGAAATGTCGTATGGCTTTTAGTGCCGGGATATCCCAGGACGGGTTCGGCTCGCCAAGTGCAGGTCTTTCTACTTGACACCCGTAGGCGACCTGCGCGTCGTGATGAGGATGAAATGAGGATGAAGACAACACATACACCCAGCCCCCGTGTCATTGGAATTAACCAATTAAGGTTAAAATCCCCGTCCCGGCCGGGAATCGAACCCGGGACCCTCTGAACCGAAGGCCAGTACGCTAACCGTTCAGCCAACGAGTCGGACAACACACCAGTGATGACGCATGAGACCCGTGTACGGTATAAATGGAGCTGTCGTGAGAGAGGGCGTCGTCGGTGGATGCAGTGTGTGTCTCGGGCCACAGGTGGCCACGGCTGGTCCGTGGTCCAACAGCTCTGAACTCCGACCGGCCAAATGAGCAGAGGAGGGGTGGCCACGGCTCTACCGTGGCTCTACGCCTCTGCATTCTGGAGACGGACGGGCCCCAAACGTCGATTGTCCTGAGAATGGTTTTCTGTGGTTTTCCATTCTCCTGAACTAAGGCGAATGCCGGGACAGCTCCTAGTATAGGCCACGATCACCAACCCCCTCACCTTCTCCGTGCATCTCCTTCACCGTAACAAATCTCCCGGCCTGAGAGACGGCGTTATCATCTAAGAGGCCCGCCTCCCCCTTCAGCGGAGGAATGAAAACGTTTTAGTAGTAGTAGAGAGGGCGTTAGATTCGCCAGCAATCACGGCATATCATGCTTGGCCTCCCGGGTCCCCCGACCTCAATCCGTGTTGGTTGGGCGGTTGCCTAAAGTCGCAAGTCTACTGCCATCGTCCGATCTCATTGGGGTTGCTGAAAGGCAACATCCAGTGGATATGCTTTACAGTGCTTTACAACACTGTCCCTCGACTACAGGTATTGTTGACGAATGACGGCCGACATGTTGAGCATGTGTTAAAAAGAACATCGTCTTTGTTAAACCTCGATTGTTGCGCTAATTATTGCCAGTGTATCGTATGACGCGCCATTTGTTGGTCATCTTGTGTACTTCATTTCGGTGTCAATAAAACCACATGGCATGCCAATCGTGTGTGTCATAGTATTACCTCCAAGTCCAATATTCCGTGAAGTATTGCCTCGTCAAATGTTAACGGACCTTTGGGTCATTCTGTACTGTATTTATGTATTCTGTGAGAAGGTCCTGAATATTGTTTACATGAGCGTGTTGTAAGACAAACATATTCTTGCGGGCCACCTTAATTTAACCACTTTGAACCTACATCGCTTACAAATCCGCAAGAAGAAAGGGTACTTAAGCAGTTTTTACATAATATTGAGCCTATCCTATAAGAGACCTTAGTACTGTAGGTCTCCCCCAATAGGATTTAACAGAGCTGTTTTCGGTCTTCACTTCCCCTTGCGTGTGACAGGGACGGGCAGAAAAGCCAGCTGTTAGTATTGAGCTCTCTGGAAGTTCTCAATGAGCTAGCTGCCTGCCATCGACCGGCTGGTCCGCACGGTCTTGCGCGGTGAGGGGCGAACTTCGAGCCTGACCTGACCCCGAGGCTAATACAGCTCGGTACGGCTTCTCACCATTCATTCTTCATTCATTCATTCCTAATGTCTTCGTTACCCAACTACGAACGCGATATCATCTCACCTTATTTATGCATTCCATAGCCCTGATGTTATCCCGTCGTCATGTTTTAACAAAGGCAAAAGTAAAGCCACGCCAACTGGATGGGTACAGACCAGACGAACTTTGCAAGATAAAAAAAAAATATTAAAAAACTTTGTAATGGTTTTACTCAACTGTGGGAAACTTTCGATGTGCAATGATATTCCAGATCAAGAGTTCACAATCCATTTCCCTTTGCACATACAGAAATTCGTAAGAAAAGAGAGAGAGAGAAAAAAAAAAAGAAAGAAAGGAATCAACATCGAGGTGCACTTCAAAGGATTCTCTATCGTAAAATAACAAGCCATGTTTCTTAGTCCGGATATTTCCGATAGGATTTCTGTACGGACCGAAACTCTTAGGTCTTCCTGAACTCGATCCATACCCTGGTGATTCACCACAAAGGTTCGGATATTAAGGAAAAGTCATATTTCATTCCTGAGATCATTTTACCCTAAACCTGACAAATAACCGTGAAGGGTTCGTGGCCCGTTTACAGCAATTATATATTGCATATAAATGCATATTTCCACCATTTTTATGGCTTTGGTCATATTTTGCTCGTTTAGTGATATAAGGTGATATTTGGTTATATTTTGAACATTTTTGTTTAAACTGAGGCGTTGTTCTTAACAAGGTACACGTTATCTTAGTTGATTTTCAAACACAGGATTTCAAAATACTCTAGTATGTATTATTCCTTCTTTTCCCGAAACAGGTAGCAGTTTTAGAAGACATGATTCCGAGAAAGAGATGCTGTACGAACGTACGCCGACAGATACCAAAAATCCCGCAGGTATCTGAACACCGATTTTCCTGAGCGCGGGATAGGTAAAGGAGGACCGATTGCTTGGCCACCACGCTCTTCTGACTTAAACACCCTGGACTTTTACCTGCGGGGACACGTTAAGTCTCTCGTCTATGCGACTCCTGTTCCTGATGAAGCAACTTTACGTGAGCGCATTTTGACAACCTGTCAGGCAGTACGCACTACACCAGGCATTTTTGATCGCGTGCGTAGCTCCATGCGACTACGAGCGGAGGCTTGTTTTCAAGGGTCCCATGGTCGTCAAGCCACCCTACCAAGCTGAGATACCCTGGGATGTATTTTCCCCTGAGTGATATTGTGAGCCAAGTTTGGAAGTTTCGGAACAAATTTAATATCTAGATAAACCTGCAAAATGGACCTTAGAACATACAGGTATCACGTCAAAGTGTCCGTAAGACACTCCTTCCTTGCACTAAGAGTGACATCCCTACTTTCAGTAAATGGCCTCAATTACAGACTGGTGGGTATGCCAAATCACTATGCGTGTCAGCAGATCAGTGAGGGTGGTGTGGAATGTTAAGTATTCAATATCAGCTGTTGCAAGTCTCAAATGACCTCACATTTCAGCTGACTTGTGCTCTTGTGTTCATTCCGTTGAGTCACAGGCGATCCTGTAGGTGGATGAACATGGTAACTAAATGTTCTGTAATAAATCAGAATAAAATCCACATTGATCTACTTACTGTTAGATCCAAGTTCAAAGTGACTCTAGGAAACATGTGAATTAACAGCAACTGATACAGTAGAACGCGGAACAGGAACCTGATATTATTTTCATTTTATTTTGTACAAGTCCCTCCGTTGTTCAGGCAGCAGCGCGCCGGCCTCTCAACGCTGGGTCTCGCATTTCAAATCCCAATCACTCCACGTGAAATTTGTGCTGGACAAAGCGAAGGCGGGACAGGTTTTTCTCCGGGAACTCCTGTTTTCCCTGTCATCTTTCATTCCAGGAACACTTTCCAATATCATTTTATTTCATCTGTCAGTCATTAATCATCACCCCAGGGGAGTGCGACAGGCTTCGGCAGCCGGCACGATTCCTACCTTCGCCACTAGATGGGGCTTCATTCATTGCCCATACGATTCCGTATCTATTCTCTCGAGCTCCTCGCAGAACATGAGCAAGCCTCATCCCGTATAGCGCCCTGTAGGCCAAGACCAAAGCTGAGGTCCCAGGGCGGTATTTTACCCTCCTCTAACGAGGAAAATAATTTGAGGATGAATAACTTTCCGTGCAACAAGTAAAGAAGCATAAAGGCGCGTAAGAGATTGCACTAAAGGGGTTTGAAAGAAGGAACAACTTCCCGTTAATATATTCACCTCGTGGCTTCCCTGTAGAGATAATGGCGACCTTTATTTAAGCTTCCTCGGAGAGTAGTTAGCCGTTACTGTACTTTGCCTGTCGTTGCTTCGTGCATGATGAAGTTCCGACGCAATGCAGTGGAGTAAGGTGCCTTCCGAAAATCTATTACAGTGTGGCGAGGAGGAGGGTGAAGTGTTCTCTCTGGTTTACAAACTTACTAGCACTGCAAACCCCCTTTTCACGGATCATTACTTCTGTGGATATATTTATGGAATAATGGGTAGGTTAGATTTTGAAGCTAATATTAAGTCAGGGCTGGAGAAATCAGAGGAGGGCCCATGACCTAGATGTTAGGCCCCTTTAAACAAAAAGCAAATCAGAGGAGAAAAACACGCACTTTTCCCTTTGCGAAAATCAAATGATCATAAATCTCTCGGCCATGGCCATCCATCAAAAGCTGCTAATTCCAGATGACCACCAGCCGTAAGATAAAACCTGCACAGTTGCTAGGTAACATCGTCTGGAGATCATCCACACCTTACATCACAGCCAGCACGGTTGCTAGGGTTACACTTCCGTCACACATCTTGTGACGCTACCGTCCGTAACGCAAATTTTCAGATGACTGCTACCCATAAGCCATATTTATGTCAAAAAATCTAAGAGCCAGCAACATTTCTTAGGAGCCAGATAAAAATAAATTCCACATGCTTAGGTGTTACAGTAACCAGTCCGATCTCTTCATCGCCTTCAGCCGAGATGAGGCTCGTACACGATCTGTGAGGAGCTCGAGAAAATAGATACAGTAGCATATGGGTAATGGGATGAGTAGGGCCCAGATAATTAGGCCCTGTAAGATTTCGTGGTAATGGAAGAATAACTACATTATTTATTTTTACATACCGCGTGTCAACAACCAATCTCATTTTCAGTGTGTAGAACTTGTTCGTTTGCCCGATCTGATATCGTACCAGTGTCTTCTAAGTTCATCGATCAGTGCCGTCTTCTGGCAGAGGTCCCCTCCGTGTTGTGGGATTTTATTTTATTATTATTACTAGCTGTTACCCACGGCTTCGCTCGCGAGGATTTCGTAATTTAATAAAAAATAATTGTTCCTCTGTACTGCACTGAAAACTCCTCAAGTATAAAAACTCACCGAAAAACTGTATTTCATTTACCCCAGAACCTCTTTGTAAACCACGTTTGTGGCATTGCCTTTTGCGGCTAAAATCACCAGTTTACTGGCAGAGCTAAATCTGGAACATGCGACATGGAACTCTACATGTGAGAAAAGTCCTGTTTTTAAGTAAAAAAAAAAAGGGTTTCTTTATTTCTAAAGGATATTCCAAATACCAATTATCACTTCTGTAACATCTCAGTTTTGAGATATAAGTATCCTCATGAAGAGAATTACACTCTTTCTTCAGCTTAAGCTGATTTTCCGATTTTCTTCAGTTTCTGAGATATATGCATCCTCATATAAAAAAAACAACTCCTTCCTCACTTCTTTTCACCCCCCCCCCCCACCTCAGCACTTAAGTGGATTTTCTGAAAACAAAAATGTGTGTTCTTTTATTTTAAAGGAAATTCCAAATACCAAATGTCATGTCTGTAACATGTTAGGTTTTTGTGATATATTGTAGACTAGCATATGTACCCGTGCTTCACTACGGTATTCTACATTGTATTCGAATATCGAAGTAAATACTGTACATACAGTAAATAGGATTGTTTTAAAATGGCATGTCTCTTAGCGTTATCCGAGAAACAGCATAGGGAGGTTCCCAATACGGTGTTTCCAATGTAAAGTGCTTGTTACGGATTTGTGATGATAACGGCAGGCTCACTTGCCTACTGCCATTCACAATCGAGTTGGGAAGTTTTCATTATAATTGCAGGCCCCATCGCCTACTGCGCGGTCACAATCGATTTGGGAGTTTTCGTTACAATGGCAGGCCCCCTTTCCTACTTCCAGACAGATTACAGTTTTCATTAGAATGTTTGGCAACTTCCCTACTACCAGTCGAAATTGAGTTGTGCCGTTATAATTATAATGACAGGCCCCTTTTTCCTACAGCCAGCCACCAAGTTGGTGAGTTTCCATCAAAATAGCAGGCCACTATGCCTAATACCAGTCACAATTTAGATGGATACATTTGTTTATAAGGGCGGGTACCCTTGCCTACAGCCAAACACAATCGGGTAGGGGACTTTTAAACAACAATATATGCTCCCTTGCCTTCTGCAAGTCAAATCGAGAAGTGAATTATTCACTACAATGGTAGGCCTTCCTTACTAATGCCAGTTACACAGGTGTTGGAGAAGGACCCCATTCCTACTGCCAGTCAAAGTCGGTGTGGGGAGTACTGATTGGCAGACACACCCTTTCTCGATCGCTACAAGACGACATCAGTGAATATATATAGATCGACATACGAAAGTATATGCATGCTTAAAATATTGCAGACCTTCGTTTATAGATTGACTGCTGCAAAACGGAACGTCATATCGACAAAGATTGTGCCATAAGACGTCAGATTTAGCGGCCTAAATGGCTGGTCGTATGATATCTGATCTATTCATGGGTCAGATTGAGTGAGAAACGTTGAATAGGGTAAAATTTTTGTAAGATTATCTCACATTGCATTACTTTTCAGATAATTATGTGACAGCTACATACATACATACATACATACATACATACATACATAGCATAGCATAGCTACATTCATAGCATTTGGCTCACATATGGCTACTGGGTGGGCCAATTTTCGTGTAGGGTTTGATGATTCTATCTTTCTTATAAGTGACTGAAAGTATGAATTATGCATGTGAAAAATCCAAATTTACTTAACATCGAGAAATAGACAAAAATCAAACGTAAAAGGGATACAGATACAACAAAAAGTCATAAGACCAAGGTTGTAGATCACTCCAAATTGAACGGAGATTGTGCCTTCCCTTATGTGATAGGACTTCGCGAAGATCTGCACCATCATTAAAATTGCCTCCATATTTCGATATTCTTCGGGGAAAAAAGTGAAAAATTTAAAGCTCTTGGAAATGTTCTGTCCGTTACAGGCTAAAACGTATAATTTTGCCGAATTTCTGTTTTCTTGTTGGTCTGGCAGATTATGCCGCAATGTGGATTTTGGGCGAGGAGGGTTAAAATTAGGACTTTCAGGAAACTTAACAAAAAACGCGTAGCTGTGCGAACATTTCGCCAAAATAGTCAATGTACAGGCACACAGTCGTTAGGATTTTACTTATATAGATAGATTTTTGTTTCGTTGAGGCCTCTTGGACCACGTGGTTTCTAACTCTGGTGAGTTTTCCTCTGAGCCTAGTGTTCCTTTATCTTCGCGCAGTGGGTTGCTTTCCTTTTCTGAGTCCTCTTCACTTCCACTCCCGAACGTAATATTTTAGCTGACAGTGACTGGAGGGTGTCGGATGTTCTGATCAGCATTCTAAATTTATCCCCGCTGAATATATCTTTAGGATCAATTTTTATTTATTATTTATTTTATTATTATTATTTGCTGGTGTTTAATATCGCACTAACACGTCATCAAAGATTTTTGGCGAAGTAAGGATGGAAAGGGCTAGGACTGGGTAGGTAGCGGCCGTGGCTTTCATTATGTTGCAGCCCAGGCATGTGTCTGCTGGGAAAATTGGAAACCACGGAAAATCATCTTTAGGGCTGCCGACGGTCGGATTCGAACCCACCATCTCCCAAATGCAAAGTCATAGCTATGCGACCCTAACCGAACGGCCAACACGCACGGTGTTGTGGGATCTGATTCAGCTTTAAACTGGTCATAGCATTTGACTATCCATCGAAATTCATCCCTTTCAATTATTTAATTTTCTGGGATTCTCAAATTCTTGAAACCAACCAAATTTTCCTTTTAGCTTCTCTAGTGGCTGATAACACTGGTGTAGTGTGTATATGAAGAGTTATGAGCACAGACACCCAGTTCCAGAGTCCAAAGCAATTAACCAGACGCGTCTAAAATCTCCGACCCATTCATCCATTAATCATCAAAGAACTGCATTTAGAACAATCGTCAAGGTGGCAGATTCCCTCTCAGTTATTTACCAAGATATTTCTTACATGCTTTCAAAGAACTTGGAAATTTATTGAACATTTCCCTTGATAAATTATCCAATCCCTTCCTCCTCGTCTTCTAAATGAATATTTGCCCCAATTTGTCCTCTTGAATTCCAACTTTATCTTCCGACTAGGAATCAAACCTAGGACCCTCTGAACCGAAGGTCGCTACGTTGATCAATAAGCTAAGAGGGCGTACAGGGAGTGAGAAACGTATATACACTATACAATTACGTAGGTAAATAGTAAGAGAATAAAATAGTGTTGGAAAAATCAAAATATATTAAATATGTCTTTCAATAAATGAAACTCAAACTAATAACGATTCATTTATTTGCATCAAACGAATCGTTTTCGAGACACATCTGTATGGAATTTAAGAGTCGACAAGTGTAGGATTAAGTGCATCGAAAGGGGGGGGGGGGCGGCTGACTCAGGGCCTGTGAATCTCCCCCGGAGGAAATAAACAGTTCTCTAAAAGAGCCTTCTATATGTGTCTCAGTCATGGCCATCCATCGATATTTTTCATCACAGCCTGCAAGATCACATCGACCATCTGTACTCTCGCCACTCTTTGAAAATATCTCTCTCTGTCATGGCCATCCAACAATACTTCACATCACAGCCTGCACGGTTGCTAAGTAACATTGCGTCACACATTTTGTATCGCTAATTTCGTGACGCAAATTTTCAGTCATATAATATGTCAAAAATTTAAAACCTAAAAGTCCGGATTTAGTGATGAGGCAAACGCTCTGTTATTGTTTATGTTCACATTAGGAACCATACTACCAGTCGTCTGAGTTTTTTTTTTTTCTTGTTGCATTTTCCTTCAAGTGCATTACAGTGTAACAAAAATGTACGGCATAAACTGCAGGACACATTCCTGCCACGTAGACGAAGACATTATGTTATATGAACATGGGTCCGGAAATGCTTTGTTTCCATGTTACACCTCATTGTCTCCAACTCATTAATCGTGGGAAACACACAAGAACAGAACGTACCAGCATACCACATGCAACTCCTTCTCACAGAAGATGTTCAACATGCCCTCTGTGAGTTTTGGTACATGTCTGACAAGATCGTACTGATCACTGGAACAGCTGATGTTACCTGTAAACTAACAATGACGTAAGTCGCATGGCAACAGGGACATGTAAAACAAAACAAAACACTGGCGGTACACCTAGGATAATAATGCCGTTACCAGACGTAACCAAGAGTGCATGTTTCCCATGATTAATGAGTTGGAGAGAATGAGATGTAACAAGGAAACAAAGCGTTTCCAGACGCATGTTCATATAACATAATTTCTTCGTCTACGTGCCAGGAATGTGTCCTGCAATTTGTGCCGTACATTTTTGTTACACCCTGTATATGCGTAAAAGTCGGAAAGTCCTAAAGAATCCTAAACTACCGTAACTACAACATTTTTTTAATGCTATTTGTTCGTGGCGTCGACCTCTAAAGATCTTTTGCCACAACTACAACATAAGAACATACAACGTAAGAGCGTAATCGATCATACTGAAATAATGAATACAAGAAAATTCACATAGTTCTTGCCGAAAATCTAACCACTTGAGGAGAGTTTGGGACAGTTAACATAAGAGTCCTTCATTGTAGAATGCATCATGGCAGGCACGAAGTGCAGCAGCGTACACGTTCTGTTCTCTGTAGCTCACCGCTATCACAGAACTCCGTGTCGGTTGGTGTACCACTTCCGTAAGTTCACCTTGCATCTGCCAACTTCCGGCCGGTCTGTTCTAAGACTTCCAGATCGTCTATTTCTGTATATGACTAGGAGAAAAACATTCCTTCTGTTCAATTCAGTTTCACAGATGACAATTTCTTTCTTTCCAAGAACTTGGAAAAAAATCTGCAAACAATACCATTTATGGCGCTCCTTCAGTCTCGTATGGAGAACCAATCCACTCACCACGAAGCACTCAACCAATATTTATTTAATCCTTTCCAGATCTTCTTCTTCTTCTTCCGCTTTTCCCACATCCTGCTGGATGCGGGTGCGAACTGTGTCGCACGAGTGGATTTGGCGCTGTTTTACGACCGGATGCCTTTCCTGACACCAACGCTATGTGGAGGTAAGTATTCACTATAATGTGATTATGTGGTGGTTGCTGGAGCGGTGTGTTGTGTGTATATGAAGTCCCAGTCAGAGGAATTAATCATACGCGATTATAATCCCCTACTCGAACGGAAATCGAAGCTGGGACCCTCTGAACAGAAGGCCCAAACGTTGACCATTCAGGTAAGGAGTGACACTCCTATCAAGAAATCATCCGAAACTTAAACAGTTATATTCAATAACCTAACTCTTCTCTGCACGCACAGTTTAATCGTTTATAATTATTACAATTAAATAGATAAGGGTTTCCCAAACATTTTTGTGCCTGAGGCCCCTTAGCATATCGCATTCAGGTCCAAGGGACCCCTAGTCACAGAACACAATACTGAATTCAGTGAATAAAAAACAGAGTTTTGTAATGTTACCATGTTTGATTGTATTTCTATAATTTAGGACCTAAATTTAAATGCAACTTAATTTACATAAAGATACTTCATGTATGCATAGAAATTAATGTGACACTTGGCTAATAATTACAACAGTATGGATCTGGAAACTTAATTGAAAAAATCACTTGGTACAGTTGTTGGATCAATGCGACGTATGGTGCTTGTTTTCCAAAGACCAAGCGTTTTACAAGCGTAGTCACCCGAACCGATATCCGGCTCCATGGCTAAATGGTTAGTGTGCTGGCCTTTTGTCAAAGGGATCCCGGGTTCCATTTCGGGCAGGGTCGGGAATTTTAACCATCATTAGTTAATTTCGCTGGCACCGGGGCTGGGTGTATATGTCGTCTTTCATCATCATTTCATCCTCATCACGACACGCAGGTCGCCTACCGGCGTCAAGTCAAAAAAGACCTGCACCTGGCGAGCCGAACATGTCCTCGAACACTCCCGGCACTAAAAGCCAAATGCCATTTCATTTCACCCGAACCGAAGATGAACCTCAACATTAATTCCGCTTCCGCACTTCGTTTTCATTTGTGTGAGAGCAGAAAACGTACACTCACACAGGTATGTTGTCACGAAGAGCATTAAACGGAGTAGTTCCTTTCTAGAAATAGTAGGGAATAGGGGATGTCATGTAGATGGCTCTGACATATACTGCATGTACGTAAGACATATGTTCCTAAATGTAGAATAATGTTCTACGAATTGTGTGTCTACAATGAAATTTCCCTCTTTAAATACTTACAGTATTATTGCGGACCCCCTTGGATTATCGTCGCGGTCCCCATGGGTACGCGGACCACAGTTTGGGAATGACTGATGAAATAGTGTGTGTTCTGCCTGCAATGGCACCTACAGTACATGCAAGACTTGTTAAAACTACTGTAAAACTCAGGGAAGCCTACATAAGGACAGACCATGTAAGGAATAACCTGAAATGACAATGTCTGGATTAGACCTCAAACTTACGGCACCGAGCTCGATAGCTGTAGTCGCTTAAGTGCGGCCAGTGTCCAGTATTCGGGAGATAGTAGGTTCGAACCCCACTGTCGGCAGCCCTGAAAATGGTTTTCCATGGTTTCCCATTTACACACCAGGCAAATGCTGGGGCTGTACCTTAATTAAGGCCACGGCCGCTTCCTTCCCACTCTTAGCCCCTTCCTGTCCCATCGTCGCCATAAGACCTATCTGTGTCGGTGCGACGCAAAAAAACTTACGGCAATATTACTATGAAGAAGAGGAAGTGGACAGAGCAAGTTAGATGCGCGGTTAGGATCACGTAACTCTAAGGTTGCATTCTGGAGACGGTCACTTCGAATCCCATCGATAGCCCTAAAAAATTTTTTCTGTGGTTTCCTATTTTCACATCAGGAAAAGTTTGCGCTGTACCTTAATTAAGGCCGAAAACCATTCATGTGTTAGTACGCCATTTAAGTACCGGAAATAATAAATAAATAAATAAATAAATAAATAAATAAATAAATAAATAAATAAATAAATAAATAAATAAATAAATAAATAAATAAATAAATAAATAAATCAGATTAATGTGGAAGTGGAGCTGGACGGGCTGGGTTGAGCAGCTCAGACGGATGCCGGCTGCTCATCTGAGAATAAGTTGGCATAGTCAGGGGGTATTTGCGTTGCTCAAATACGCCAGCCTCGTATCGCTAGAATTACGGGCACGTAAAAGAACTCTTACGGGACAAAGTTCCGGTACCTCGGTATCTCGAAAACGTACAAGTAAATAGTGGGACATAAAACCAATAACATCCTCCTTCTTCTTCTTCTTCTTCTTCTTCTTCTTCTTTCTCGATCATGGCCAACTGTGGAACACGTGAAGTAACTTCATAACTTTCTTCTTCTCCTTACCTTTCTGTCTTTCCAGTATTTTTTCATTCCTTCACTCAAGGATTTATTGAACTTAACAGGCTGTATAGTTCAAATCCGTAAAGCTTAAAGCTTAAGCAAGATACAGAAATTATACGAAGGTCGGAACTTAAATAGTGGCAACTATTTATTTACAACAGATGCAAAAGAGTTACATGTTAGTAACCTTTACTGTCCTTCATGTAGTCACCAGCGTTGTGTATAACCCGTTGACAGCGATGTGGAAGTCGTAGTTTACGTTTAGCAGAGCCTGTTCTGTTAATGGTGCAAAGGGAGCGGTCTGCTGCCTGTCGAATCTCTGCAACAGTTCTGAAGCGAATGCGAGCTCACGAATCGTCTGGTTTCGATCACTGCCCAGTAACGCGGCAAGAGCATGCACTTCTTCACTGACGCTCGTAGGACGACCTGCCCGATGAATGTCCGCCATCGTTGAAGGCTTTTACCCAACGTGCCACTGTTCTGTAAGGCAATGCAGATTCCCCGCAAACCTCTTGAAGACCATGATGACACTGTCGTGCTGAACGACCTCTGGCACATTCAATCTTTATTCTTTATCCAACTCCGTTGTTCTTGCTTGGAAAACATGACAACGTTACGTTAAACCGCTAGCTCACAAGTGACTTGTGTTTCTCTCTCTTGTGCGCACGCAGGTGATGTGCGAAGGGCGAGTCCATTTGCTCTGAGGTAAGGTAGGTATGTAAACGTAACCAACGCGTGCTATCAGCGACAATATTAGATTCCGTTGCATGGCGTCTCCACAGCAGATTTGCCACTATTTAAGTTCCAACCCTCGTATAATACAGTAACATAAACTGAACGGCAATCTGCCACCATATGCGCTGTCATATGGCCCATGATCAACTCTTGTGAACCAAAGGCCCTGGCAAAAGGCAGCCGGATAACAGAAGCTAAAATAATAACCTAATAACGGGTAAAATAAAGAACATCGGCAGTCGGCATAGGAGGTTTCATTCCTTCACTATGTTCCCTCCATCTCTTCTCCGTCCAGACAGATTTCCTTCGCTTCTTCTCTTTATCCTGGGAACCCCCAAATTCCTTAATCCTTTTTCAGAAAATGGCTTTATCTATATTATATATATTTATATTTTGCGAATGAGCCCATTAGGACTACGCAAAGTACTTAGAGACAGGCATTTGCCTTTCTTTGTGCCCACACTTCCTTCATTCGTTTGCTGTGTGCTTCTTTTCTCTCTTGAGACCATGTTGTTCCGGTCTTCTTCTTTGGTTTTTCCTCTTGGTCAACTTGCCACTTATGAACTTTGGTTCTGAAGATAACCCGGCTTTGGATGTCTTCAGGTGTAATTTCTGCCAGTTTGAGATCTGTTTTAATTTCGCCAATCCATTTTATTGTGTCCGTTTTGGCTTTACTTCGGTTTTCATAAAATTCAACTATTTGCTTTTATCTATATTATTATTATTATTATTATTAATGATGATGATGCTTATTGTTTAAAGAGGCCTAATATCTAGGTCATCGGCCGCTAATGAGACGAAATGTAATATCAATTTAGAAGTCCGAAATTCATCCACTGACCAAAATTCAAAATGCGATGACGAAAAATGGATGACCGAATCAATCGATATGATTTTAAAAATAATTAAAATAAAAATTAAAATAAAATAATCAGCGGCTCCAACTCACAATACTGACAGTTAAAAATAATTCCATTGACTAGAATTCAAAAGGACGACGATGAACTATGATTATGAACTTACAACAATCAATGGATCCGACCCACAATGTCCCTCCTTCCGAGAAACTATCTTAAAACAATAGTACTACCGACCAAGGGAGTGCTTCCAAAGCACAATCATGAATCGATGATGCATGTTGTCTAAAGGGGTATGAAATCCAGGTCAACGGCCCGTCATAATGGTACTTATCGCTAGTAAAGTAGAACCATGTACTTATCGCTAGTAAAGTAGAATCATGGTATTTCTCGTGTAGCGGTACTCATCACAAGTAATGAACGTCGCACAGGTAACGCAGACCTATGGTATTTCTCACATAATGGCGCCACTCATAGGCAACGCAACCCATGTGTTCCTCGCCTAGGAGTACTAATCACAGGGACCCGAACTATCACGTGGTGTTCCTCATATAGTGCATACTAATCACAGGCAACGCAGACCCATGGTGTCGCTCATATAGTGGTATTAATCACAGGCAACGCCCAGACCCATGACATTTCTCACATAATGGCACTAATCACAGGCAACGTAAGCCCGCGGTGTTCCGCATATAGTGGTACTAATCACAGGTAGGCTACTGTAAACCCACAGTGAACCACTCTCTGTTGCTACTAATCACAAACCTATTGTGTACCTAACATACTGGTACTACTTGCATGTAAAGGCGACCCATGATGTTCCCCACGTGATGGCACTAATCACAAGTAGTTTCCCTTGGTCGCCCCATTTAGTCGCCTCTTACGACAGGCAGGGGATACCGTGGGTGTTTTCTTCGCCTGCGTCCCCCACCCACAGGGGGGGAGAGAGAGAGAGAGAGAAGAGGGATCCATCACATCGAAAAATGAAGTAACGGACGAAGGAAGGGAAGTGCCACGAAGGGCTGACTCCCTAGGCCTCGAATGCTCTAATATCATCTGGGTCGGAAAAGACCAAGAATTGATCAAGAGAGGTTGGACAGGATAGATGAAAGTGAGGAACGTGGCACAAGTAAGTGGAACCAATGCCAGGACTCAGCTAAGGGCCTGGTAGTCGCCAACCCACGGTCCCAACCTGACAGCCCCTGGGGCTCCTCATTGTTGTCTATTACGACAAGCAGGGTATACCGTGGGTTTATTCTTCATCTGCGTCCCCCAACCACAGGGGTATTATTATTATTATTATTATTATTATTATTATTATTATTATTATTATTATTATTATTATTATTATTATTATTATTATTATTATTATTATTATTATTATTGTAAACGGACGGACGATGGACACAACATCTTACAATGGATTCCTTACGATTGTAAATAAAATAATAATAATAATAATAATAATAATAATAATAATAATAATAATAATAATAATGGAGGTTAGTGCTGTATGTAGTGCGTGAGTTGCAGTGATATTGGGGGACAGTACAAACACCCAATCCTCGGGCCAACTGAATTAACCATTTAAGTTCGAAATATCCGACCCGGCCGGGAATCGAACCCGGAGCTGAACCGCAGGGTGGCGTGCCAGATGCGACCGTGCCGCATGCGACCCGTGCCACTAGCGACCGCATAATCTGTAACCGTGCCGGATGCGACCGGCGTTGACAAGCAAATTGTCATTTGATAAGTTGTGTCATCACCCAAGATAAGGTAAGCTAAACGAAGTGCAATGCCATTTCAATAAGTCCTATAAGCAGCTACTGCCCCTACTTTACATAACACTTCTGGGGAATCTCGTTTTACAGCACGAAACATGGTGATGCGTTTACGTCTTTTCCTACCGGGCGAGTTGGCCATGCGGTTACAGGCGCGCGGCCCTGAGCTTGCATCCGGGAGATAGCGGGTTCGAATCCCACTGTCGGCAGCCCTGAAGATGGTTTTACATGGTTTCCCGTTTTCACACCAGGCAAATGGTGGGGCTATACTTTAATTAAGACCAGGGCCGCTTCCTTCCCATTCCTAGCCCTTTCCTATCCCATCGTCGCCTTAAGACCTGTCTGTGTCGGTGCGACGTAATGTCACTAGCAATAAAAAGACCCTAATTCTCTGTAATTAATTACGACTTAGGCCTACTTACTTATCGTGTCCTATTAGTACCAGGAGTGTCCGAGGACGTGTTCGGCTTGCCTGGTGGATGTCTTTCTACCTGACTCCCTTGGGCGGCCTGCGCGTCTGGATGTGGGATTATGATAATGAAGTAGGGAGAGATGAAACCCGGTTTCCGAACGTAGCCTACTCCTCTCGAATAATACCAAGGGGTCTGTTCAATGCTTTACGTCGCCATCCGACGGCCGCATCACTATCAACAGCATCATATCCCCTCACTCCATTTGAACACTGCGAAAAGGTTTGGATTTGAATCCAGGCTTTTGGGATGCAATCTAGTGATTAGAAACTGTCTACCACCAACTTTCCCGCCCTGCCGGCCAACATTCTGATGGTGATTTTTTTCTTCATCCAGGCTAAGTGGCTCAGACATCTCAGACGGTTGAGATTCTAGTCTTCCGACTCCAACTTGGCAGGTTCGATCCTGGCTCAGTCCGGTGGTATTTGAACGTGCTCAAATACGTCAGCTTTGTGTCGGTGGATTTACTGGCACGTAAAATAAGTACCGCGGAACTAAATTCTGACACCTCGGCGTCTCCTTAAACCATAAAAGTAGTTACTGGGACGTAAAGCCAGCAACATTCTTATATTTTTCTTTCGACCAACGGCACTCGAACCTGCTAACAACGGCGTCAGACCTTTATTTTAGAAAAGACCAAGTTAGCTACTTATAAGCAATCTGCCACTTGGTGACAGCCCTTAATGCAGATCAACTGTAAGTGACTGATGGGTCGCATGCGGCACGATGGTTATCCGCTCGGTCGCTATTGGCACGATAATGGCCGGGTCGCATCCGGCACGGTCGCATCTGGCACGTAACCAACCGAACAGCACTACGCTGACCATTCAGCCAAGCAGCCGGACACCTATAGATGATGGCGTTTGAAAAGAGCAAGTTGTTACAGCTAGGCCAAGATTGTAGACTACTGAAGAAGTTGGAGATAACTCCGTCTAGCAGTGGACTGATAGCAAATGATGATGTGATATTATTAGTATCATACCGCAATAACTAAAAAGTTTCTTCGGTTATTTCTGAGGTCGCTACAGCCACCCTGGCGTTTTTGGTCGGTTTGGTGGTAGTGATTATTGTTTGAAAGTGAAATAGAACAATGTAAACATACTCCTGTTATCACTAATCGGAGGGGAAAAGTGGTAGAGTTGTAACCCTTCGAAGTAAGAGAGTATCGGAAAAAAGGAAGCGAAGGGCCACGAAGGGAATGAAGAGAAGACTACCAAGACAGTCGCAAATCTAGTACTCGCACTTCGGAAAAGAACAAATGCTGACCAAGAGAGGTCGGATATGAATGTTAAATTTGAGGGGCTGACACAAGTAAGTAGAAGCAATGCCAGAGGTCCTGTAGACGCCAACCCACTCTCTCTATCTGAGAGCCCCTGGAGGTTACTCCTTTCAATCGCCTCTTACAACAGGTAGGGGATGCCGTACGTACATTCCCCGCCCCCAACTACAGGGCGTATATTGGGTACTGGCTAAGTGAAAATTATTTTCTCTTTTTACAATTGACTTTATGTCGCACAAAGACAGATAGGTTTTATGGCGACGATGGGATAGAACAGTGCTACGAGTGGGAAGGAAGCATCCGTGGCCTTAATTAAGGTACAGCCCCCAGAATTCGGCTGGTGTGAAAATGGGGTGAAAAATTCTAACTTGGGATCGAACGGGATTAGATTCTCAGTATTCGGAGTTGAGAGCTAGCAGCAATGCCACACTGCCAATCACGTCCCTACATTTCATATACTGGTAAAAGGAACAAACAAAACTTTCTCTTGATTTGAACAGAAATGTGGTGGCACTCCTCAGTATGTTTGGATGATTTGTACTTTTTAGGCCACTAACTTCCTATGGAGCTTATGGGAGGAGAAAGTGCGCTACTCAACTTTCCTTCAGAGTGTTAAGCAGCTGAAATTTACGAGGTTTTGGATGGTACTAGTGAAATGTCCCAGGCAACATCCGGCTGTCAACAGATCACGAGCGCTTTTAATGACTACCGTATATTCACCGCGTTGTCAACACTTTTCGGTGATTAAACTTTTTCTTCGCGACAACAACAAAAGAAACCCAGCAACAGAGCCAAATTTTTTGGTAACAGAATAATTTCTCCTGTAGTCCAGCTCCACGGCTAAATGATCAGCGTAGAGGCCTTTGGTTCCCGGCCTGTCGGGTATTTTTATTTTAAATGATTATTTCCCTTGGCTCGGGGACTGGATGCTTGTGTTGTAATATTGCTGCAACTCACAAACCACACACAACACTCATCCAGCACAATAAGACGCAGTTTCCCATACACGACAGTTGCCACCCGCTCCCGTCGGAGGGTCTGCTTTACAAGAGCTGCAACAGGCTAGCAATAGCCACAAAATTTTTTAATATTATTATTTCTCCTTTAGCAGGTTAGCTAAACTCGGCGGGACTGCGCAACAGACAACCAGCCATTGCTAAGAAGCGCCTTGGAAAGATGTGCCTGTCCAACTGATGAGCCTAAATTTGCACTGCCCAAACACATAGCTTAATAACCCAAAAGGGATCAATTGCTGTCATTTTTCGATCCACAACGTGAAAGCCATTAACTGACAAAAGAGAGACAATTTTCTCGTGAACTCCCCCGCCCCCCCCCCCAATGTGTGGGGGCACAGAACACATTCGCGATATCCTCTGCTTGTTGTAAGAGGCTACTAAAAGGGGTGAATCTTGGGTTCTCAATTTTGGAAGGCTCGCTGGCGACTGCAGACCCCCTATGTGAGTCCGACACTGTTTCCACGTGCTCATTCCAGACTCCCACGTCCCGATCGAACCTACCGTAAGTAACTCTTGTTCTCTTCCGACCATTTCCGAAGCCTAAGAATCTTCTTCTTGCCTTCCGTGGCGGCCTTTTATTTTTTTCCCTTTAGCGTATCCTCACCCTTGGAAGAATGGGATCGCTTTCATGTTCTCTTCTGATTAATCTTTTTTTTTTTTTGCTAGGGACTTTACGTCGCACCGACACAGATAATTAAGGTACAGCCCCAGCATTTGCCTGGTGTGAAAATGGGAAGCCACGGAAAACCATCTTCAGGGCTGCCAACAGTGGGATTCGAACCCACTGTCTCCCGGATGCAAGCTCCCAGCCGCGCGCCTCTAACCGCATGGCCAACTCGCCCGGTCTGATTATTCTTAAGGATTGGTTATCTAGCTGCAGTTCCTCTTAACACTGAGAGAGTTGGTTACGTGCTCCGGGCGCAGGAGGTGTGGGTTCGAATACCACTATCAGCAGCCCTGAATATGGTTTTCTGTGCTTTCTAATTTTCACATCAGATAAATCATAGGTCTGTATCTTAATTAAGGGCTACAGCTACTACCTTACCAATCTCATCCTTTTCCCGTCCCTTGCATCGTCGAGAAACTTTGATGCGTTAGTGCAATGTTAAGCCACTATCAATAATAACATACATACCTCTTCATTACATACTTTTATGCCTTTCAGTGTTCAATCTGCAAGTCACTACGAATATACTAACCGCCGCCACGATCCTCTATTTGTAGCTAATTCTGTATCCTCGTTTAGTTCTATACCTCTTATCTTTAAATCGTTAGAAACTGAGTCTAACCACTGTCGTCTTGGTCTCCCTCTACTTCTCTTACCCTCCATAACAGAGTCCATTATTCTCCTAGGTAACCTATCCTTCTCTATTTGCCTCACATGATCCCACCACCGAAGCCGGTTCATGCATCGAGTTAATTTCTAACTTATCCTTTATCTCCCCATTCCGAATACCCTCCTGCCATTGTTCCCATGTGTTTGTACCAGCAATCATTCTCGCTATTTTCATGTCTGTTACTTCTCAATATAATAATAATAATAATAATAATAATAATAATAATAATAATAATAATAATAAGAAGAAGAAGAAGAAGAAGAAGCAGAAGAAGCACGGAAACCAAAGGACCCTGGTTCACGGAGATGAAAATAGACTTGCAAGAAGTGGGGATTACGTGTAAAAATATCTGGGAGCGTAACCCGCTTAAGGTGAAACATACAGAACATCAGAGTTTTCGAGGAAAGCCTAAGCTTAAAACAGGCAAGCCGTGGGCTAAAGGAAGAAAGAAAGAAAGCAACGACATCCGGAACGGATGAGACGTTACTGGGTAAATGTTAACGATCGAGGAAGAAAGCAGTTAAAGTAACGTGGCCCATAGATGACCTAAACTACGATGATAATAATAATAATAATAATAATAATAATAATAATAATAATAATAATAAATCACTATCCTTTCTCGTGATTTCATCAACAAGAATATGCTAGGTCAAGACTCTTCACGCTTCTTACTGCACATCCTGTAAGGATGAAGACTCAATCTTGTGCTTAAATACGCTCTTAAACCACGCCAGATATCTATATCAATAAAGTTATGCATCAGAAAGAATTTGGAAGCAAGTGACCAGAATATGTGCAAGCAATGTACAAAAGTTGTTGCAGCTGCCTCCAGGCGCATGTGGGGAGGACAGAGTGTTTTTAGAATGAAACTGGATTGTGACAAGGAAGTGTGCTGTTGCCTCTGTTATTCATAATGAAACTGCGAAGGAGACGAAAGTAAAATATGGGAACACGTAGCAGAAGGTCTTGTTTACAGATGACATTGTGGTGTGGGAAGCAAACATAGAGGAAGGTACATGGGCAACTCGATATGTTGAGTGAGATTATTGAAAATTGGTGTGAAAAGAGTAAATCGAGGGAGTTGACCGTGCGGTTAGGGTCTCGCAGCTGTGAGCTTGCATTCAGGAGATAGTGTGTTCAAACTCCACTGAAGATGGTTTACCGTGCTTTCCCATTTTCACACCAGCTTGTGTCTTAATTAAGGCCACGGTCACTTCCTTCCCACTCCTGGCCCTTTCCTATCCCATCGTCACCGTAAGGCCTATTTGCGTCCGTGAGACCTAAAGAAATTGTAAAAAAAAGGAATGTAAGACAAGGATGTTCACTACAGGTGAAAGGGAAGGCAAAGGAATTATGAAAATAAAGGGCAAAAACCGATTACTTCCACCCCCTTACCCAAATTCATTCACCGCCATTCATTTAATCTTGATTAGCTCCTCAAATAAGGCAGCGTCAGGAAGGGCATATGGCTGTAAAAGCATGCAATAAAGTATCATCTCATCTCACCTCACCTCATTCTGACCTCGTATAAGGAAGCGGTACTATGAGGTAGATATACACATGTACATTTTTTTTTTTTTTTGCCAGGCAGAGAACTTATTTTAATGCATGGCCTTTAAAAAAGTTCTCTGCCTGGCAAAAAAAAAATACTCGCATCCGGGAGATAGTGGGTTCGAACCCCACTGTCGGCAGCCCTGAATATAGTTTTCCGTGGTTTCCCATTTTCACACCAGGCAAATGCTGGGGCTGTACCTTAATTAAGGCCACGGCCGCTTCCTTCCCATTCCCAGGCCTTTCCTGCCCCATCGTCACCATAAGACCTACCTGTGTCGGTGCGACTTAAAACTAGCAAAAAAAAAAAAAAAAAAAAAAAAAGTAGATATATACGAGAGCCTCCTGTATTGCCCTTCAGTGCAACCTCCACAGTCTCTCTTTTTTCCCCATCTTATTTCATATATTATGGATAGTCACCTCGTCCTCCATGTTTAACTGCAAAATCACACTTGCATGTTTCACATAAGACGTGCTTCTGTTAACTTTTCAGTGGTCTTAGGCATGCAAACACTTCCGTGTACTGCTTACGGTAATACTGATTCGCTGCAGATCGTTTTTGTCCACGATCACACGGTTCTTCCTTGTTTTCATGTTTGCACGACATAATCTTGTTATTTTACTCAATTCTTTTCTTCACGACACCGAAACAAATGTTTGTACTTCCCGAAATAAATCTCAAAAGCAGGCAATGCGTGCTGCCAACTCATTACCAAATCACAGGCAATAGAACAAAAGCTGAACACATGTGTGGGAATCTGCATTCAGCACCGATGTTATATTCGCTGTCGAAAAGTTGTAGACAATAATTGTCAATATGCCATATTTTTTTTCACAAACTGTTTTCTAACACAGAGTGTCCAATATACGAAACTACTTTCTTTTTCAAATTCGCGCGAGAAATGGAGAATTTATAAAGAAAATTTCGATTTTGTTAAATCCGTAATTATCAATACCACTTCCTAATTGCCGTAGTATATGTGAGAAAACCGGAGAAAATTCGTAGAAGCTGGCATGTCTGATTTTATATAACACGCTCCATTCTATTGGTATCTATGCCCAAGACTTTGTCGCGTTTCCTTGTACGCTGTCAGGGATGATGTGAGATGAAATGATATGGTAGACTATATTTTACGGCACAATGCCCCTCCTGACACCAACCGCAGTTGAAGAGCTGATGAAATGCATTATGGTGAATGATATTGGGTAATGAGGTGGAAGGAATCAGCTGTGGCCTATGAACAGGAACTGTCCCGGTATTTGTCTGGAAGTGGAAATGGGAAACCCAGAAAACCATTCTCAGGACAGCTGACGATGCGGTTCGAACTTACTCCTCTCCCGAATGCACAGCGTGGCTCAACAGTCGCACCGCGTTACGCAGTACGCTTCATTCTATTGGCAACATACATTTATAACTCTTCAAAGGCAGGCTTGCAGTGGCATCTCAACATGTTCTGCGTTAATCAGTGTCTTGGGGAGGTGTGTCATTCCAAATGACGAGCCCGCGGCAATACTGGAGCGAAACGCTAGTTATTTCACGATTAAAAATGCCTGGCTGCATTCAATTGTTGATATGATGTTCTCAGTTGGTGAAATCAAATGATGTGTCCATACTGGGGACTGATTTTTTGAAATGAAATCCAAAGGTAAACATTTATAGCAAGTGGATGAACGTATCTGCCCTAGTGCACTGTCACAGCATTGTAGTAGTTTCTCAAAAGTGTACGAACCACTGAATGCAATTCTCAGTTGGCGATATTTAACTTATTATTCTGAAATATTATTCGAGAATTAGAGTAGGTGAAGCTTTATCGGACCCTGTAATAATTAAGAGGGGAATTCCTCAAGGCAGTATTATCGGACCTTTATGTTTTCTTATATGTATAAATGATATGAGTAAAGAAGTGGAATCGGAGGTAAAGCTTTTTGCGGATGATGTTATTCTCTATAGAGTGATAAATAAGTTACAAGATTGTGAGCAACTGCAACGTGACCTCGAAAATGTTGTGAGATGGACAGCCGGCAAAGGTATGTTGATAAACGGGGTTAAAAGTCAGGTTGTGAGTTTCACAAATAGGAAAAGTCCTCTAAGTTTTAATTACTGCGTTGATGGGGTGAAAGTTCCTTTTGGGGATCATTGTAAGTATGTAGGTGTTAATATAAGGAAAGATCTTCATTCGGATAATCACATAAATGGGATTGTAAATAAAGAGTACAGATCTCTGCACATGGTTATGAGGCTGTTTAGGGGTTGTAGTAAGGATGTAAAGGAGAGGGCATATAAGTCTCTGGTAAGACCCCAACTAGAGTATGGTTCCAGTGTATGGGACCCTCACCAGGATTACCTGATTCAAGAACTGGAAAAAATCCAAAGAAAAGCAGTTCGATTTGTTTTGGGTGATTTCCGACAAAAGAGTAGCGTTACAAAAATGTTGCAAAGTTTGGGTTGGGAAGAATTGAGAGAAAGAAGAAAAGCTACTCGACTAAGTGGTATGTTTCGAGCTGTCAGCGGAGAGATGGCGTGGAATGACGTTAGTAGACGAATAAGTTTGAGTGGCGTTTATAAAAGTAGGAAAGATCACAATATGAAGATAAAGTTGGAATTCAAGAGGACAGACTGGGGCAAATATTCATTTATAGGAAGGGGAGTTAGGGATTGGAATAAGTTTGAAATCATTTAGGAAAAGGCTAGGAAAGCAACAGATAGGGAATCTGCCACCTGGGCGACTGCCCTAAATGCAGATCAATATTGATTGATTGATTGATTGATTGACAATGCTTGATTTTCTTCTCACCTTCCCTTATAATGTGCGTTGACCATGACATCTTTGACATTTTGAAAGTACAGATAAAATGTGCATCAATGCATCTATATAGAAATAATAAACCTGCAGACCTGTGAAATTCCACTACGGGCGACGGTAACCTGTCCCGGTCAATACGGTAGCCAGTGGCAAATTAAATTCACGCCATGCTTGCTGTAACTTTCAAGAGTGAAATGATCCGAGCGGAATACGGACTTGTCAGTAGAATTACAACATTTGGAGGAGGTAGATTAACATCCTTTGTCTGCTGAGCGGATGAATGACAGTTCTCAAAGTAGTGACAAATGTAAGTATCGAGACAATATTTTTTTCAGTTTGTTTTACGTCGCACCCACACACATAGGTCTTATGGCGACGATTGGGCAGGAAAGGCACGAGAGTGGGGAGGAAGCGACCGTGGCTTTAAGGTGCAGCCCCAACATTTGCCTGGTGTGAAAATGAGAAACACGGAAATCCATCTTCAGGGCTGCTGTACTCCATACACTAGCTCTGGTAGTGTGGTCATGTGTGGCGAATGGAGGAGGACAGACTGCCAAGGAGAACATTTGGCACGGTTTTGGAGGATAAGAGAACTAGTGCGAGACAGAAGCGACAGGAGAGGCCTGGTGCAGGTCTTACGAGTTGACGCCCTATAGGCGGCCTGCGAGTCTGTAAGAATGAATTCTAATGTTGAAGACGGCACGAATACACAACTTCCGAGCAAGAGGAATTAACCACTGAAGATTAACATCCTCGACCCGGCCGGGAATCGAACCAGGGACCTCTGGAACCTAGGACCAGCATGGAGCCAGGTGAATTAAAAGGTGTAGAATTACACGAGGTGACTAAGCTAGCTGCAAATAGAGGATTGTGGAGGCTCTAAGTTAATTAACAGGGGCTTGCAGACTGAACGGTGAAAGGCATAACAATTTACAATGAAGATGTACGTACAGTATGTATGTATGTATGTATGTATGTATGTATGTATGTATGTATGCAATCGCAATAGCAAGATTCATTTATTAAGCCTGTTTCTATATAGGGCGCCAAGGGAATTCCCTCATTTATCACAAGCGCCGTGAACTGAAAAACTATGGGAAGTTCTGCTCTAGGCTGACGTGGGATTCAACTTTATGGACTCGTTAGGTGAGCTCATTTATTTAGCACTGCCATACAAACGAATTTCCGGCTAGACTGCACGAAAGGCACACCACCTCACGTATCAAGATGACCATCAGCTGTTCGATCCCGGGTGTGTCCTTGCGCAGGTCAGGGCGCAGACCAATGGGAGGGCACCGCGTCACTGCTGACGAGGCTCGCCCTCAATGGGCCCCCAAGCTAAGCACACTACATCACACATGCTCCCATTTCACTTGGGCCAGGAAGTGCACAATATGGGGGTCATGTCATTTACATAGCTCACACGGGTCTCTGACACCTTACACGCTTACAGCATGTCTTCATACAGTAATTCGTTAAGAAAATGCTGGCGGCTCCTGTCCCAATACCAGACCTCATGATTACCACAGTTGGGAAGTAATGGAGTAAAAGTGATCCAGTTACTTGTAACGAATACTTTTTCTTTTCTTTCTTTCTTAATCTGTTTACCCTCCAGAGTTGGCTTTTCCCCCGGACTCAACGAGGGATCCCACTTCCACCGCCTCAAGGTCAGTGTCCTGGAGCTTGAGACATTGGGTCGGGAGATTTAACTGGGGAGGATGACCAGTACCTCGTCCAGGCGGCCTCACCTGCTATGCTGAACAGGTGCCTTGAGAGAGGATGGAAAGTTTGGAAGGGACAGACAAGGAAGAGGGAAGGAAGCGGCCGTGACCTGTGGTTAGGTAAATTTCGGCATTTACGTGGAGGAGAAGTGGGAAAACACGGAAAACCACATCAAGGATGGCTGTGGTGGGAATAGAACCCACCTCTACTCAGTCGACCTCCCGAGGCTGAGTGCACCCCGTTCCAGCCCTCGTACCACTTTTCAAATTTCGTGGCAGAGCCGGGAATCGAACCCGGGCCTCCGGGAGAGGCTAACCACTACACCACAGAGGCGGACTACGGAATACTTTTTAATGTTGAAAAATTTCTTAGCAAAGTAGCCTCATACTCCGAAAAATGCAAAATTAAGCAATTTCCTCAATTGTGCCCAAAGTTGAAGGGTAAAGGGCCCAGAAATGTTTCAAATTGTGAGCCTTGGATAGCTCTATCAAACATTAAAAAAAAAAAAAAAATCGAAAATCTTCCGGCCTAAGTGCAGTTCCGGAAAAACAGCCTGCAATCGCTTGTTTCTTATCCCTAGGAGGTTTTCAACAATGAGTGCTTGCCTGAAGGGCTAGAACTGTCGAGTATTTAATACTATTTACGGCTATGGAGTCAAGCTCTGCATTCGGGAGACGTGTGGGTTCGAACCCCACCGTCGGCTGTCCTGAGAATGTTTTTTTGTTGTTTCCCATTTTCACTTCCAGGCAAATGCCGAGACATTTCCTATTCATAGGCCACAGCCCATTTCTTCTACCTCATTACCAAACAGCATTCACCATCATTCATTTTATAAGCTCTTCAACTGCGGTTGGCGTCAGGAAGGGCATCCCGTCGTTAAATATAATACATAATTTCGTCTTACCTCATCCCTGACAGCGTACGAGGAAACGGGACAACGTGTTAGGTATAAATACCAATAGAATGGAGCGTGTTGTATGCATTGAATCTGCTTTTTTTTTTTTCAATCATATAGTAATGAGAAGGTGGAGACTATCTATATATATAAAATAATAGTTTTGTCTGTACATTGCTCAGAATTTGAAAATAATGGTATTTCTGTATCGGTCATGTCCATAGTAACAAGAAAATGCACTTTTTGCTTTTCCGTAATTTCTGTCTGTCTGTCTGTCTGTCTGTCTGTCTGTCTGTCTGTCTGTCTGTCTGTCTGTCTGTCTGTATGTTTGTATGTATGTACACGCATCACGAGAAAACGGTTGAAGAGAATTTAATGAAAATCGGTATGTGAAGTCGGGAGATGAGCCTCTACAATCTAAGCTATAAATCATTTTACTCACGCTGAGTGAAATGGTAGTTTAGGGGAAGGCCTAAAATTGAATTCTCAACTATTTATGTTATTAGTGGTCTCATGAAAATCGGTATGTGAAGTCGGGGAATGAGCCTCTACAATCTAGGCTATAAATCATTTTACTCACGCTGAGTGAAATGGTAGTTTAGGGGAAGGCCTAAAATTGAATTTTCAACAATTATGTTATTAGTGGTCGTATTTTAAAGAAAATGGGTATTCAAAGTTGGAGAATAAGCTGCTACAATCTAGGCTATCAATAATTGTATTCACGCTGAGAAAAATGGTAGTTTAGGGGAAGGCCTAAAATTTAATTCTCAAATATTTCTTATTAGAGGTGTAATCGATGAATGCTACATAACTAAGGTTATATAATATTGAATTTCCTAATATTCACGTCTTATACATTGTTACCGTACTGGCTATGATCACAAAGATCTTCTTTAATTTGGATTTTTGTTACTAAGTCAATATCAGCACCGAGTAACGAGAAAATGGGTAAACAGTATTTAATGAAAATCGGTGTGTAAAGTCGGAGAATAAGAAACTACAGTTTAGGGTATAAAATATTTTACAAATCACAGAGTTGAAAGAAAACTAAATGTGATGGCCTACAATATAGAAAGCTCATAACATTGATCAACAATACCATTACATTGACCATTGTTTGTCGTGATGTGCTTTGTGTCTTCTGTTGCCCCTCATCTCCGGTAGATAGGATTGCTGCTGCGTACAGAGTATTTTTATTTGATTTACATCGCACCGACATAGATCTGTTTTATGGCGACGATGGGATAGGAAAGGGCTAGGAGTGCCTTAGGCCTTAATTAAGGTACAAGCCCAGCATTTGACTGGTGTGAAAGTGGGGAAACCACAGAATACCATCTTCAGCACTGCCGACAATGGGGTTCGAATCCACTATCTCTCGGATGCAAGCTCACAGCTGCGCACCGCTAACCACACGGTCAACTCGCCCAGTCGTACAGAGTGTAACAGCCTGCCTGAATATTGATGGGAAGTAGCTGGGGAGTTAAGATAACTTTCTTCTTTAACATGCCATTCCCCTGGTTTATAAATTTTCTGATACTACTGGTATGTAACACACTGGATCATCATAGCATTCGGGCTATTCAATCCCTACTCTGAGGCACTGATTGGAATGAACAGTGTGCATATTTAACGGAATAATGGCAGATGAGTGTTCATGGCAATCTGAGGCCTGGTCATCCCAGTTCTGGTACTTTAGACTATTAGATTGGCACCGCAATCTAACCGCAGCACTGTTCGTTAAAAGTGATAAAACGCGCGGCTTTCCATTTGATCGAGTATTTTATATGATAGCATTGCTTTTAATCGCTACATTCATACTTACGTTTTTGTAATGACCTATGTTGATTTCAGTTAGGAAAACCACAAAGTCAGTTTTTTCTGAGAATCCCGTAGCGGAGCACGGGTACATCAGCTAGTATGTAATAAAATTATCCCTGTGATTACAGTAGTATCCTTTGCAGATTGAGATATAAATTCTCCCGTGGGTTGTTGAGGGATATTTACTATGCTCTTATTGAAAGCCATATATGATGTCTGGAAAAGTAAAAGTACTTGGAAAGAAAACACTAAAAATAATTTTCAAACTGCCCTTTCTGAAACCGACTAATTCTCCGCATAAAGGCTTCTATAATTAGATCCTAAAAGATCAAAATAAATTAGTCCGCTTAAATACATCGATAATTACCAATCCACAGATTAATAATATTATGAAACTAGAATATAACATTCACTAGTCAGACTCATTCTACTAGTGGTAAAAATTCTCTTTGGTATTTTTCTGTAATTATGTATAACTCACTTGTCCGACTCCTTGGCTGAATGGTCAACGTTGAGGCCTTCGGTTCAGAGGGTCCCGCATTTGATTGGCGGCCGCGTCGGGGATTTTAATCGCGTATGATTAATTCTTCTGGCTCGGGGACTGGTTGTTTGTGTTTGTCCCAACACTCTCCTCTTCATATTCACACAACACGCCACACTACCAATCACCACAGGAACACGCAATATTGATTACGTCCCTACACATAGGGTTGGCGTCAGGAAGGGCATCCGGCCGTAAAACAGGGAGAATCCACATGTGCTACACAATTCACACCCGTGACCCCACAAGGTGTGGGAAAATCGGTGGTAGAAGAAGAAGAAGAAGAAGAAGAAGAAGAAGAAGAAGAAGAAGAAGAAGAAGAACTCACTTCCAAAAAATTACCAACTTAATCTATTTTCAAGAGTAATGTAGATACCTAAATACTTAGCGTAGTATAGTAATTTTTTTAAGCTTTGTCCTATCTCACCTATTACATCATGTTACATTATATACTTACTCTATTTTATTTTGTAATTACATTATGGCCTCTGTGGTGTAGTGGTTAGCGTGATTAGCTGCCACCCCCGGAGGTCCGGGTTCGATTCCCGGCTCTGCCACGAAATTTGAAAAGTGGTACGAGGGCTGGAACGGGGTCCACTCAGCCTCGGGAGGTCAACTGAGTATAGGTGGGTTCGATTCCCTCCTCAGCCATCCTGGAAGTGGTTTTCCGTGGTTTCCCACTTCTCCTCCAGGCAAATGCCGGGATGGTACCTAACTTAAGGCCACGGCCGCTTCCTTCTCTCTTCCTTGCCTATCCCATCCAATCTTCCCATCCCTGCACGAGGCCCCTGTTCAGCATAGCAGGTGAGGCCGCCTGGGCGAGGTACTGGTCATCCTCCCCAGTTGTATCCCCGACCCAAAGTCTGAAGCTCCAGGACACTGCCCTTGAGGCGGTAGAGGTGGGATTCCTCGCTGAGTCCGAGGGAAAAACCGAACCTGGAGCATAAACAGATTAAGAAGAAGAATTTCATTATGAATATAGCCGCCATTGTAATCCATATGTATTGCACCAAGAAGAGCCTTGGCTCAGGTGCCTATATTGAACTGAAAATTCAAAAAAATATCTACAATAACTTACATCGCAGAAAGCAGAAAAGGGAAAAAATTAAGTGCTGATGATCACTTATTCAATTCTACAACAGCAGAACGTCGCCAAAATCCTCTATTTGTGCCATCATCGAGCGAGTTGGCTGTGCGGTTAGGGACGCGCAGCTGTGAGCTTGCATTCGGGAGATAGTGGGTTCGAACCCCGCTGTCGGCAGCCCCGAAGATGGTTTTCGTGGTTTCCCATTTTCACACCAGGCAAGTATTATAAGTAGTATTCCCAATCTGGCATCCAATTCTCTTAGGTTTCTTACCTACTGACGTCCCTTTAGTCGTGGAAAGGTTAATTTTCATATCAAGGTAGTGGTGATTATTGTTTTAAGGGGAAGTACCTTAATTAAGGCCATGGCCATTTCCTTCCATTCCTAGCCCTTTCCTACCCCATCATCGCCATAAGACCTATCTGTGACGGTGCGAAGTAAACCAACTTTAAAAAAATTACATATCCTAAAGACGTGAAATGCTCTACCTGCATATGTGGTTACATTTGCGTATAACAAGGTATTTAAAATATTACAATTAAAATGATTTACGAACGGCTTTAAAGTTGCAATACCAAACCAAAACCAAACCCCATGGCACTACAGCCCTTGAAGGGCCTTGGCCTACCAAGCGACCGCTGCTCAGCCCGAAGGCCTGCAGATTACGAGGTGTCGTGTAGTCAGCATGACGAATCCTCTCGGCCGTTATTCTTGGCTTTCTAGACCGAGGTCGCTATCTCACCGTCAGATAGCTCCTCAATTCTAATCACGTAGGCTGAGTGGACCTCGAACCAGCCCTCAGGTCCAGGTAAAAATCCCTGACCTGGTCGGGAATCGAACCCGGGGCCTCCGGGTGAGAGGCAGGCACGCTACCCCTATACCACGGGGCCGGCTTAAAGTTGCAATAGTACTGTAATTATACATGATGGTAGTGATGTTACCGAAGATAATAATGATGATGAGGTAGATGGTATAACTAGAAACTAGAAATATAACTAAAGTTATAAGGTTAACAACACGAGTCAGCAAAGTGGGATTTTAACTTGGAACATAAAACAATTAAGTTATTTGTTTACACTGTTATACTATGGATGTGTATTTAGTTGCAAATATTTCTAGTCTGTACTCGTTGCTATGTCTATATAAATAAAGTTGTAGAGGGTCTGCTGTCTGTAATTTCTTTTGTTTTGCCTACTTTTCAGATATTTATCCGTTTTAGGTCAACTCAAGACCGAATCGGTGGTTTTTACTTTTCGTGTCTGTCTGTCTATCTGTCTGTCTGTCTGTTCCACCATCACGTCGAAACGGCTGGATAGATTTCAAACAAACTTCGTATTTAGAGTATACTCATCCCGGGGAAGGTTTCGATATGCATATCATTTTAAAATCTTTGAACAGACGGGGGGTTTATAGGGAAACCAGAACGGCTTTCCTCCATTTTCTCTTATACTACTGATTTTCTGTAAATTCCGTGGACCGTACGTGAAACATCTCTTCATTATAAACAACTCTCGTTATGTTCATAATGTATCTTACTCTTCACATGACGGAGAAATTTACTATTTTCTGCGGGTATCATGCTCTACATTGAGTGACCGACAGACCGACAACGAACCTACAGGTTACCATGGCAATGTCTCTGACTGCATACCAGCAGGGAAGTAACGTATTGCCATTTTCCTCATCATGCTTTTAAATTCGTGGTTGTTCCTTGGGTAGAAGGCAAGAGAGGCGTCAATCGGCCTATCTGGGGGATATTGGCGGAATATCGTTGGAGTTTATAATCGCCTTCGAATAGATTAAGTAATAACACCATTAGTCATCTTCTTATCTGTTTACCTAAAAATCACTGCGCCTAAATTTATCCTCTGTTACCTCTTTATTATATCCATAACTCACACCAGGATATTTTTTGAGGGGCATTTTATTTTCCAATACAGTCACTTGGCATTTACATATTTGTCGTTATCCGCCTATCCTCAGTTATAATCCATTTTCTATTAATTTCAACTTTCTTAACTATATTATTTTCTTCCTTAATTACTCCGTATGTACGCGGGTGCTAGAATCTAATGGATATATTCCACCAAACTTCATATTTAGAATCCACCTGTCCTTTTAGGGCAAATATTATTTCTAAATCCCTGAACACTGGGGGTTTATACGAAACCGAAACTATGATTTTGCACTCCAACGAAATATACACAACAAAACTTAATGGAAATTAATTTCTAACCTTTTTTTCTCATGTGCATCATTTCGATACGAGGATTAATAAGGGAAATATCATTAACGCACCGTTTTTCGGTACAAGTCCCATCGGACTTAACTCAAGAGCGGGTGCGTGTAAAGCGTATTTCTTACAACTTGAAAACTACTGAAGATATTCAAACCAAACTTTATATTTAGCATCCATCTGCCCAAAGGTAGGTTTTAAAGGTCAATAACATTTCATGTTCCCGGAATGGACTGGTGGTTTATAGGGAACCGAAATTGTGATTTTACTCTTCCACAATATATACAGTACAAGACCAACCTGACTGGAAATCGACAAAACGTGATGGAATTCCATCTCTAAAACTTTTTATCATGTGCATTTTTTCGTCAGGAGGATTAATAAGGGAGATATCATGAATGGACAGTTTTGCAGGTTAAGTCCAGCGGACATAGCCCAAAAGGTGTTGTACGTGGAGCAGATTCCTTGTCTATCAATATAAATAAAATCGTAACGACTGTGTGCCTCTACATTAACGATTTGGGCGAAATTTTCGCACGGTACCCGTTTAAGGGCTAATAATGACAATCTGCATACTTTTTGGTTTAGTTTCCTGAATGTCCTAATTTTTACCCTCCTCGCCCAAACTCCAGATTGCGGCATAATCTGCCAGACGAAAAAAAAAGATGGAAATTTGATAAAATTATACGTTTTAGTCTGTAACGGACGGAAAACTTCCAAGATCTTTCAATTTTTCACTTTTTATCCCCGAAGAATATTGAAATATGGAGGCAATTTTAATGATGGTGCAGACATTCGGGAAGTCCTATCACATAACGGATTGCACAATCTCTGTTTAATCTGGAATGATCTACAACCATGGTCTTGTAACTTTTTGTCGTATCTGTATCCTTTTTACGTTTGATTTTTTTCTATTAATCGATGTTAAGTAAATTTGGACTTTACACATGCATAATTCATACTTTCAGTCACTTATAGGAAATATAGAATCATCAAACTTTTCACGAAAATTGGCCCACCCAGTAGCCATATGTGAGCCAAATGCTATGTATGTAGCTGTCATATAATTATCCGAAAAGTAATGTAATGTGAGATAATCTTACAAATACTTTACCCTGTTCAACGTTTCTAACTCAATCTGACCCAAGAACAGATGAGATATCATAGGACCAGCCATTTAGGCCACTGAATCCGGCGTCTTATGGTATAATCCTTTGTCGATATGACATACGTTTAGCAGCAGTTAATCTGTAAATGAAGGTCTGCAATATTGTAAACAACCTTGTACTTTCGAATGTCGATCTATATATATTCACTGATGTCGATTTGTAGCGATCGGGAAAGGGTGTGTCTGCTATTGTAATCAGTACTCCCCACACCGAATTTGACTGGCAGTAGGAATGGGGTCCTTCTCCAACTCCTGTGTAACTGGCATTAGTAAGGAAGGCTTACCACTGTCATGAATAGTTCACTTCTCCATTTGACTTCCAAAGGCAAGGGAGCATGCAGTTTTGTTTAAAACTCCCCTACCCGATTGTGTTTGGCAGTAGACAAGGGTGCCCGCAATTATAAACAAATGTCCTCATCTAAAATGTGACTGGCATTAGGCATAGTGGCCTGCTATTTTGATGGAAACTCACCAACTTGGTGTGACTGGCGGTAAGCTGGCTGGCAGTAGGAAAAGGGGCCTGACATTATAATGATAACTGCACAACTCAATTTCGACTGATAGTAGGGTATTTGCCTGCCATTATAATAAAAACTCCTCAACTGTTATCTGTCTGGAAGTAGGAAAAGGGGGCTGCCATTGTAACGAAAACTCCCCAAATCGACTGTGACCACGCAGTAGGCAATGGGGCTTGTAATTATAATGTAAACTTCCCAACTCGATTGTGAATGGCAGTAGGCAAGTAAGCCTGCCATTATATCACAAATCCGTAAGAAACACTTTACACTGGAAACAGCGTATGGGAACCTCCCCATGCTGTTTCACGGATTACGCTAAGCGACATGCAATTTTAAAACAATCTTATTTACTGCTTGTACAGTATTTACATCGGTATTCGAATACAATGTAGAATACCGTAGCGAAGCACGGGTACATTTGCTAGTTTATTATATATTTTCATTGAGTTTAACACTGGTGAATTACTATGTTGTTCGGTTCTTGATCTAGAGTAGTAGAAAGTAACATGTTTTGGGCGTGTAGATAGATTAGGGACAGACACGTCAAACAGAGAGAGCAAGTTAGAGCTACCAATAAGATTGTTAAATAATTTGTAGGCAAATAGAACAACTGCAATTACTCGTATTTTTGCTAAGGACTTATAGCCAAGTTGTTTCATTAAGTCATCATACGAATCAAATTTAGGGTAATTATTAGTTATTTTGTACGTAAGGTATCTAAGAAATTTGTTTTGTACCATTTCAACTTTCCACTTTGTTTTCATATAATTTAAAGGTGGGATTCCAAATGGTCGATGCATATTCTAGCCGACTTCCTACAAAGGATTTGTATAATAGCTTTATTGCCTCGGGATTTGTGAAGTCACGGGTGCATCTCTTAATAAATCCTAATATTCTGTATCTGCAACAATTTCATTTATGTGTAGAGAAAACGTCAATTTAGCGTCAGAATGCACACCAAGATCCTTGATAGAATTCACTGATGACAGATTAGTATGCAATACCATTACATGACACTTGTTAATGTTAAAAGCTAACTTGTTAATAACGCTCCAATGTGATATGCTATTGAGGTCTTTCTGAAGAAATCTACAGTCCACCTGAGTACGAATGGTTTTGAAATGTTTTACATCGTCTGCGAATAGCAATATGTTTGAATACTGTATGTATTTAGGGAGATCATTAATAAGTAGTAAGAAGAGTAAAGGTCCAAGATATGGGCCCTGTGGGACACCATATCGAGTATTGTAATACTCAGATTCAAATCCTTTATAAGACACAAATTGTTGTCTTATCAGAGAGATATGATGCATAAAATTTTATTAAGCTGTGAGAGTGTCCATAATAAGCTTATTTATTTAATAGTACATCGTGATCAACTTTATCGAATGCTTTTCTAAAATCTGTGAAAACTATATCAACTTGGCCTCCTGTATCCATGGCTGCCGACACTTCATGAGTGAACTCCAACAGATTTGTCGTTGTCGATTTCCCCAGTTTGAAGCCATGTGGGTGTCACTGATGATAATTTCTACATGTTCGAACACATGCCGATATAGGGTTTGTTCGTACACTTTTGCTAACGCGGGAGAAATTGCAACGGGTCTGTAGTTATTAATTACTGACCTATCCCCTGATTTGTGAAGCGGACTAACTCGCGTTATCTTCCACTTTGTAGGAAAAGTTCCAGTTTTTAGCGAAATATTAAAAATAATTGAGAGAGGGTGTAATAAAATATTTCCACAGCCTTTAATTATATACGGAGAGATTAGATCTGGGCCTACGGCTTTTTTAGGTTTCATCTTGCGTATTGCATTTTGAATTTCGGTAGTACTCATTTCATTAACATTTAGTACATTTAACAATGGATCTATTTAGGTATTCTCAAATTTCGGTAAATCAAAAATAATAAATAAATAATAAAGATATCAGCAAAAGAATAGAGAAGAAAATGAAAATGAAAGACCCCCCATGCCTCGCAAACCTGATACCAGGATGTCGAGCAAAGGAGGTCGGATAGGGAAGATGAAAGTGCGGAGTGGAAGCAATGCTAGGCTCAGAGAGGGAACCTGTGGTCACCAAGCATTGTTCACAATATGACAGCTCCTGATATTCCCCTATCAGTCGCCTCTTACGACAGACAGTAAGTGCATTGTAGCCGAATGGCTTAGTCACTCAGCAAAGCGGACGAGATTCGAATTCCAGTCAAAGCACGTAGAATTTTTGTAATCAAAAGTCACATCCCTATGGTTCGGATTTCACTAAAAACTGGAGATGATGACGATATCAGCGGTCACGTTGAATTTCTAGCATACTTTGTGGCATCTATTCCCTTAATAATACGAGAAGAGGACTTCATGAAAACTTTCGAAGCGAATCTTGTAGAAGAAAAAGACAACGACGACATTTGTTCTTAATGTGCGCAGAAAACATGTCACAAGGATGTTACATCTGGGAGTTTAAAGAGATCTGCTTTGTGTTATTCTTGTGCTGGGAGAAAGGTCAACGTTCCCTTGGCTATAAGCTAGACCGAGTGCCGCCAAATAGACACGGGACAGGATGGTTTTTGTAGAGCAAGGCAGGTCTGACAGGAATTCAAATGGCTGTCCTCCTCACGAAAGCTGATTGGACTAGTTTCTTTGCCGGCTGAATGGCCTGTGAGCAAATTAACTCAATTACTCTGACGAGGGTACCACGTAACCACAGGTAGATCCTTTGTTTGAACCCTTAATGCCTTCCCTTTTGTTGTGACAGCTGGAATTAATAATGAAGAGGTCGTTTAATTAAAGACAAAAACTATCTCTGAACATGCTACGCTTCTGGCAGGATCATGATGTACACATCAGGACACGCGTGCCTTTAGGACGTGTAGGCGATAAACGCTAACGTTATTACAAGCACGCAGAGTACACATGAGTGACATGCGTAAGGGAAGATCTCGCTAAGAACCCTTCAGAAGCTATCAACCTGGGGGGAGGAATGTTTCTAGTGTACTGCGATTTGTGCTTTCAGTTATAATCTTCTTCCTGGCCTTTTTACCAGTTTCTTGGGTTCGGCACTTCATGTGAATTTGGTCCCGTTTAACGGCCGGATGCCCTTCCTGACGCAACCCTACGCGAAATGATGTATTCACTATTGCGTGTTTCTGTGGTGTTTGGTAGTGTAGTGTGTTGTGTGTTGATGGCTGTGAGCTTGCATCGGGGAGACAGTGGGTTCGAACCCCATTGTCGGCAGCCCTGAAGATGGATTTCGGTAGTATCCCTTTTTCACACCAGGCAAATGCTGGCTGGGGCTACACCTTAATTAAATCCACGGTCGTTCTCTTCCCACTCTCATGCTCTTCTTATCCCATAGTCGCCATAAGACCCATTAATCATGGGAAACACACAGGAACACAACGTACCAGCATACCACATGAAACTCTTTCTCTGGCCTTAATCTACATACAGTGCTCAACACAAATTAATGGGAAATGCTAGGAAGAAGAGTTCTGTGCTAATCCTTACAACTATGGCGGCGACACTGCCACAGAAAGTTTCAAATCACCCTTCCCATCATCCTACTCCATCAAGTCACCCAAATCCACCGAATCTCCAGGCCAGAGGGAACGCGTAACCTTCTAGGTGGCCCGCCCCTCCACCCAGGGAGACGAAGGAAAACATTAGCTCAGCTCTCTACAGAATGAAACGACTAAAGCACTTCACTAACTCCCTATCTCCTACAACCCTTGTCACATACAGTCCCCATGGAGTTGCTAAGATTAACCTTATCATATCTCACGACTGTATAAACACAATTTGCCTGTACTTCACATTACAGTCATCGCTCTTTTCCATTACCCACCATCCCTTTTCCTTTCAGTGCCTCAAGCCACCGCACCAAGAGCAGACAAAGCATTGGGTAGGTAGAAGAGCAGGTCCCTGTTCAAAAAGAAGCTTGACGAGTAATGAAAGTTCATCCTCTTTTGAGAGACCATTAGGATAATTAAAATGATCTGAGAGTTTCTTACTCTCGTTACACTCGGAGACAGTCTCCAATTTCGAATTGTGCTTCATATAGATATGCTATTTTTTTTTTACCCTGAAAAATTCAGGAATGTACTCCCTTACGATTAACCAGTCTTAATCTGATACACTGGTACTAACAACAACCAAATTCCATGGTGCTTCATCCCTGATGGGCCTTGGCTTACTAAGTGATCCCTGCTCAGCCCCGAGGCCTGCAGAGTACGATGTGATGCATTGTCAGTGTGACAAATCCTACCAACTGGTATTCTTGGCTTCCTATATCGGCGTCGCCAATTCGTTGTCAGATAGCTCCGCAATTGTAATCACTAAGGCTCGTAAATTGAAAATCTATAAATTGTCTAAAAAATACCTGTAGAGAGACTAAACAATATTAAAAAACTAAAAACAAAAAAGGACTAAAATGCGATCCAAATTCATTCAACCTGTTTTCAAGTCAATGATTGGGTCAGTGATGGGATGAATGAAGCCCCCAACTTGCAGCGAGGATAGGAATTGTGCCGGCTGCCGAGGCCTGTCGCACTCCTCTGGGGCAATGATTAATGACTAACAGATGAAATGAAATGATAGTGGAAAGTGTTGCTGGAATGAAAGATGACAGGGAAAATCGGAGTACCCAGAGAAAAACCTGTACCGCATCCGCTCTGTCCAGCACAAACCTCACATGGAGTGACCGGGATTTGAACCATGGTATCCAGCGGTGAGAGGTCGGCGCGCTGCTGCCTGAGCCACGGATGCTATAGTATGCAACATACAGTGCAAAAATATATGAGTGAAATACTTCTTCTTTCTGACATATACTTCTAGATTAACAATTTTTAAAAAGGAATTCCGTGTTTATTAAAAAGTACTTGTAGAATTTAGAATGAAACCTTTTTACCACTAGAATTAATTCAGCGAACCGGCAATGGATATCCTGGAGAAAGAAATTTAAATTAGTATAACTTGAATCATTTTGGCTTAACCACATTAGGGTTACAGTGATTGGAATTCGGAAACCTTACCTCAGCTGGCTTTGCAGTGTATCACAATAGCCATCTCCAGGTTCTTAGGTCTAAAGGATCGCCGGTTTTCAGACAGCACGATGCAAACCATCGAGAAATTTCTCTCCACATCAAGGGTTCATATTTGAAGCAAGTGAGATCTTCCTCTTCAAAAACACTCGCATCATAATTCTCTCCTTCCAACATTTCACTTATATTGCACATAATTTGATACAACTGGTCTTTCAAGCTTAAGATTTTTTTTCATTTCGTTTTCTTTTTTTTCATTTTCTCTCCTAATACAGAAAAGATGATTAAGAGGTAATGGATGAACTAATGATAAGTCGAATGGAGATGATGATGATGATGCTTGTTGTTTAAAGGGGACTAACATCTAGGTCATCGGCCCCTAATAGTACGAAATGAGACGAAATGTCATGACAATTTAAAAATCCATAATCCTCCACTGACCAGAATTCAAAAACGTGAGGAAGTGAAGTTAAAACAATCAGTGGATCCGAACCCCAATGCCCCACATTCCCAGAAACAAGCGTTAAACAATAATATTACTGACCAAGGAACTGCGTCTAAAGCACAATACTGAATCGATGATGCTTGTAGTTGAAACGGGTCCAAAATCCCGGTCATCGGCCCCTCATAATGGTACTAGAAAAGTAGAAGCATGGTATTTGTCATGTTGCGGTACTAATCAAAAGTAGCGTAGACTGGCGGTATTCCACACATTATGGTACTACTCACAGCTAATGTAATGCGCACATGTAACACAGACCTATGATATTTCGCACATTGTGGCGCTGTTTACAGGCAACGCAAACCTATGGCGTTCCTCACATAAGTGGACTAACCACAGGGACTCGCACTATCCCGTGGTGTTCCTCACATTGTGGGTACTAAGCATAGGCAAGGCAGAACCATGGTGTCGCTCATACAGGGGTACGAATGCATCCTGAGCCACACACTGCCGCTACTAATCACAAACCTATTTTGTACCTAACATAGTGGTACTACGCGCAAGTAAAAGCGACCCATGGTGTTCCCCGCGTGATGGTACTAATTAAAAGTAGTCTCATGGTTCTAATTTGATCATCCCTTGGTCGCCCCTTTTAGTAGCCTCTTACGAGAAGGGATACCGTGGGAGTATTCTTCGTCCGCAACCTCCCCCCCCCCAACCACGAGAAGTACTTTATTTCCCTCAAGTCCGCCGACAAGCCGGTTAGGGCCCTCTATTCGCCACCTGGGACGCGCCACGTGGGAGTATCACCTCTCCCCCTGCTACGCCAGCGTAGTAGGTTCGTGGATTCGAGTTGAGAATGGGCAGTACAAATTTAGTCGAAAGAAGGTGAAGTTGTAAAAAAGCCGTTAAGACCTAAGAAAAAGGTAAAAGAGGACCTTTAAGCCAAAAACCCCGAAAAAGGCAAAGAAAAAGACAAAAATAACCCACCATTCTCTGGCCTACAATGACCTAGAATGAACATATATTATGTTGGCCTCGTCTTCGGACCCTCGAGAAAAAAATGACTTTTCCTCAACTTCTGAGCCCTAGTTATCATGTAGGCTGAGTGGATTTCGATCCAGCCCTTACATTCATGACTTAGTCGGGAATCGAACTCGGGGTCTCCAGGAGAGGCAGACACCCTAACCCTTCACCGCGGGGCCAGCATTACTAATAACAATTATTCATTACTTTTCGGAATTAAGTAAATAACTAAATAAATAAATAAATAAATAAATAAATAAATAAATAAATAAATAAATAAATAAATAAATAAATAAATAAATAAATAAATACGCGATCCATGATCTAAAAACTGTGTAGTAACGTGTTCGGCGTACTGGCATTCAGCAAGCTTTCTAACCTGGAACGCCGAGATTCGATTCCCGGACGATGCAGAGTTGGAATTTTCATCTGAAAAAACACGTGGTATTAGGGAGGGTATCGGGGCTCAAACATCCGACCGAACCTAAAATGACCCAGCGAGTTGACTGTGGGGTTAGGGCCGCGCAGCTGTGAGCTTGCATTCGGGAGATAGTGGGTTCGAACTCCACTGTCGGCAGCACTGAAGTTGGTTTTCCGTAGTTTCCCATTTTCACACCAGGCCTTAATTTATTAAGGCCACGGCGGCTTTCTTCCAACTGCTATCCCGTCGGCGCGATGTAAAGCCCATTATAAAAAATACATATCTTCATTTACATAAAATACATTACACTACCAACGACCACAAAAACATGCAACGGTGAACACATCTTACCATAGTGTTGAGGTCAGGAAGGGCATCCGGCCGTAAAACTGGGCGTTATCCATATTACTGTTGAGTTCAGATAACTGAGAAGAAATGCGAAGAAAGAAGAATAAAAATTCAGGATATTGCCTCCGATAACAAATATCGCCTAACAACGAGCAGACGGACCGATGGGAGCGTGTACATTAGACAGCAGAATAGCTGGCTATTTTCGAACGCAATGCGCACAACTCCAGCTCATTCAGAAGCTTATGAACAATTTCCTGAACATACGTGTGCGAAGCTGCGGGCAATAGGTAGTAGCGGAATAGTTTGAACTAATTTCTCGATATTATAAAACACGAGCTGTTCACATGAGTGGCAGCGTAATGAAGGGACATGTTTTATTTTCGGGAGTGACCGCGTCATTTGAAGTGCTGTAGCGTGGTGTAGCAGGGGATTAATAATAATGAAATGAAGTAATTAGATTTGCGAGATCCGATTTGACCATTAATTGGGAAGTGTGATGCTCTTAATCAATTTGTAATTAATGAGTTGTCGAGTACACGAACAGAGGTACAATATCATGTTAATTACTTGCTCCCAATATTCAGTTTTCAGGAGAGGTGGGAAAATACGATGATAATGATGCTACTGATGATGATGATGATGGTGCTGGCTTATTTTAATCACACTCTAACGTTCTTTGTTCGTTCTCCCTTTCATAACAGTACCAGGATCGATAACTACAGTCATTTCAACACGCTTGTTACGGCAATGAGAAGATCACAAGTGTTTTCACCAGGAGAGTGAGAGTGTACTTGTGCAGACCGACAGGTTTCCTTTAAAATATTGTCACACCGTCTTAGATGTTCAACATGTGTCCTGCTTTTAAGGACATGCTGAGCAAACATGAATTTGAATGTTATTTAAAATTACCGTAACTGTTCTACCCTTTCGTTGACGAGGAGATAAGTAAAACTAAGCAGCGTTCAAAACAAATACAGCCTTCCCGATTGTTTAGTGAAATTTGAGGAGGAGATGAGTAAAACTAAATAGCACTCAGAATAAAAATAACCACAGCTTTCTCGATTGTTTCGTGAAACTTGTACTCAAAACAAAAATTACCACAGCCTTCTCGATTGTTTTGAGAAACACGAGGAGATAAGTAAAAATAAATAGCGTTTAAATCAAAAACAGCCACAGCCTTCTCGGCTGTTTCTCGAGACTTGGGAAGGAGATAAGTAAAACTAAATAGCGTTCAATACAAAAGGAACCACAGACTTCTCGATTGTTTTGAGAAACTTGAGGAGGAGATAAGTAAAACTAAATAGCCTTCAAAACAAAAACAAGGACTAACTTCTCGACTGTTTCACGAGATTTGAAACAATAAGCAAAAATAAATAGCACTCAAGACAAAAACAACTACAGCCTTCCCGATTGGTTCGTGAGACTTGAGGTGATTTTTTTCCTGGCCTTTAGTAAATTACTTGGGGCCGGCACTATACACTGATTAATAATAGTAATAGAATGGCTTCAATTACATTGTATAAGCATTTTAATTTAACGCCATTTAGGCTGTATGCCCGTCAATTTCGACGTTCCGTTGTACTCTACCAGATGGAAGAGTAAACGGGAAATCTGTTGGGCGATCTGTGACTGAGTTCTAATTTTGTCGCGAGAACAGGAAAGATCTTTTACATGCCGATATCGTACGATATGGAGTGTCGCTTCAAAAATCAAACTACCTCTTCCAGGCTTGAACCTACGATCTGAAGATTTGGAAGCCGACACTCTACCGCTGATCCACAGAGGGAGCTACTTGAAACGGTGATTGTATAAAAAGTGTTTAAAAATACCATACTTAAATTCGCTGACTAAATATATGGGCGCATGACAATTAAAAATAAATAAATAAATACAGACAGACGAAATAACGAGGTATGCTAACCCTAGTTTATCTTCACAGGTGGGTTTGAATTTTCTGAATGTCGTGCTGACTCTGAGAGCATGTATCTGGGAAGAGTGGCCTGTGGTTACGAGAGGGAAACTAGTGACAAGCGTTACACGCACGGACCGAGGTAAATCAGGAAGAGCCACCTAGCCTCGTTCGCCTCACCCTCCCACGCCCACTAAATAGGAAGAGCTGATAACGGCCTGAGGGCCGGGTACAAGTTACCATACTCGTTAGCTGAACGCTGCCATATCGGGCGAGAGAACCAGGCCACTCCTCGCCTCATCTTTTCCGATATAACAGCGAGTTTAAGATAACTGACATGATTGTGCTCTTTGCCGACCAGGGTGCAGCGAGGAATAAAGATAGAATGAAATCAGAGAAGAAAAATAACCGCAATCAAATGTAAAACGGAAATTTATACGAAAAGTCGGAAAATGAATAAAGTAACAGGTAGTTTCAAGTTATCAGAAATGCGGATCATTTATATAACACGGCCATCTGAGTCTGCTACTAGAATTAGAAATTGGCACATCGATTATAAATCACTTTTCTGTCAATTGAATTTTCTACCTGTGCACAAATTTACAAATTCGGATATGAAATTCTACTCTCTCATTCAGTGAAATTAATTTACTATGCCCATTGACTCATTCACTCCCTAACAAATGGAGGTCGAGTTTATTAGCTACTTTAACCCTAGAACGGTCGAGCTTGCCCCAGAGACCCAGCAGTAAGACATTTTGTAATTAGCCCAAGGCCTCAGCATTCAGAGGGCTGGTCGTGTCTGTACCTTCCTGCAATGGGCATAGGAATGCGATGCAATTCTTATCGAGGAGCTTGGGCTGAGTGGGTCAGACGGTTGAGGCGCTGGCCTTCTGGCCCCAACATGACAGGTTCAATCCTGGCTCACTCCGGTGGTATTTGTGTCGGTAGATTTTCTGGCACGTAAAAGAACTCCTGCGGGACTAAATTACGATATATTGGCGTCTCCGGAAACCGTAAATAAGTAGCTAATGAAAACTTACAACCTGTTTTCCAGTCATTGACCGGGTCAGGGATGTAATGAATGAAACATATATAGGCTGTTATTACAATGGGGTCGCCACTCCCAAGGTGATTTATTAATGAGTGATAAATGCTATGAAATGATAATGGAGAGTGTTTCTGGAATGAAAGATGACAGGGAAAACCGGAGTACCCGGAGAAAAACCTGTCCCGCCTCCGCTTTGTCCAGCACAAATCTCACATGGAGTCACCGGGATTTGAACCACGGTATCCAGCGGTGAGAGGCGGACGCGCTGCCGTCTGAGCCACGGAGGCTCTTAAATAAGTAGTTAGAGGGCCGTAAAGCCAATAACATTGCTATTAGTTAGTTTTTTTCTGTCACTTGCGCAAAGCAGCAGTGGGTCTTTCAGGCCCGGCCCGAACGTTGATGTAGTGGTACGTAATTCTGACAACGTTATTTTCTGTGGTTTAAGTTTCAAAGCTCTTACCGTATTCATATCTTCAATAAACAATATCATTAGTGTTTCCGTGTAGTTTTGAACATGGGAGCACGTTTCGGAAGGATTTCAACATGTGAAATAGAGAAAATGCTGTACGATGATGAATTTGACGATTCAGACGCTGACCCGGATTTTGTGATAGGCTAACCAGTGATCATGAATCCATTACTTAATTTAGTGAAGGAGAAGGAGAAGAATACATCAGAAATGCAGCTAAAGCCCGCTCCAGTGTTACGGTGATTACAGAGGATTCTAATACAGGTGGTTATACTCGTTATTTTGTTGATAAAGACAGAAACAAACTATGGAACCTGACCCGACTGGAACTTTTCTAACTGTTATTTACATGTTACATTCTGCTCGTCATATAGAGAATTATTGTGTTAATTTTTGGAAAGTGGTGTTAAAAAAAACACATATTAAGTTAAGTACATACTGTTGGCCACAACATTTCATACCAGTGTGTGTTTTGAACCAAAATGTTATGCTAATTTTCAGAAAACATTTCTTAGCAGACAAAGTAGGAGACCCCATATTACGGACAACGTAAAATTAAGCAATTTCCTCAACTTTTCCCAAAGTTGAAGGGCTAAAGGGCCCGGAAAGGTTTCAAATTGTGAGCCCTGGATAGCTCTATCAAAATAAAAACAATTTTAGAAAATCACTTTCGGCAAGTTGCTTTACGTTGCACCGACACAGATAGGTCTTGTGGCGACGATGGGACAGGAAAGGGCTAGGAGTGGGAAGAAAGCGGCCGTGGCCTTAATTAAGGTACAGCCCCAGCATTTGCCTGGTGTGAAAATGGGAAACCACGGAAAACCATTTTCAGGGCTGCCGACAGTGGGGTTCGAACCTACTATCTCCCGAATACTGGATACTGGCCGCACTTAAGCGACTGAAGCTATCGAGCTCGGTCATTTACATTCCGCAAGAAAGACAAAATTGAACATTTGAATCATGTATTTCAGATATACACCTTTTAATGTTAAAAACATACCAGGAAAAACGTAAAATTAAGAAACTTCCTCAATTGTGCCGAAAGTCGAAGGGCTAAAGGGCTCGGAAAGGTTTCAAACTGTGAGTCTCGAATAGCTCTATCAAACTAAACAACAAATTTCGTAAAATTGCTTCCGGCCTAAATGCAGTTCCGGAAAAACAACCTAAAATCGCTTGTTTCTTTACTCGTTTTCTTTTTTATTCAAATCCTAGCCAAATTAACTTATTTACATAATTCTTCCTTTAATGTGTCCCTTCGTTGAATACCCTCAGGCGTTTTTATTTTTATTTTTGAAAAATGTCCACACCTAATGTAGTTAGAAGGGCTTAAGTGAAACCCGGCATTGACTCACATTAGCGCCCGTAGTGGTGCTTAAGTGAAACAATGCATTGACTCACATTAGCGCTCGTAGTGGTGCTTAAGTGAAACAATGCATTGACTCACATTAGCGCTCGTAGTGGTAGAAAAAAAAAGGCATACTGCTAATCTGATCGACCGGATAACGACGATTAAGAACAGGGTTGTAATTTTTAGAAATAAATAAAGAATATATGCTCATACTTTATTATATTTTATTTGCCTAAAATTCGTAGCTAGTATCCCTAGGATGTTTTCAACATTGAGTTGCTTGTCTGAAGGGCTAGAACTGTGGATTTGGATTTGTTATGAAGGCAAGGATTCTTAAAATGTTTTCAGGCTGTTGATATTATGTCATTTTATTGTATTTTTGTTTGTTTGTGAAAATGAAGTCCTAGAACAAAGTGGATTGAATCAATGAAGAGCGGCATAAGAAGACGAAATTTAGACTGGGACAAGATCGTGGAAGAGGAAGATGGAGAAGAGCCATAAATACCCCGACCCGGCAGGAGCTGGATAAGGGGAAATGATGATGATGATACCGTTTCAAATCAAATTATAACCAACCTGCAAAAACTGAGGGAAGAACAACGACTTCAAATTTCTGTGTTACCAAATACAGTATATGCTACAGGGCCAGTGGCTGGTCGTCCTGGTTGTCCTGCACTGTGACACCCAGTCCATTGCAGTAAGTGTAATAGACTAAATCTAAATTCGTACTGCATACCGGGAGTGGTAACATAATTCGTGTGCATCCGTCCTCCAACCCCGCGAAGACGCCTTACGTATCTCTCTCTCTCCGTGTCCTATTAGCTTTGAAGTTCCCGATATTTTACTGAAAAAGAACAGATAAACATACATCTCAATTTGCAAGATTTCCGATTTCAAGCGACTTCGAAGATATAAACAAGTAACTTGTACAGGAAAAACAACAAAATTTACAAAGCCTTTCTTCCCCTTATCAAAATAATTTTGATCTAATGTCGACACACTCATATTTATAGAAGTTCTGAGACCTGTATACAATTTTCGCAGCGGGGCTTCTTCAATGGATGGGGAAATCATCATCTGATGATACAAAAGTTCCTATTTTCATGACTATCCAACTTCGAAGAATTCACCTTCTCCCATATCATTACGGAAAAACATCATGATTACTTGTAAATGACCATTAAGATATTGACGTTAATTACTTTTACGGCTTGTCTCATCTTGAAAGCTGTATTACGAAGAGTAAAAGACTACCTATTAAAACCTTTGTCGAAAAGAGGCCAGTTTAAACCCTTGAAATAATACTTCACCACAGCGCGATCTAATAGGAAGATGTCAACTCATATCCATGACATTTAAATACAAATCATCAAGCTAGGTTTAAAGACCTTTCCTTCCTCTCACATCCTGCAATATAAGGTTGTTCCAAAGGGGTGATAACAGGGTGCGAAAGCGAAATCAGAAAAAAATGTGGAATGAGGGGAGGGGCTCGATAACAACACACAATATGAGGGATAAGGATCGCTTATCGCTGCATATTATATCTTTCATTCTGGTGTTTCTGCAGCTCTGCAGATCCACTGCCTTCGTGATATACAGGCCGTAATGTAGCTCTGATGACGTCACGCTTTGGGTGGGACTTGGAGGCGATACGCATCCGCTCCGCTTGAATAACACACTCGTTTAAATTAAGAAACTGTTAACACCTTATAAAACCAAAAACTATTCATACAGATTTGTTAAAATGAAATGGCGTATGGCTTTTAGTGCCGGGAGTGTCCGAGGACAAGTTCGGCTCGCCAGATGCAGGTCTTCTGGTTTGACACACGTAGGCGACCTGCGCGTCGTGATGAGGATGAAATGATGATGAAGACGACACATACACCCAGCCCCTGTGTCAGCGAAATTAACCAATTATGGTTAAAATTCCCGACCCTGCCGGAAATCGAACCCGGGACCCCTGTGGCCAAATGCCAGCACGCTAACCATTTGGCCATGGAGCCGGTCATAAATATTTGTTAGTTCTGACATACAATGCATATCCTTCCCCGTAACGTTCTATTTCTCGCGTATATCCGTTCGTTTCCGTGAGTACAGGCTAACACTTTGAGACATATTCTTGCGATTTCTATCCATTTTCTAGTCAACTGGAACATTCACATCATACACACTGATAGAAAACAAGAAACCAATTACCACTACAATATACTACAAATGTAAATTATTTCTGTACCACCAATGCAGTACCTACAAGAAAGATTACGAGTAAGCTAATCTCCAACAATAACAAAACATTTACTGTCATGAAATTCAGTTATTGTTCCAAAAATATAGATTTTTAAACAGCAAATAATGCCTAAACAATTATTTTCATATTCAATTTTCATGGAATAACCATGTTCCATTGCCTATGATATGAAATTTGATAGGAAACATCTCAGCAGTGTTATTTCACAATACATTTCTAACCTAAAATGGTAAAATGCATAAATTGGACTTTCAGATACACCGAATTCAAATAAGCCGTAGGTCTGATGACATAAAAATATATCTAATGTTACCGATGGTTTTGACATAATGAGAAATTCTAACTCACCATCTGGACGAGACCCTCTTATTTCCCTCAGGGTTTAGTCTTCAGGTTGATGCACACAACTGTGTGGTGATTCACTATTAATTTCTCCCTAGGAATAGCCTTCTTCCATGACCTCTTTCTTCATCTTTCTTTGCAGCCAGGCACACAGCAACTTTTAGCATGGTGATTTATCTCACTGATAACCTTCATTCAATTATATACACATCGTAATTGATAATAAAACGCAGAATGCACTAACTCAATTCGTTTTACATTAGAGATATAACATTACACAAATGAACTACAAAATTAAAACACGGCAGAGCGATATTCTTAACCTACAGCCTCACATGAAAACACGCAAACACTAAGTTTTCTTCACTAATTGAGGACTTTTCACTTAATAATGCAGTCGATAACGACTCAGTCTGATATATATCTGAGTAATAATGCGGCCAACGCTAAAAATTTCAATAAAACAGTGAAGAATTCACATTTAACTCAACTAACTCACGTGCTAAACGATCAGCTGATTGCTTTCCCGCGCTTGCTATAGTACGGCCCGTACTTCACGAAGGCAGTGGCAGATCGCATTATGAAGCCCCGCCTATGTAGAGCTTAAATTGTTCATTGAATTTTACAATTTTTGACTTGTGCTTAGTCTTACATTGTAATATATTTCCCAGTCATTATTTAATGTTCCTTCCCGAAAATGCTGTGATACGTTTTACTGAGGGTCTGCAGTCACTGAATCATAAACTAGGGATTTAGTGCAAAAGCTTTCCAAGTGCAGTGCTGACAGAGAAGTATGCGGAACCTCAAAAAACCATTCTTTCTTTTTCAGAGCACTTAACAACATACTTTTGTAACTAACACAGTCGTGTGAAATTCCCAAAGAGTACAATGGACCTCCACATTCGTTATTCCGAATGTTTTGTGCGTCTTTGCTAATGATACATACTTCATTCCAACTTTACCCTTCTCCCTCTCAACTCTAATCGCCAGCCTATTGTCTTGGAGACTCGTAACAACCAAAAAACAAACATGACAAGTAGCCCCTATTGTGTTACTACGACTCTTGAAATAAGAGGCATAATCAGGCATCGGAATTACCTCCAAAGTTGCCCTCGACAAAACATAGCTCTTAAGTCCAACTTGTATGAAGGCATTTATCTCCAAGTCCTTCTACTCTCTCGGACAATAACGTATGGTGCTGTAGTGTCATCCGCCGCGTACAGCGCTGAGAAAGAAGCGTAGAGCTAAAAACTCATTGTTACTGTAACTAGAAGAAAGCTTGCTTTCAAACAGAGTTTCAAATAGACATCTAATGGCCCTGAAAACAATTAAAAATGTACATAACTATAACAGTACGAACAGTTAGTAGAAAATTACATTCTAAACTGACATTAGTAAGACGAACAGTCAGGCAGCACTGAGCGAGTTGGCTACGTTGTTTGGTTCACATAGGTGTCAACTTGCATTCGAATTCCCCTGTTGGCAGCCCTGAAGATTGTTTTTCGTGGCTTCCCATTTTCACACCAGCTACCATAATTAAGGCCATGGCCACTTCCAAATCCCATCCCTGCGTCACAGAAAATTGTCTATGTGTTATTGCGACGTTAAACCACTAGGCTAATAATAATAATAATAATAATAATAATAATAATAATAATAATAATAATAATAATAATAATTACTAACCGACCTAGGCTCAGCTCGAAGGCCAGCAGATAGTTAGATGATGCACGGACAGCGTGATGAATCCTCTCGGCCATTATTCTTGGCTTTCTACACCGGGCCCGCTACCTCACTGTCAGACAGCTCCTCAGTTCTTCTTGTGAAGGCTGAGTGAACCTCGAACCAGTCTTCGTATCCAGGTGAATGTCCCTGAGCTGGCAGGGAACCGAACCCGAAGCCTGCAGGTAAGAGGCAGGTTCTCTACTCCTACATCGTAGAGCCGGTAAAGAACAGGCTGATACTTCAAACATTTCTCAAGATGTTACAATAAATAAATAAATAAATAACTAAATAAATAAATAAATAAATAAATAAATAAATAAATAAATAAATAAATAAAAAGTTTATTGGATCTCCCTCCCTCTGTCCGTCTCTCGTGGGAAACAAATTACAACTTGTCGTTCAGGAGGACACAGCGTGTGGTTCAAATTTTGGTCAACCAGAGTAGTTTCTCTTGGCACGTCAGCCGCAAGTAGCTCATCGCAGTGAACGTGCTCCGCGGGTCAACTGAGACGAGTTCAAACACCCATGCCCGAGGCTCCAATAAATGGCACACGTCGTACACACCATGATTACTGGTCATGCACAAAATTTTCAGAGGAGAGGCACGATAGTTCATGGAAGAACACAAAATGATCTCAACACTCAACGAACATATTATAACTTATTACTTAACAAATCGAACTGGGCTGTCTAGGACTCATAGACGCAGGTTTTGACGTAGAATACGAACACAACAGCGTGATATGTAGGCCTACTGTCGAAATAAAGCGTCTGGATATTAAATTTTTGGCGGCGATTAGAGGAGGACTACATTTTTATTTTATTTTAGCCACCTAAGACTACGAATTATAAAAATATACGTCCGACTCTGTGTTGTAGTGGTTAGTGTGATTAGCTGCCAACCCGGAGGCCCGGGTTCGATTTCCGGCACTGCCACAAAATTTGAAAAGTCGTACGAGGCTGGAACGGGGTCCGCTCAGCTTTGGTAGGTCAAGAGAGCAGAGGGGGAGGGGGATGTCGATTCTCTCCTCAGCTGTCCTCGAAGTGGTTTTTTGTGGTTTCCCACTTCTCCTCCAGGCAAATGCCCGGGTGGTAACTAACTTCAGGCCATGGCCCCTTCCTTCCGTCTTGCTTGCCTATCCCTTCCTTTATTACTATCCCTACCAGTTACCTAATTACCTTTCCGTTCATTTGTTACTGGTTGCACATTTTTATGTTTGTTTTCAACAAACCATATTTTAGAATGACATTATTTCTTTCTTAAGTTACAATTGTCATAGTGGTCCGCATTAAAGATAATTACAATCCAAATGATGAAAAAGTTCCATCTATTCAATACACATTTATTATAGTAACTATGGAATAAAACACCACTGTACTAGTTTCGGCGTTTCTTGGAAGTTAACCGCAGCCATAAATCTTTGTTCTTTATTGTATATCACTGTGTCATTGTTATATCAATTTTTAAGATGAATGGCTGAAGATGACTTCCAAGAAAACTCAAATTATTACCATGGTGTTTTAACCTATAGCTCCTATAATACATGTGTACTGAATAGTTGGAACTCTTTCGTCATTTGAATTGACATTATTTCTGATCTCTTGTCAATTTTCAAAATATTTCTATTTAATTGTAATATGTCTGTAATTGTTCCTTTTGTGAAAGTTTTATTGTTATAGTGTTATTCATCATAATCACTGATGACGTAAGGGATCGTCAATACAAAGTACACGAGGCAGTATATGGACCTGCGCTTGATGGATTCTCCAAGCGATACGATAGCCATTCCAGCTGGTCGACTCATGGTTTCATAATTGACGCTACAGTTAGAACGGGGGCCTCCGAAACTCAACCCGCGGATGTTGATAAAAAGAAATGTGGCGCCTATGAACCCACAGTTCGATGCTACAAAACAAAATATAAGTTAACAACTATAGAAGTAGTGGGTCTTATGGTTGATGGGGTAAGCACAATGGCATCCAAATCTGCACAGTTCTGTAAGCTGTTCTGGCTCGACAATCAGCTTATGAATACGGCGGCCTTGGTAGCTCTTGTTATTTTGAGAACTCATTTGTCTTACAATTGGCTTTACGTCGCACCGACACAGATAGGTCTTATGGTGACGATGGGATTGGAAAGGGCTAGGAATGGGGAGGAAGTGGCCGTTGTCTTAATTAAAGTACAGCACCAGGATTTGTCTTGGTGTGAAAATGGGAAACCACGGAAAACTATCTTCAGGGTTGCCGACAGAGGGGGTTTGAACTTACTACCTCTCGAATGCAAACTTACCACATACCTTTCCGCCAAGACCTCCGATATTTTTTTCTATAAACTGTTGTGGTACCCCCACCCCCTCCGCTCACCTAATTCCCAATTGCCTCCACTGTCATGTGCTCGGCTTGGGCTCCAGTTGCGCGGAACTCACCTCTCGACGCTCGGCCGTCTCAACTTTGAGATGCTCCTGAGAGGTCATTTGACGTTCAGTATAGGTGATTTTGAACTTTTCGGAATTCTGAAAATCCACTTTTATCTTCTCGAATGTGCTTGCAAAAATACTGAAGCCATTTATTGTCCATATATATCCATTCCATCGTCGGTGCGACGTTAAAGTAACTTGTAAAAAAACAATAAAAACTATTACTAATAATGTATCTTCGATTTTGGCCTACTTTCAACCACGGGAAACAACTGATTTGTGGTTAGTTAGTCATTTTTCCTTCTCTCAGAACTTCATCAGTTCGCTGTGGTTCCTCTACCTGTCCTATGTTCTCGGCATTCTTATTTTGTTTTTCCTAGAACCCCTTGAATTTATCAATCGTAGCTCTAAACACATCTCAATTCACGAAGATAAAAGCAATTACGAAATGGATAGAAGAATAAGAAAGGACGCGGGGAAGTTGGTATCAATCCTAACGAGATTTCCTTCATTAATCGATTCTCGTTCATTCTCGTGAGGTGCCCATAAAACTTCAGTCTCCTCTTTCGAATGGTGTCTGTGATTATTATTATTATTATTATTATTATTATTATTATTATTATTATTATTATTATTATTATTATTATGCGTGAATGGTCCCTTTCGGAACACACGAAGCTTTATTTATTATTTCGTTTGCGGAGGGTCCAGGATGCTTTCATCTGTTGACTAAAGATCCTCTTCCTTTCTTCCGTCCACTTGGTACCTGCTCTTTTTGCTACTTCATTCTCTGGAGTAACTTCCCACTTGTCAATTTTCTTTCTATATATATTTCGATTCAAAATGTCTTCGGGTTGAATTTGTACGTTCTTCATGTCCGCTTTTGTTTGTTGTATCCAAGGAAAATTCTTCAGTTTATCAACTCTTTCAAGAACTTGGTGGGTTAATCTGATTTCTGGAAGCCTCTTAACATGTCCATAAAATTTTAGCCTTCTTTTCCTGAGGTCTGCCGCAATGTTAGATAATTTTTCTGTGGATTTCCGGGTTTGGAGGCGGTACCCTTCTCCCGTGTGTCTTGGTCCTAAAATATTCCTCATGATTTTTCTCTCTTCTTTTAGGATATTTTCCAGCTCGCCCTTTCTATGAAGCGTTAGAGTTTCCCCTGCATATAAAGCCTCAGGTTTGATTACAGTATTGTAATGTTTAATCTTAACGTGGAGAGACATACATTTTTTTGTTGTAGATTTCTCTTGTTCTCCTGCTCTCCTGAGTTTTTGGACACGGTTGTTTTGGACTATTTTCTCTTGTCCGGTTGGTTCGAGGATTTCGCCCAGGTATTTGAAGTGAGGGGCTCTGTTGATTTGTCCGTATTTTGTATTGAGACTATGGATGTCTAGTTTTGCACAGAAAAATTCAGTTTTCTGGAAGGAGATATGAAGTCCGACCTTTCTGGCACATTCTTGGAGAATTTCAACTTGCTTTATTGCTGTGACTTCATCGCTGGACAAAAGGGCCAGGTCATCAGCGAAGGCTAAGCATGGAATTTCAAGCTTGTTTTTTTGTGTCCCAATGTTTACTGGGTTGAAGCTATTTTGTGCTTTCAGTTCTTTTTCCCATTCCCTCATCACCTTATCTAGGACGAGGTTGAAGAGGAGGGGTGACAGTCCATCTCCTTGCCGGACACCAGTTTTTATCAGGTAGGCCTATTCGTCTGAAATTTCTCCCATGAATTTCACTCTTGACTTCGTGTCAGTGAGGGTCTGTTTGGTCAAGTTTAGCGTTTTGGTGTCTAGTCCTTGTTCTTTCAGGATGCTGAACAGAGATTGACGATCAATTGAACCATAAGCCTTCTTGAAATCTACGAAGGTACAGATGATTGGAAGGTTTCTGAGGGCCCTGAATTTTAGAGCGGTTTTGAGGTTGAAGATCTGTTCAGTGCACGATCTGTGAGGGCGGAACCCAGCTTGATATTCACCAATCTTATGTTCTAGTTGTTCTTGTATTCTTTTCAACAGGCATGCAGAGAAAATTTTGTAGCCAACTTCAAGGAGAGAGATTCCCCTATAGTTGATCATCAGTTTTGACTCCTTTTTTGTGAAGTGGGTGAATCAAGGCACATTTCCAGTCTTCTTGGAGTTTTTCATTTTTCCAGATTTTCTGTATGATTTCTGTAAGTTCTTTGAGTGAATGTGGACCATGATTCTTAAGGAATTATTATTATTATTATTATTATTATTATTATTATTATTATTATTATTATTATTATTATTATTATTATTATTATTATTAAAATAATAATATTGATTTTAGGTCCCACAACGTTTCGGTTAGAGGTTCTTGAAAGAAGAGCATAGTTATTTCTAAAGCGTTCTCATAACGAATGGTTTGACTTTCGCACCTTACTCCCGTGAGACAGTATTCATATCGTCATGTGTCCTCAGGCTCTTCCTCCTGGCGTTGTAGAGCAGTTGCTGACAGTTTCTTTCCTCTGATCGTGCATATGCCAATGCGACCAGCCCCGAAGACTTGCTCCGGGCGATAACCAAAAGTTAGGCAGTGGGAGCAGAGCCAATGCAGTCTTACTAATAAAAAATACTTACACAGTTGTTTAACACTTGCATAGTTAAACATTGAATAAAATCTTAGAAGTGAAGCTTCCACGGTGTGAAGAATTATTTAATTTAATTTCCGGGTTGAACCGTGTTGTAGTTGTCTGCACATCACGTACAGTTTGCCGACAGGTTCTGCCTGGGAGACTGATTACCTCGGATCGAGTAGGGGTATTTCAGTCGCCTTGACATAGAATACTGCAATGTATTCGAAACGTCGGCAAACTGTACGTGATGTGCAGACAACTACAATACGATTCAACCCAGAAATTAAATAAAATAATTGAATAAAATCTGTACAAGCGTTGCATATTTTTCTTGCTAATAAACGTGGTATACGCACTGTATTACTATACTGCACGTATACTGTACACTCTCGTTTTGAGCCGTAGGAATCTCTTCCTGCAGTTCACTGACGTATTTCTTCACATGCACCGCTTTTATGATCACTTTTGCTGGTTATCTAGGAGCAAAATCTTTCGAGAAGCCGCGTGGCAGCAAGAATAGGATAGAATAAATAAGAACAGAACAGTGATACACATACTTCAACAGTATATTATTCTCACTGGTAATAATTATGTCAATAATAATAATAATAATTACTAACCTCATTCCGCCCTCATGTCCGTAGTGCTGTGAGAACTTGAAGTTCACAAGATCCCTCTAGGATCTTTCATGAAGTTATTTCTGACTGTGTTAATGACAATTCGAGCATACTCCCTCGTAAATCGATATTTGATTTTAAAAGTTCCGTCCTCTCAAGGTTCTGTCTTCTATATTAAAAATATCCAAGAGATCGTCAACGTTATTTTCTGTTCTTTCAATGTGTGCTTAATGGATAAGTCTGTTATTTCACCACGATTAAATTACTGAAAATAGTAAATACTACTAAAATAAACTGACCACTCGTCGTTTATTTTCGTCAATCACTGCTATACAATGCTTATACACGAGTCCTGGTCTGCATAAGCAATTCAGTGAATAACAGATGTATACACAAGATGTTTATACACGGTTTATTAGTAACAAATTGCACATAAACGGTGTACAAACCTGGTATACACTGTATCAGTAGCGGCAATTGGGAATTAGAAGTGGGAGGAGTGGCACAAACATTTATAGACGGGTCAAAGGGATGTCTCAGACCGGGAGGGTATACACCAAAATTGAAATAAATTGCTATAAAATGGTAAGTTTTTGATGATCTCAGAGCAAATTTTGATAGAGGGTTGACAGTCTACCAACTTATGTGCGATAATAATAGTACTATAGAATAAAATTTTCACCAAAGAAACAATAATTACGCATGTATTACAATTAAATGGAAGTACGGCGTGATTATATAATTAAAAAGTAATTTAGTAATTCACTACACACTAACAAAGTAACAGGCACTAGATAGAACTGAACAGACACAGAGACAGTCAGACTGACAAATGCGCGCGGCACGCGGGTGACTTTGGCAAAAATATACCCATGCACATTGCTCCGCTACTTGCTGTACTTTGCTAAGAAACGTTTTCATCAATCAATCAATCAATCAATCAATCAATCAATCAATCAATCAATCAATCAATCAATCAATCAATCAATCAATCAATCAATCAATCAATCAATCAATCAATCAATCAATCAATCAATCAATCAATCAATCAATCAATCAATCCTGATTTGCATTTAGGGCAGTCAGCCACGTAGCAGATTCCGTATCTGCTGTTTTCCTAGTTCTTAAATGATTGTAAAGAACTTGGAAATTTACTGAACATCTCCCTTGGTTAAGTTATTTCAATACCTAACTCCCCTCCCTACAAATGAATATTTGCCTCAATTTCTCCTCTTGAATTTCAACTTTTTCTTCATATTGGCATTTTTCCTACTTTTAAAGACACCACTGAAAGTTATTCGTCTACTAATGTCATTCCCGCTGTCGACAGCCCTGAAGATGGTTTACCGTCATTTCCCATTTTCACCCCAAGCAAATACTGGGGCTGTACCTTAAAAAACACCACGGAATGTGGATGGCAATAACAATTCAGTGATTGATGGACAACTTTCTTAAAATGTGTCACTAGTGTTTGTACGAAGAAGGTGAATGTTTTCAGTATCTCTAATCACGGAAGAAACTCTGACAATGTTTCGTCATTCTTTATTGTTTTTTTGTTACTGGTTTTATGTCGCACCAACTCAGACGGGTCCTACGGCTATGAATACAATAGGAAAGAGCTAACACTAACAAGAACGTTTCCGTGGCATTAAGATCCAGCTTCTTGCCTGATGTGCAAAAGGGAGACCACGGAAATTCATCTTGAGGGCTGCCGACATTGGGGGCATGTGCCCATTCTTGCCATTTTCTTTCATTTTCTTTATACTGCCGTCCATAACCTACCATCGGACATACATTAAAAAGACCGTTTCAAAAAGCGGTATGCTCCTATTAATACCGTATCGTCGCAGCACTGTATATTCTAATAATTCATCCGTGAATTTTTCAGCACGCCTATGGAGGAACCTCCGTCAGAATTTCTATAACATGCCGGGTATAGACAGAGTTAAGATCAGTCCAATCTGTGTCGGTGCGACGTAAAGCAACTTGTAAAAAGAAGAAGAATATGCTCTTGTTCACTGGACACTTCTCATGAATATATTATGAACAGGGACATTTTAAACCACCAGGGTTTAAATCATTCTGAGCGTCAGCGGAAGATGATTCCAGTATTGGACAACACTACACTTCAGAACGACATTTTTTAAAAAGGCACTAAGTTTGAAATAAATCTATCTCCTGCACAAGGCGCGATGGATGGAAGTAAAAAGCTTCCACTATTCAAAACCTAGCACTCAAAGTAGTTACCCCATGCCCGACCGCCTTTAGCCCACATGAATTAAAGTTGTACTCGTATCAGATGTACGATGAATGAACTCTTAGCGCTATGCGCCTCAACAGAAGAGGAGTCTGTGGATGCAGAGTGGGTCTCGGCCCACAAGTGGCCACAGCTCTACAGGGGCTCTACGTCTCTGTTCGGGAGACGGGACAGGGCTGAACCTCACGGCTGGCCCCACCCGTCGGCTGTCCTGAGAATGTTTTTCCGTGGTTTTCCATTCACCTGCACTAAGGCGAATGCCGGGACAGTTCCTAGTATAGGCCAAACCCCTCACCTTCTCCATGCATCTCCTGCACCGCAACAAATCTCCCGGTCTGAGAGATGGCGTTACCGTCCAAGAGGCACGTCTCCCCCTTCAGAGGAGGAATGAAAACGTTTTAGTGGTGGTGGTGGTGGTGGTGGTGGCGGTAGTAGTAGTAGTAGTAGTAGAAGCAGAAGGAGAAGAAGAAGAAGAAGAAGAAGAGTTCTTGTTTCTAAATTTTCCGACTTCTTGATGGGAAGAACTCAAAACGTGCATCAAGGTGGAACAAGCATGCCTTTAGTACCTTAATTATTATTATTATTATTATTATTATTATTATTATTATTATTATTGTTGTTACCGTTTTTTGTGGTAGTTAGACGTGAAAGAAGGTGCGGGTGTGAACGGGTCTCAAGCTACGAAATTATAGTGCATGTAAAATTAACAAGGTTATATTTTCTTTTCAAAATAAAGAAATAACAATCATGGCAGGTACAGAGTAGCAAGGCAATAAAAATACAATTACAATATTTACAGGATTTGGGCTTCGAGCCCCAGCCTCACAATTCTTGAGCAATTAGCCCAGTTTTACCCCAAACACAAGTTTCAACAGAGGGGCAGAAAACCCCATTCATGCCTAGGAGCACTTGCTCCAAAATACACAGTAAGGCCTCCTTGAGGCGCGCACAAAACAAAATTTTCGGGAAAAGAGCAACTTGCTCTCAAAATTCAGGCCTGTCAAAGGCCACACCTAATTCCACTTTCAAGCTGTCCTCTAAGGACATATACACAGGGGTAAAATACCCAACCTACTGAGGTCTATTAAATGAGAAAAAGGTTAATTACATGACCTCTAAAATAACAATTTGAGAGGAGGCGAACTGCACTCCTAATGTATTTGTTTTAAAACCTAATCTGGCTCTAGGCCACTAATGCAAGGGCTAATCCCATACTACAGAGGTGACTTTAGAAAAGAACAATTTGCTTTACGTTAACGAAGAATAGGTTGAGAAAAATAAGTTCACCTCAAAACAATATGATTGGGAGCTCGAGAGGGTTAAGCACTCTCTATCCCGATATGCGGTTTAAAGATAGAATAGATACATTTTAAGGAAGGTTACATTATGGAAAAACTTCGGACCCGCCCCGAGAGTTAAACTGCTGAGCTAGCAAAGAAAGAAGTTATTAATCGGCCATTACCTTGTTGTTGACCGCTGCCGAAGAAAGAGGCGCTTCCCGCCCCCTGCTATGTACTTTACACACTGAAAGATGGAACAGAAGTGGCGCAGAGACCCAAAAATCAGCAATTTATATACTCTCGCGGAAAGTTCGAGGCGTTTCAGGAAGGAAAACACCCGCCCACAATCTTTTATTGGTGGATAACGAAAACCCCTACACAATATGAAGAAGAAACACATTATTGGTGGAAAATTAATTAAAGAAATTCGGGATTGGCTAGATACAAAACAAGGGGAAAGAAAGGGTTAATATTGCCAACTTAAACAATGACTGAAAGAAATTTAGCAAAGAACAAACTTTTGAAATTAAATTTTCTCCAAAAAAACAGTTCTTTCACTCCGCACTAGGGTGCACTATTGTTGATCTTCAGTAGTGTCCTCTAGAAGAGAAAGTTCACACTTCTTACTACCGGTAAAACAAAAATACATCAAAAGTGGCACAGTTCAAAAACTCCAAACTTTCCACGTAGTGTCATCTTCTGAGAAACTTGAAAATTAATACCGTCGATAAAGTTCAGACTTCCTCCAGCAGAGGAGTTTCAACTGGCGCACATTTTGAATTAGCGGCGTGGAGGTGTACCGCCCGGTACAATTATTATTATTATTATTATTATTATTATTATTATTATTATTATTTGAGTCTTACCGGAGTGAGTAGTTCATATAGCAGAGCGCTGGCTTTCTGAGTTCAAGTTGGTGGGTTTAATCCCGGCTTATTACGATAGAATTTGAAGGTGCTCAGATATACAGCCTCATGGCGATACATTTTACTGGCACGTAAGAGAACACCCATCGGACAAAAATTAGGCACCTCGGAGTCGCCAAAAAAGTAGGTCTACATGTAAAATCAATATCATTATTGCTGTTCAGAGTTTTAAGTCACTTTAATGAATTTTAAAAACGACTTAAAAGTATAAGAATATTTTCCTCAAGTGTTCGTTCCCGTAAATCTCTCGAGTTAAGTCTTCTTAGCTTCGTCCAGATTCCATCCTCCAGTCACGAGCATAGTGATAGCTAGATTGTCAAAATAAGACAGAGTACTATTCCAGCTTCTACCTGTGGTGGGTGCAAGGGGAAAATGAGGTGAAAGGCGGAGAAGAATTTCGAATAAGTGCCATCAGCGAACTCGGGTTCATTAGCATCTCGTGACAGAAAATTTCGCTATACTGCTACAGTTAGTTAACTTCGCGTGAATATGCGAGTCTTGGGAACTAATTTGTGGAACAGCGTGTACTAGTTGCATTGCGTCAGGCGGTACCTGTAATCAGGTAGTACTGAACTCGTCCCCCCTCCCGCGGCCACGCAGGCCCGGCCGTTCGCCGTACTGACCTTTATTTGTAGGTGAACGACCTGTCCTTCTTTCTACTCCCTCCTCACACGGTTTCCGCCCAGCGCACGCCTCAAGACAATCACCTTAATCCTTCCTTTCGTAGCCCGAGGCGATGCAGACACACTGTCACAAGCTATTGCCAATTGTAGTCAAACGAGACCTTATATTAGCTAGAACTGGCGCTGAGATTTACACGTTCTGGCTGATGGGTTCGCTTTATGTAATTTCACCAGTACTGCGGTGGTGATGGTGATTATTGTCTTAAGAGGAAGTACAACTGGGTAAACGTCTCCTATTAACACTCATCAGAGAGGAAAAAAAGGAAGGGGTCCGACACTTCGGAAAATGAAGGTATCGGCCAAAGAAAGACAACGGCCAATAAGAGCGTGACAATGAAAGACTCCCTAGGCCTCGGGAAGCTAATACCGTCGGGGTTGGAAAAGAACAAGAGTTGGCCATGGGGGGTCGGACAGGATATACGAAAGTGAGGAGTCTGGTACAAGCAAGTGGAAGCAATGCCAGAACTCAGCAAAGGGTCCCGTGGTCGTCAACCTACGCTCATGAGAGTCCCTGAGGCCCCTTTTAGTCGCTTCTTACGACAGGCAAGGGATACTGTGGGTGTGATTTTACTGCCCCCACCCACACGGGGATCAACAGTACTGCCATGTCGTGGACATAAGTGGCTGTACATCTCAACTAACAACTGTCAGCCAGCCACTGTTGATAACTAAGGACGCGGCCCTTAAATTGAAACAGTAGCATCAATGTCCACTCGTAGACAGTACACTTCTTAAATGTAGGTCTCTATCAAGGAACATGACGGCTCCTTTCAAAATGTTCCTTCTTAGACAGCTTTGTCTTTCCTTCTTATAGAGGGTTAACCCTTTCCTTTACCACTTTAATTTTTTCCTCCAATGTTAGAAGTGTTAAATATTATTTGACCTTGCATTGATCAGTTCTATATGTCCATTTACTTTATTTTGCGTACTGAATTGTTATGAATTCACACTCAGGCAAATAACAGGCACTAAATTGTGAATCATCCTTGATGTATTTCTGAAGTGGGATTTGAACCGCTTAGTGGAAAGTTGCCGTAAAAATACCACTACTCTGATTGCGGAATATAATCTCACATTTGTTTTTTGCGGTATTTTCGTCTTTCACGTCTTTATTGATGTAGGCGAGCATATGCCTGTGAGATGCAATAACAGGCTCTGTGCTCATTGTAGCACAAAGAAAACTCTAAGCCAATCCAGTCTTGTCTGCTCGAAGTATGAGGTTGCACTCTGGAGTGCTTGGTAGCATCCCATACAATAAGCTTCGGTCTAGAAGTGGCCACGGCTGGTCCGTGGTCTGACAGCTCTGCACTCAGACCGAGCAACCGAGTAGAGGAGGGGTGGCCACGGCTCTACCGTGGCTCTACACCTCTGCATTCGGGAGACGGAGAGGGGCTGGTCCCCACTGTCGGCTGCCCTGAGAATGATTTTCCATGGTTTTCCATTCTCCTGCACTAAGACGAATGCCGGAACAGTTTGCAGTACAGGCCACGGGCGCGAACCCCCTCACCTTTTCCACGCATCTCCATCGTCAGTACTAATCTCCTGGTCTGAGACACGGCGTCACTGTCTAACAGGCTCGCCTCACCCTTCTGGGGAGGAAAGAAAACAATATTAATAGTAGTAGTGAAGCCTCCGTGGCTCAGGCGGCAGCTCGCCAGTCTCTCACCGCTGGGTTCCGTGGTTCAAATCCTGGTCACTCCATTTGAGATTTGTGCTGGACAAAGCGGAGGTGGGACAGGTACTCCGGTTTCCCTGCCATATTTCACTCCAACATCATTTCATTTCATCTGTCATGCATTAAACATGGCCCCAGAGGAGTGCGACAGGCTTCGGCATCCGGCACAATCCCTATCTTCGCCGCTAGATGGAGGCTTCATTCATTCCATTCCTGACCCGGTCGAATGACTGGAAACAGGCTTTCGATTTTCAGTAGCAGTAGTAGTAAATTTTTCACTTCGTTGTATTATAAATAAGAATAAACAACACCTAACACGGTGCAATTGCAATGTGACTAAATACGTAGTCACAATCCACTACAAGGCACCCGTGTAAAAATTTTAGAAGTAAAAATAACAAGTAATCCAGTCCAAAAGCATTCCCAATCCACTGATACAGCACCTTTGAACCCAAAAATAGTTTTATGATTAAAAACATTCTTGCCAAATACAGGGTTAAACTACCAACATGGAATTGTAAATATCACTTCTCTCTTCCTGAAAATCTTCCAGAGAATTCAAAAATAGTTTTCGAAGTCAAAGAATTATAATGTTAATAATGTTATCAGCTTTACGCCCCTCTAACTATTTTTACGGTTTTCGAAGACACAGAGGTGCCGGAATTTAGTCCCGCAGGAGTTCTTTTATGTACCAGTAAACCTACCGTCACGAGGCTGACGTATTTCAACACTTTCAAATACCGCCGGACTGAGCCAGGATCGAACCTGCCAAGTTGGGGTCAGAAGGCCGCGCCTCAACCGTCTGAGCCACTCAGTCCGGCAAAGTCAAAATAAAGGAATCATCAATTTAAGGGCTAACTCAACGTAAGGCGTCTGCGAAAACTACAAAAATACTTAGTGGGACGTAAAACCAATAACATTATTATTTACTCGATGTGAGTGACAGATGATTCACCAATCTTCAGTGTAGCCTAGTGGTTTAGTGAGCTTAAATGACAATTGACTACGGCAGTAGTAACACTGGAGTATCACATGTAAGGGTGCGGGTTGTCACTACTGCTTAGTCAACTACAATTGCCAGTTCACGATGCTGAACACTGATAAATGCCTTTACTCCTCCTGCACATTCTACCACCTCGAACGATTGAATGATGATTCATTCTTAATGCTGGCAATGTTCCTGCTTAGGTGGAGCAATTCACAGGACATCAACCTGGCAATATAATGGGTAGCAACTATAGTGCCAACGATGCATTATTTGACAAGGCTACATTCCGTCCAATGCCTTCCGACCTACACGTGAGTTTAAATGAACAGTGAAGAGATATCCACCCTTGCACGTGCGTAAGGAAAAAAAAAACACCATAAGTTCGCTATCAAGCAAGATTTATATTAAATCGCACGTATTAGCATGATGCTCACCGGAAATTTGTTGAAACGATATGCGTAGTTTCGCCTTGAGAGTGGACGAAATTTGAGCCGGCACGTGACTCTGCTGCCCTATGTCATTCAGGATGGCCTTTCATTAAGCTTAAGTGATGAGTGGTGGTGGTAGTGATGATGATGATGATGATGATGATGATGATGATGATGATGATGATGATGATGATGCAGATTAATTTGAGAAAGTGGGATTTTCTTTACTTATCAACATTCACTCATTCTCTATGTGAATGTGTGTGTAAGTGTATGCATTTCTGAAGGATGACCTGCTTTTACAGGGTGTTTGCAGTAGTTAGCTGCCTGGGTGGAGAAGTGGTATAGTAACCGACTTATGACCCCAAGTTGGCGGGTTCGATCCTGGCTGAGTTATTCGATTTCTAAAGAGCAGTAAAATATCTTGGCACATTACATCATTGCTGTTATCATGTTAAAGATATCTTATGGCGCACTGACAAATTTCATTTAACTCAACCATACGAACCGTCCAATAGAATTCCGCTTTCGTTGCTAAACACGAACAAAATCGGAAAGTCGAAATGTTTTTGTTATTCTTTATTTTGTTTGTGCGAGTGAGGGTCCCATCCACAGAACCATACTCTGATCGGGGTCTTATAAGAGACATACACGCACTCTCTTTTATATCCTTACTACAACCTCTAAATACCCTCATACCTAAGAGTCCAGATTTCCATGCACTATCAAATCTCAAAATATACATGCATTCATGCACTATCATATGGCAAAACATGCACAATAAACTGAAAAATATGCACTATCAAAATTCAGTACCTTTTGAAACTTTGTACAACTACCGTAATTTCTCCAAATTGTCTTGATTTAAGCTCATCCGTTTATCTGTCAGCACATTCTTAAGCACAGAAATTGATCTTTCTACGTCACAAGAAGTGACAGGTGCATACTTAAATGAAGACATTTGGGAACAAGTGAGGTCAAATTGCACGTCTTTTGCTTTTTCACCATAATACGTCCTTTATAAGCTTGACGAATTCAAAATAAGGATTTCAACGGATTACTTCCGTCAATGAGTAATACACAATTTACGATTCAATTTACAGCAATGTAATACTGAAACACTTTATTCCTAAGAATTGCAGAGATCGACGTAGGGCCTTCCAGCTTACGTCAATGTTTACTCAAGCAACAGACAATAAAGTGCTTGGTTAATTGGATTATACGAGGACCTCTACCGTATGTACTGTCACATAGGATACCAGGAATACATTCTCTTCGTCTCTCAGTAATAGACATATGTATAACGAGGAAAAATGGTCCCGAATTCTGCAAACCAACATTCATAAAAGGCACTATCATGAGCCAAAGTCAGAAGAAAAGTCATATTATACAATATTAAACGTTTCAAATATTCGCTATTAAATCCAAAACATTTAAAATATGCATTATGCATGAATTTTCTCTTAAAAGGCCAAAACATGCAAACATGCACGGAAAAAGAACGGTTATTTGGAATCGTTAAGTCATACAACGAATATTTGCAAAGTTTGAGAACTGTAACCAACGTATTTAAAAACATGCATTTGCATGGAAATCCAAGTTCTACTCATAACCATATAAAGAGATCTGTAACCATTATTTACAATCCTGTTTATATCAATCATCTATAGATTATAAATATTCAAAAGACAAGGGGATTTTAGAATACTGTGTAATGCCACCAACGAGAAGATGCACATCGGAAAAAGAAAGTGATGCTTTAAAACGAGATTCGTGAAGGCAGTAGGTTGAAAAGAAAGAATAAACATGACAGTTAAGTAATACAAAGCCCGCCGGCGTAGCTCAGATTGGAAAGCACAGGCCTTGAAACTGAGCTTCCGCTTGGCTACTGAGTCTGACCTATGAGATGTACTGTATTGCTTGCTGGTTTTGACACACTGTCAAAAAAATTAATTTATTTCAAAAACATGATTATATTTGAGCTATGATTAGCACTGAAGTTTCCAGCTCCACTGGCCCAGGATTGATTCTCGGTTTGGGGAAGTGGGGTGGGGTTTACTAACCCTACATTACTAAATCGAGACGGGGGTTAAAATGCCCTCTCTCGGTTATTCTATAAGTGGCTTTCACATAAGTGGCCACAAAGCCGGAATAGAACCTCACATATGAAACTTCTTTGCCAAACGTAGCCCTAATTAGTTACAAATACACATTCATTATAAATACCTCACAGTGACTCGTTGTCAGTAACAAACAAACAAAGAAACACCATTGCAAACAAAAGACAATTACCTTCGTCAGAAGTAACTCAACTGCTTTGCTTTTCTTCCAAACGCTATAAAATTCTAAGTGTACATATCTAAAGGCTAAGTTTCTGATTTAAAAACACTTAAAATCACCAAAATAAATAAATAAATAAATAAATAAATAAATAAATAAATAAATAAATAAATAAATAAATACGTTAGTAAAAAAACCAATTAACATGTTATATTATTTTTATCGTGTCAGATTTCAATCTTAATTCCCATAGAAATATTAGAAATAGTTCACTCCCACCTCCATCTGTACGTCAATAACTTAATTTAATCAAAAGCACATTTTCATCCTCGTGCGACGTTCTGCATGATATTGTACCCAATCTTCTCTCGGAAACATTCTATTGAAGTTGAGATAAATTGCAGATTTATTTTGCCAGAGAAGCCTCCGTGAAGTTTGCAGAGCAAATAATAAGAGGAATATACCATTTTCTCAATATCTACCTTGGTAAATATTGCAGTTTCTGCCATGATTCCACGAGTTGAATATTTTCTCCCTCTTCAAGGCAGACAATAAAATGAGAGCGGGGGCGGGAGTCTACCAACTTGGCTTTCGGATGGAATTCACACGGCCTGTTGACTTGTCTAATAGTAATTGCACGCAGGTCTAGCTAGTGGAGTGTGGTATAATTTAGTAAGGAAATGAGCGAGCTAAGAACTGAGGCGAGAGGTAATTCAGGGCAAAGCTGCGGGAAAGCAAGGGCTGTAGTTACAACACAGCCGCAGAACTTTACGAACCAGCGATTTTCTTTTATCTTCTTTACTTTGTTCGACCCAGGCTAACCAAATTAATATGTCGAAATGTAATCTTACGATTAACGTGTTTTGATAATCCAGCTACTGCCAACTCAAACATTCATAACGACGCTTACGAGCCAGAGCTGTTTTTGTTGATCGCTAAATAGCGAGCTTAAATTTGAAAACGTCGCTTTACGATCCAGCAGGTCTTGTACGTACAAGTACTGCCAAAAGATCGGTACGTTGATTTAACAGCCAGTGCATTTTTTTTCGATCCAACCGCTGACAGACCCAACATTTGATATATTATGATGGTTTTACATGTAGTTTTTACCACGTACAGTATATTCCAATTCAGGTTCTCAAGTTTCGACTTCAGCCTATAAATACAACAATATTCATGCTGAGTTTTGGTGCATAAATGTAGACTATAGATTAATCTTACAAATTAAGGTGCCATCTTGGGATGCTCGGGTTCGATTCCCGAAACTGCCACATATGTCAGAATGAGAGGAGGGCTGGTATGTTGTTAAAATGGTACACACAGTTCAGCTCCATTGGGGGTCTGCCTAAAATAGATGTACTACCTAGGGACGAGAACATGAGCTTTTTGATAATAATAATAATAATAATAATAATAATAATAATAATAATAATAATAATAATAATAATAATAATAATAGAAACATTTCCGGCCCCATACAAGAAAATGGAATTTGGATCAAAAGGCGAACTGCACACCTCTATAGTTACACAGATAGTTTCATCAATACAGTTAGGTGTGTGTGTGTGTGCGTGTGCGTATGTGTGTGTGTGTGTGTTGCTATTTGCTTTACGTCACAACGACACAGATGGGTCTTATGGCGACGATGGGACAGGAAAGGCCTAGGAATGGGAAGGAAGCGGCCGTGGCCTTAATTAAGGTACAACCCCAGCATTTGCCTGGTGTAAAAATGGGAAACCACGGAAAATCATCTTCAGGGCTGCCGACAGTGGGATTCGAAACCACTATCTTCCAGATGCGAGCTTACAGCTACGCGCCCCTAACCACATCGCCAACTCGCCCGGTCGTTTGAAGTTTTGTGGAAACATTTTTTAGGATGGCTAATAATAGACTCACAAAAAGGTTATTCAATGTAATAAATTCCCATATCAGAAGAATAAATTGGCTGGAGGAAACAAGAGACTGGAAAGAACTGAACATCGGGGAAGTCTTCATGAAAAGTCACCCAAGTCTTCAGAACTTCAGGAAATAAACACATTTTTGGTCAAAACTAGCAGCAGGACTGGTACAAAGTGGTCAGAAGAACGAAAGAGCCAACACAGTGAGTTCATGAAGAGATTTTGTTTTTTGCTTTACGTCGCACCGGCACAGATAGGTGACGATGGGATATGAAAGGCCAAGGAAGGAGAAGGAAGCGGCCGTGGCCTTAATTAAGGTACAACCCCAGCATTTTCCTGGTGTAAAAACGGGAAACCACGGTAAACCATCTTCAGGGCTGCCGACAGTGGGGTTCGAACCCACCATCTCCCGGATGCAAGCTCACAGATGCGCGCCCCTAACCGCACGGCCAACTCGCCCGGTGAAGAGATTTTGGAAGAATAGAAAGGCGAAAATCCGCAAGCCAAAGAACAAGTTCTAACGCGCTCTATGAATGGGCATAATGAAGCAATAATAATAATAATAATAATAATAATAATAATAATAATAATAATAATAATAATAATAATAATAATAATAAAATGCAACAATTAGATTAGTATTATATTTACGAGGATCTAGAATGTCCTTCATTTTCTTACAATCCATAATCCTTACCATCTTTTGTGGGTACATTCGTTTTTCTTTCGATTTATCGGAACTCTTTATCTCTCGTGCGGGTGGAGTCAAAGGAGCCTCTGCACGTCATAAGAAGCTACTAAGAGGGAAACAACCAAAGAATCTGTACTCGCTCTCTTGTCTTCTAAGCCAAAAACATACCCTTTTCTGTGTAGCGAAGACAAAGTACGAATCATACTTTTCTTGCAGTGTCGATTCTGGTTTTGATTTGTACCCAAGTATCCCATTCATGCGTTAGCTAACTTCCAAGGTAGAGACGGGTGAAAAATAACGTAGCAGTTACTTTGTCACAGTTACATGCCTGTCACTGCTACAAATGTAACGAGCATAAAAATAACTGGTTACCGAGTAACGATAACAGAATAACGTACAAATGAAATCAGTAACTGGGAAGTGGGAACTGTCACTAGTAGCAGCTTACAGACAGAATGTGACATTCATAGTTCACATAGTGAGAGCGCTTTCGTAGGAGATTGCTTGAAGTCAAATACACTATATTATACAATATACTCTATAGTGTATTTGTGTAAGTCGCTGCTGTCATCTGGTAACTAAAGTGTAAACTGTTATGAGATATTCAACTGCTCAGGGGCAATTGTTGACACAGATACAGCGCAGGGCTAGCTGCATTATAATATTATTATAAGTGGAGTTGGTTTAATAATGAATAAGAAAATAGGGCAGCGGGTAAGCTACTACGACCAGCATAGTGAAAGCATTATTGTCGTCAAGATAGACACCAAACCAATGCCCACCACAATAGTGCAGGTCTATATGCCTACTAGTTCAGCGGATGATGAAGAAATCGAAAGAATATATGAGGAGATAGAAGATTTAATACAATATGTAAAAGGTGACGAGAATCTAATTGTGATGGGAGACTGGAATGCAGTGGTAGGCCAAGGAAGAGAAGGTAATACAGTAGGAGAATTTGGATTGGGACAAAGGAACGAAAGAGGAAGTCGGCTGGTTGAATTCTGCACTGATCATAATTTAGTCCTTGCCAATACTTGGTTCAAACACCACAAACGACGGCTGTATACGTGGACGAGACCTGGTGACACCGGAAGGTATCAAACAGACTTCATTATGATTAGGCAGAGATTCCGAAACCAGGTGTTGGATTGCAAAACTTTCCCAGGAGCAGACGTGGACTCTGACCATAACTTGTTGGTCATGAAATGCCATCTGAAGTTGAAGAAATTGAAGAAAGGAAAGAATGCAAAAAGATGGGATCTAGACAAGTTGAAAGAAAAGAGTGTGAGAGATTGTTTCAAGGAACATGTTGCACAAGGACTAAATGAAAAGGCTGAAGGAAACACTATAGAGGAAGAGTGGAGGGTCATGAAGAATGAAGTCAGTACGGCTGCGGAAGAAATGTTAGGAAGGAAGAAAAGATCAACTAAGAATCAGTGGGTAACTCAGGAGATACTAGACCTGATTGATGAACGACGAAAATACAAGAATGCTAGAAATGAAGAGGGCAGAAAAGAATACAGGCGATTAAAAAATCAAGTGGATAGAAAGTGCAAGGTAGCTAAGGAAGAATGGCTGAAGGAGAAGTGCAAGGATGTCGAAGGCTGTATGGTCCTGGGTAAGGTAGATGCTGCATACAGGAAAATCAAGGAAACCTTTGGAGAAAGGAAATCTAGGTGTATGAATATTAAGAGCTCAGGTGGAAAGCCACTTCTAGGGAAAGAAGACAAAGCAGAAAGATGGCAGGAGCATATCCAACAGTTGTATGAAGGTAAAGATGTAGATAATTTGGTTCTGGAATATGAAGAGGCTGTTGATGCTGATGAAATGGGAGACCCAATTTTGAGGTCAGAGTTTGACAGAGCTGTGAGTGACCTCAATAGGAACAAGGCACCTGGAATTGATGACATTCCCTCTGAATTACTGACTGCCTTAGGAGAAACCAGCATGGCAAGGTTATTTCATTTAGTGTGCAAGATGTATGAGACAGGAGAAGTCCCATCCGATTTTCGGAAGAATGTTGTTATACCTATTCCCAAGAAAGCCGGTGCTGACAGGTGTGAAAACTACCGCACCATTAGTTTAGTATCTCATGCCTGCAAAATTTTAACACGTATTATTTACAGAAGAATGGAAAAACAAGTAGAAGCTGAGTTGGGAGAAGATCAATTTGGCTTCAGAAGAAATGTAGGCACACGTGAAGCAATACTGACTTTACGTCTGATCTTAGAGGATCGAATCAAGAAGGACAAGGCCACATACATGGCATTCGTAGATCTAGAAAAGGCATTCGATAATGTTGATTGGACCAAGCTATTTATGATTCTGAAGATGATAGGGATCAGATACCGAGAACGAAGAATTATCTACAATCTGTATAAAAATCAGTCTGCAGTGATAAGAATCGAGGGCTTTGAAAAAGAAGCAGCAATCCAGAAAGGAGTGAGGCAAGGCTGCAGTTTGTCCCCTCTCCTTTTCAATGTTTACATAGAACAGGCAGTAAAGGAAATCAAAGAGAAATTTGGAAATGGAATCACAGTCCAAGGAGAGGAAATCAAAACCTTGAGATTTGCCGATGATATTGTTATTTTATCTGAGACTGCAGAAGATCTCGAGAAGTTGCTGAATGGTATGGTTGAAGTCTTGGGTAAGGAGTACAAGATGAAAATAAATAAGTCCAAAACAAAAGTAATGGAGTGCAGTCGAACGAAGGCAGGTGATGTAGGAAATATTAGATTAGGAAATGAAGTCTTAAAGGAAGTAGATGAATATTGTTACTTGGGTAGTAAAATAACTAACGATGGCAGAAGTAAGGAGGACATAAAATGCAGACTAGCACAAGCAAGGAAGAGCTTTCTTAAGAAAAGAAATTTGCTCACTTCAAACATTGATATCGGAATTAGAAATATGTTTTTGAAGACTTTCGTGTGGAGCGTGGCATTGTATGGAAGTGAAACATGGACGATAACTAGCTCAGAAAGAAAGAGAATAGAAGCTTTTGAAATGTGGTGTTACAGAAGAATGCTGAAGGTGAGATGGATAGATCGAATCACGAATGAAGAGATACTGAATCGAATTGGAGAGAGGAGATCGATTTGGCGAAATTTGACGAAAAGAAGAGATAGAATGATAGGACACATCTTAAGACACCCAGGACTTGTTCAGTTGGTTTTTTGAAGGAAGTGTAGGTTTTAAGAACGGTAGGGGTAGACCAAGGTATGAATATGACAAGCAGATTAGAGCAGATGTAGGATGCAATAGTTACGTAGAAATGAAAAGGTTAGCGCAGGATAGAGTGGCATGGAGAGCTGCATCAAACCAGTCTATGGACTGATCACTCAAACAACAAGTTTCACCCGTATAATTTTTCTTGTACCATAAATAAATTAGTATGCTAACTTTCCACAATGACATTATAGATAACATTATATTACTTCATTTTACTTAATCGATGTTCTTGCACCGGTTTGTGTCGAGGTTTGGCAGACAGATACATGTTTTCTTGTCTTCTGTCCTTGATTGGGGCATTGTCAAACTCACTCCTCCAGATTTCAGAAAAGACGCTATATTATCTTCTCATTTCATCCAATGTCTGCCTCTCGTTAAGTTTATAGCAAATAGGAATGCGTGTTTTGCTGCACCGATTTTTAACAGTCTAGTGATTCGTGCGCGCATGTGCGAGTGGATGAATGGCACTTCGCAACACAGCTGTAACGAGACAAGCTTGAAGCCGTTACGAGGCTGTGACCAATAAAAGATGAGTAACGTTGGACGTTATTTTTAACTGTTACTTTTCACAGTTACTTGATTGTAGCAGTGATAGATGTAGCAGTTACACAATAATAACCGTTTGTCACACCTCTATTCCAAGGTACTGTACTTAAACTGAGGCATCCTTACTATAGATATTTCAGTCCAGGGCGATTGCGCCATTATTGATTTTCAACTAAATGATTACGACAAATTTTGTTTACGGAACGTTTACTTGACGGCCAAGAATAATGCTCAGTGTTTAAAGGCTATACAACATGACATGAGGACCCTTGCTTCTAAACGAACGGCAACACAAGCAACAGGGTCAAAGTTCTCATTCTTGAGAGAAAGCCGTCAATTGGGGGCAGCCTAGAATCACTCTCTCGCAGTATCTAGTGATAAAACCTGTTTTGAATCCTCTTCGCCAAAGTTAAAACAAACATACAATACAGGAGATTAATTGCATCATCTGATCCCCGCTGCTGAAGACAATAAATTTGTAGCAGGACAAAATGGGATTTGTTTGTTTGTTTATTTATTTATTTTAAGGCTCAAATGTATACAGTATGTTATGAAATTATCCATTTCACGAAATAGACAATAACTTACCTGATCATAAAACTCTGTAGTTCAATAATGGAACGAAATAGGAACAACACAAACTCACGACATGCGATGTGAGGTACAATATTACGATAAACGTTCATGACGTACAAAGTTCAGTTTCTGAACAATGAACTAGAATGTTCCTTCACGATGCTGGAATTCAACCGTATTCAGCTAAGCCGACATTACAGAGTAAACCTATTTTGTTGCGGGCGAATATAAAACATTTCCCTCAGTGGTTTAACGTCGTACGAGCTCATACTGTACTGGTTTTCGGAGATGATGATGATGAAAATAATAATAATAATAATAATAATAATAATAATAATAATAATAATAATAATAATAATAATAATAATAATAATAATAATAATAAAGAAAAACACAGACTGTTTCCAGTCACTAGACCGGGTCAGGATTAGAATGAATGAAGCACACATCTAGCGGCGAGGATAGGAATTGTGTCAGCTGCCGAAGTCCGTCGGACTCCTTTGGGGCAATGTTTAATGACTGCCACATGAAATGAAATGATATTTGAGTGTGTTGTAGGAATGAAAGAAAAACAGGAAAAACTGGAGTACCCGGAGAAAAACCCATCCCGCCACCGCTTTGTCCACCATCTCATATGGAGTGACCGGGATTTGATCCACGGAACCCAGCGGTGAGAAGTCGGCGCGCTGCCCTCTGAGACACACTAATAAATAATAATAATAATAATAATAATAATAATAATAATAATAATAATAATAATAATAATAATAATAATAATAATACCGTGTGCAGGTGTTTTGATTGGATGCCATTTAGGCTGCCTGAGCGTCGATTTTGACGTTCCATTTTACTCGACCAGATGGCGGAGAAATTAGAACATTACTGCCGGGCTCACTGGCTCAGACGGTTGAGGCGCTGGCCTTCTGACCCCAACTTGGCAGGTTGGATCCTGGCTCAGTCCGGTGGTATTAGACGCTGCTCGAATACGTCAGCCTCGTGTCAGTAGATTTACAGACACGTAAAAGAACTCCTGTTGGGTATTCAGCCCGAAGGCTGATTTGATCCTCCATAGCTCCGCCAACAGCTGTCATAAACAGCCTAGGCGTCACTGAAGAGGCATACTAGGGAAATGAGGAGTGAGGTAGTTTCCGGTTGCTTTCCTCACCGAGCCAGAAGTTTCTATTACATATCAGTCTGCCAAGCCCACTGAAATGCATCCACCGTCTTACCCTATGAGCAACATTTTGACAGCATTCATAACAGGGACTGGCTGCATAAGGAACGGTATTACTCGCATCGCTCATACCTCAGCCACTTTCATATTGTCAAAGCCCAGGATGAGACTGAGACAGGGCAGAGAAAGTAACAAATTTATTCTAGCCCATACCAGAAGACAAAGAGCATTGTGAACACTACATCTTGCCAGCAAAGGCATAAAACAACTGCTGCGGGACTACATTTCGGCCCCTCAGCGTCTCCGAAAACCGCAAAAGTAGTTAGTGGGACGTAAAGCAAATAACATAAGTTAACATAAGTTATAGAACATTACTGGGCAACCTATGGTTAGCGTTAATTAATTTTGTCGGGTAAACACCGAAAAAACTTTTCCTTGGCGACATTTTACGACATGGAGGCCGACAGTCTACTCTACCATTGTTCCATAGACGGCGCTTTCAGATGGAATGGGAAAAGACTGGGACTTGGAAGGTAGTGACCGTGATCTTAATTAAGGTACAGTCCCGATATTGGCTGAAGTGAAATTGGGAAGAAAAAAAGAAGAAAGAAAAAAACATATTTAGGGGCTGTCGGTCGCAAAGTTTGAAGCCACCATCTACTGAACACAAGCTTACTGTTCCAGACTGAGTAGCCACCAAAACTAGCATGGTATTCAGTTTTCTTTCATCGTTATGCCCATTCAAAGAGCGTGTTTGAACTTGTTCGTTGGCCTGATGGTTTTCGCCTTCTTATCCTCCCCAAAATCTATGCGCACTGTGTTGCATCTTGCGTTCTGTGGACCACTTCCTATCACTTTTCTTTTTAGTTTCTCCACGAATTTTTGCTTGGCTACTATTGTAATAAAGGCTCGACGATCTTCTACGATGTCGTCCGTGATATTCATTTCTTGGAGGTGCGCCTTGGTTTTTTCTACCCAGTTAATTTTGACCTCCTTTGAGTTGATGTATCTTCAACTTGTAACATTGGCATGGTACTTATTATTATTATTATTATTATTATTATTATTATAATATATCCAACGCTTATACCGTTTTTTTACAAGTTGTTTTACGTCACATCGACACAGATAGGTCTTATGGTGACGATGGGATGGGCAAGGCGTAGGAGTTGGAAGGAAGCAGTCGTGGCCTTAATTAAGGTACAGCCCCAGCATCTGCCTGGTATGAAAATGGGAAACCAAGGCAAGCTCACAGCTGCGTGCCCATAACCGCGCAATATTATTAATTTCATAATTTGTATTCCAGTGATGAACGTGGTGATCTATTATTTGACGTCTCCCTCGCACTCAATCATCAGTTCCACGGAGAAGCTGGTTCAATATCCAGTTAGTTTATTTTTGTTCTCGTCAATCCAACGCACATGACATCTTCTACGAGTTCTTTTTTGTCCTTTAAGTTTACTCTGTCATCTTGTCGATCTAAAATACGCACACAGATCGGAAGCATTTATCATTCCAGCAATACTTCCCAATTTCATTTCATTTGTCAGTCATTAATCATTGCCTCAGAGGAGTACAACAGGCTTCGGCAGCCGTCACAGTTCCCATCTTCGCCGATAGATGGGGGCTTCATTCATTCCATTCCTGACCCGGTTGAAGCTGGAAACAGGTTGTGGATTTTCATTTTCACCTGAAGTATTCTTTGATAACATGTAGGAAAATCTCGTTCGTACGCTAAAATCATTTAGGCTAAAATTGCTCGGGAAAAAGGCCAGTAAGAAGAAGAAGAAGAAGAAGAAGAAGAAGAAATGGATGGTCCAATCAATCAATACTGATCTGCATTTAGGGCAGTCGCCCAGGTGGCAGATTCCCTATCTGTTGCTTTCCTAGCCTTTTCCGAAATGATTTCAAAGAAATTGGAAATTTATTGAACATCTCCCTTGGTAAGTTATTCCAATCCCTAACTCCCCTTCCTATAAATGAATATTTGCCCCAGTTTGTCCTCTTGAATTCCAACTTTATCTTCATATTGTGATCTTTCCTACTTTTATAGACGCCATTCAAACCTATTCGTCTACTAATGCCAATCCACGCCATCTCTCCGCTGACAGCTCGGAACATACCACTTAGTCGAGCAGCTCTTCTTCTTTCTCTCAATTCTTCCCAATCCAAACATTGCAACATTTTAGTAACGCTACTCTTTTGTCGGAAATCACCCAGAACAAATCGAGCTGCTTTTCTTTGGATTTTTTCCAGTTCTTGAATCAGGTAATCCTGGTGAGGGTCCCATACACTGGAACCATACTCTAGTTGGGGTCTTACCAGAGACTTATATGCACTCTCCTTTACATCCTTACTACAACCCCTAAACACCCTCAATCACTCTTATGTGCCAGGCGATTGCATTGAGATTCCATCTCCTGGCTTTAAACTGGGGTTCCCGGCCAGAGAGAGGGATGTTGCTCTCTGGGTAGCCCGCCTCACCCCTTCAGGGCGAGGAATGAAAGCACTAAAAAAAATTAAAAAACGGGGGCGACGAGTGTCTAAACAAACAAACAAAATTCGAACGGGGCTGTGTTGCGGTCATACTATTTAAATAGTATGGCTTTGAAATTTTATTGCTGACATTTTACCTCTTAATTCTTAACAAAATATGTATACTGTAGAATGGGCCCGTTATTTGAGGATTGTCTTTCCATACTATTAATATTGGTATGTAGTCAGTGTAAAAGGGAGGACTTCGTATCTTTATCTACTAAATAAATTACACTGGAAATTAAAGGAGAATTATTCATCTTCACCCTCAGCGCAAGACTACGATATATGGAATTTATTGTCACTGTTTAGAACCTTTAGAAAAATGTAAATTCCTATTTCTCAATAACTTTGATTTTCCAGATACAGTAGTCTTGCACTGACGGAGAGATGTATTGCGAGATTTTGCAAGAGACGGAAATTTTTCGCACTTCTTCGCTCCAAAATTTCTTCAGATGTTAACTATTTGATTTGTTTTTTTGCCGTATATTTCTAGAACTTACTGAGAGAGAGCTCAAACGACACTTCACAGGACATGCTACAACGCCACTAAATTGTTGATGACCGAGCTCGATAGCTAGAGTCGCTTAAGTGCGGCCAGTATCCAGTAATCGGGAGATAGTGGGTTCGAGCCCCACTGTCGGCAGACCTGAAGATGGTTTTCCGTGGTTTCCCATTTTCACTCAAAGCAAATGCTGGGGCTGTACCTTAATTAAGGTCACGGCCGCTTCCATCCATTTCCTAGGCGTTTCCTATCCCATCGTCGCCATAAGACCTATCTGTGTCGGTGCGACGTAATGAGACGAAATATAATGACAATTTAAAATTCCAAAATTCATCCACTGACCAGAACTCAACACTTGATGATGAAGAATTAATGTAAACTAATCAGCGGATCCAACTCACAATATTAAAAGTTAAAAAAATTCCAAAATCAATCCAGTAACTAGAATTCAAAAAGACGACGATGAACAACGATCATGAACTTCAAACAATCAGTGGATCCGACCCGCAATGCCCCACCTTCCCAGAAACTAACTGAAAACAATGTATATACCGACCAAGCGGTTGCTTCCAAAGCGCAATCCTGAATCGATTATGCTTGTTGTTGAAAGGGGTCCAAAATCTAGGTCAACGGCCCCTCGTAATGGTACTTATCGCTAGTAAAGTAGAACCATTGCATGTCTCATGTAGCGGTACTAGTCACAAGTAACGTAGACACACGCTGTTCCTCACATTGTGGTACTACTTACAGGTAATGTACTACGCACAGGTAACGTAGACCAATGGTGTTTCCCACATAATGGTGCAACTCATAGGCAACGCAAACCCATGGTATTCCTCACATAGTGGTACTAATCACAGGGACCCGTACTATCCCGTGGTGGTCCTCTCATAGTGATCACAGGCAACGCAGACGCACAGTGTCGCTCATATAGTGGGACTAATAACAGGCAACGCCCAAACCCGTGGTGTGCCTCGGAACGCAGACCCATGATGTCCACAACGAGATGTTGAAACACCCCAGTGAGGAGATAGCATTTTTTTCTCCTTGGGGTGTTCCAACCGAACCTGGTCAGAGGGGAGCTTCCGTCATAGTGGCGGATACTATATACGGGTACTGTACACCCACAGTGAGCCACCCATAGACCCATGGTATTCTGCATACAGTGGTACTATTCCCAGAAAAGTCGACTCATGGTCTTCTTCGCGTGATGGTAATAATCACAGGTAATCTCATGGTTCAAAATTCAGCATCCCTTGGTCGCCTCTTTTAGTTGCCTCTTACGACAGGCAGGGGATACCATCGGTGTATTCTTCGTCTGTGTCCCCTAACCACAGGGGGTACTAAATAGTTAGACGCACGGCACGACGATGACTCACCCGAATACGTCATACTGAGGTCAAATTACAATTGAAAGATACACAAGTCTTTCATCCTTACAATGAGTTGCTGAACACACGTTGTCTAAAAATTATTTCCATGTTAAAAACTTTTATGGTCTTGTAACTCTCACCAGCCCAACTACGGTTTGGAAACTAAAGACGTCAACAAGCCGGTCAGAATCGGTTAAATAAGAAGCAAGCATGGAAATGATCAATCTCTCCCATTTATTGGAAATACGAAAGAAGGTGCCAGATGGTGCAGAACTACAGTAGGGCATTGCAATTACAACACGATGAAGAATGAGCCCGCACGTCATGCCTTTCGAGAACGCGTCAACGGCAAATCACTCAAACTTGTATTAGGAATTCTCCACAGTTAAGTAGATTAGCGATATCCTGTTAACTGGCAGGACAATAGGTGCCAGTGTCACTTCTTATTTCCTCTCCTTAGCACTGTTCCTGTATGAGGGGGAGGACTGTACAGACCCAGAGAGTTCGACAGTCAACTGAAGAAGCTGATTAAAAAACACATGGGAAGAAGAAGGCTCTGATACGAATAACGCCAACGCTAGTTATAATTTTAGCAAACCGAAACAATGACATCTCAAATATCAACTTATATTGATATTGGTCTTCATAGGCCGGTGGAACCTACAACTTCAAAACTACTTTACATATTTCTGGTCTTAATTGTTTGATTAATCAATTATTATAATTTGTTCTAAGTAACGTTGGGTTAAATTCAAGAAGAGATACTGTATGTCCTTTAAATGATGTACATGAATCCCTCCCTATCCGTGTACCCTTGATAGGATGTGATGATATGTCATCAACTTGAATATTTCCGCCATATTCTGCGGCCTTCAGCCAACTCTCGTATAGAGAGATTTATTCAGTCGCGTCTTCATTAAATGGTCTACCCATCTGGTTGGTGCATATCTTCCTTGCACTTTTTTTTTCTACCATTGCCTCTAATCGTCTGGAGACGTGTTCTGTCTATGTGATAGTGCTGTATTTGTTCGTATGTTAACTTACTAGTAAGTCATTGTACCGCTCAATCTACAGAAAGGATCCCACACACTGATGCGATAGCGATACTGGCGCGGCAACGGAATACCGCGTGCGAAGCAACGCGGTGATCTGAACCATGGCGACTAATTCGAACAAATGCTCAGATACGAAGCGAATTACTGAACTCGTGAAGCTTTACTGTATAGCTTATGATAAAAACATAATGCTATTGGTCTCACCAATTACTTTAACGGTATTCGGAGACGCCGAGGTGTCGGATTTTGTTCCGCAGGAATTCTTTAACGCACCAGTAATTCTACCGACACGAGGCTGATGTATTTGAACACCTTAAAATACCACCGGAATGAGCCAGAATCGAACCTGTCATGTTGGGGAGTTGGAAGACTAGTATGCAAGAATATCATAAGGTCAGTCTTGACCTGTGGCACTGAGACCTGGACCATGACAAAGAGCCACATTCGAGCAACCCAGACGACCGATATGAAGATGAAAAGGAGCGACTGAATGCACAACGAGTACGCACGATGCAGCTTTGGCGTACGCGACATCGCCGAAAAATCTTCTGACTGCACTGGTTTGGTCATGTTTGGAAAAAACCCTCGGATTAGATGTCCGTGTGTTGGTGGAGGTCCAGAGGTAGACCCAACATGAGGTGGATGAATGTAGGCCTAATTGCCAGGGATGTGCGGCAATGCAAACTCTCCGAAGATGATGTCATCAACAGAGCGAGTGAAGAAGAAAAGGTTAGTCCACCACTATGTAAAAGCTAATAATAATAATAATAATAATAATAATAATAATAATAATAATAATAATAATAATAATAATAATAATAATAATAATAATAATAATAATAATAATAATAATAATAATAATGTTATTTGCTTTACGTCCCACTAACTACTTTTATGGCCTTCGGAGACGCCGAGATGCCGGAATTTAGTCCCGCAGGAGTTCTTTTACGTGCCAGTAAATCTACCGACACGGGGCTGTCGTATTTGAACACCTTCAAATACCACCGGACTGAGTCAGGATCGAACCTGCCAAGTTGGGGTTAGAAGGCCAGCGCCTTAACCGTCTGAGCCACTCAGCCCGGCTTTCGTTAGTTTATTTTTCCTCTTTCGTTACTGCGAAATTTCTCGTTTTGTTATAATTTCTACCGGGAGAGTTGGCCGTGCGGTTAGGGGCGCGCAGCTGTGAGCTTGCATCCGGGAGATAGTGGGTTCGAGCCCCACTCTCGGAAGCCCTGAAGATGGTTTTCCTTGGTTTCCATTTTCACACCAGGCAAATGCTGGGGCTGCACCTTAATTAAGGCCACGGCCGTTTCCTTTCCAATCCTAGGCATTTCCCATTCCATCGTCGCCATAAGACCTATTTGTGTTGGTGAGATGTCAAGCAAATTGTAAATATATATATGTCTTAGACTTGTGGGCCATCCAAAAATGTGTGTAACGGAATAGTAATGTCAGGTAACAAAAATGTGTGACGCGATGTTACCTAGCAACAGTACCTTGAGAGCTGCATAGGATGTTATGGCCATCCATCAAAACTTCACATCCCAGCCTGCACGGCTGCTAGGTAACATCGCGACGCTCGTTTTATGATCATTTGATTTTCCCTAAGGGAAATGTAATAATTTTTTCGAGTAACTGATTGCTGTATTTATATTTTTGTTATGTATGTTTTAATTAACTCCATCGTGACCATACTGTAAGAATGCACTGTAACCGGAATATCTCTAAATTATTTAATAATAATAATAGTCAGGCTGGTTGGCTGAATGGTCAGCGTACTTTATCTTCAGTTCATAGGGTCCCGGATGCTATTTCCGCCCTGGCCGACGATTTTAAGTGCGTATGATAAATTCCTCTGCTTCAGAGACTGAGTGTTTGTGTTCATCTTAGTACACTTCTCTTCATATGCACACAGCACTACCAGTCAACACAAAAGCACGCAATAGCGAATATATTTCTTCACAGAGGGTTGCTGTCAGGAAGAGCATCCGGTCGTAAAACTGGGTGAAATCCATATCAAGTTCCGACCCCAATAAATTAGGAATAATAATAATAATAATAATAATAATAATAATAATAATAATAATAATAATAATAATAATAATAATAATAATAATAATAATACCTTGAAATAGGCTAAAGATTTTCGTTAGCTGATCCTAAACATATAGCCCTTCAAGAACCTGATGCGTTGGCGCAGTGTTCTATCTGAGATATTCGTAGTATACGGTGGAAAACCTACAATTCTAATGCCTAAATCCTCTTTCCGTTAGTTGCCTTGATAGTTCAAGTCGCAGCAACGCACAAATACGAAAATCTCAAAGGTATTATTCATTCGATACAAGAGTTTCTACGGTACAAAAGAAAGAATAATTTCAGTTCAAGAGCAGTTTGTATCAGAGGAATTGCGCAAATCTTGAAAGAGCGGGAGTAATCCGAAGGTAGCAGCACAAAAATGATGCATTGTTAAGGTTTCCCAAGGGAGTATCGCTCCGAACATTAAAAGCAATTTAGTGTGTAAGCCGAGCTAAATGACAAATCCTGGTTATTCCTCTTCAACTAAACTTTCCACTGAATACAAATGTACTATTAAACCATCTTTCATCTCAGAATTCATTGAAATTCTAGTCTTGAACCGCACAAAGAACAGGATGTACGATCCGTCCCGCAGAGGAGGGAAACAGAGACCACGTTAAGAGTAATGTTGGAGAGTTTGGATTTTGGGAAGTATCAAGAAAGCATTAATCTTAGAACCTGGACATGAGCACAGTGTCAAGTCATCAGACGATGCCGACAGAAAAAAAAAAAAAAAAAAAGAAAAAAAAAGTTTTCTCTTAAATATCTATTCAATTCCTATAGAGACGCTACTGTGTTGGAATTTCGTCCTACAGGATTTCCTTAATCAGAGGCTACCTTGTCGAGAAGGGGCTGCCTGGCCGAGGCGGTAAAGGCGTGCTTGATTCACCCGGAAGGACGTGGGTTCGATTCCCCGTCACGAAGTCAAAAATTTAAGAAACGAGATGTCCACTTCCGGAGGTGCACATGGCCCTGAGATTCACTCAGCCTACACCAAAAATGAGCACCAGGTTAATTCCTGGAGGCAAAGGCGACCGGGCGTAGAGCTAACCACTCTACCCCACGAATAGTGGAAGCCTTTACCGTCCACCCCTTCAAGGTTCTTCATGGTCTGTACGGATATGACTGACTCAGTCGAGACGGTGAAAGCGTGCTGTCTTCTGAAGAGGCAAATGGGCCTTGAGATTCAATCAGAATAGGCCTACATCAAACCGAGCAAGTGGCTGCCAGCCTGCATTCGGGAGATAGTGGGTTCGAACCCGACTGTCGACACCCCTCAAGATGGTTTTCCGTGGTTGTACCTTAATTAAGGCCACGGTCGCTTTCTTCCCACTCCTAGCCCTTTCCTAACACGTCTGTGTCAGTGTGACGTAAAGCAAATTCATTACAGATTCTTTTATCGTTCAGTCTGCAAGCCTACGTGAGTATACTAAACTCTGCCACAATCTTCTATTTGTAAAAAGTTCTTTAAATCATTATAAACTGAGTCTAATCATCGTCATCTTGGTCTCCCTCTACTTCTCTTACCCAAGACCGAGTCCACTATTCTCCTACGAAACCTCTCCTCCTCCATTCTCCTCATATGATCTCACCACCGAAGCCGGTTTATGCGTACAGCTTCATCAAGTGCGTTCATTCCTAATTTAGCCTTTAGTTCCTCATATTTTACCGGGCGAGTTAGCACGCGGCTATGAGCTTGCTTCCGGAAGATAGTGGGTTCGAACCCCACTGTCAGCAGCCGTCAAGATGGTTTTCCATGGTTTCCCATTTTCACACCAGGCAAATGCTGGGGCTGTACCTTAATTAAGGTCACGGCCGTTTCCTTCCCATTCCTAGCCCTTTCCTATCCCATCGTCGCCGTAAGACCTATCTGTGTCGGTGCGACGTAAAACCAATAGCAAAAAAAGTTTTTCCGTTCCGAGTACCCTCCTGCCATTGTTCCCACCTGTTTGTACCAGCGATCATTCTGGCTAATTTCATGTCTGCACTTCTAACTTGGATTAAGATATACTGAATCCAGAATCAAAAACACTCCCCTTTGCGAAAAGCTGACGATCATGAATATGTTTGGTTTTTTGTTTGTTTGTTTGTTTGTTTGTTTGTTTGTTTGTTTGTTTGTTTGTGCAACCCTTGTTCCGTTTCTCTACGGGGTCGGGTCTGAGGTGAGGTGAGGTGAGATGAATCTGTCGTGGCGGGTTTTTATAACCGGATGCCCTTCCTGACGTCAACCACATCAGAGGAATTAATGAAATGAATGGCGTGATATGTGATAGTAGGAATTGAGAGGGTGAAGCCCGGTGCCGGCACATAGCCTACTCCGGTTGAATAGCACCAAGCGGTCTGCTCAAGGTTTAACATCCCCATACCACGACGAATCATCATCAACAGCTTCATATGCCCTCACTCCATACGTGCACTGTGGAGAGGTTTGGAATTTAATCCAAGCTTTTGACATGCAAGCTAGCATACCTGCCAACTTTACAAAGCCAAAAATCAGGAGATTTAGAGATGAAAATCAGGAAAAATCGGGAGGAATCAGGAGATACAATTGCTCAAAACTGCTTATTCTACATGTCTTGCGCAATACAGGAGTACTATGGTACCGTATATTATAACACTTATTGTATCAAAACACGACTGTTGTTATATGAGGCTCACAGGAAGTAGGCCTATGTGAGCGAGATAATCGGTCTCTGATAAGCCTACCGAATATAGTATGAACTCATGCTCCAGACGTGTGAATCAGTCATGCGCTTAGATGCCATTACTTAGAAAATGCATAGATTAATACACTGCATCTCGCGCAGGCGCGATTATGAGAAGCGCAATATTATTTTTATCAAGTAATAAATTAAAACTCGCCAGAATTGTCTCCTAATGGCTCCTAAAATCATTAGGAAATTCTATCACTAAACTACTAAAACAGACTCCAAATCTAGCGACTAGTCTCTAGAATCGACTAGACTGATGCGAACGAACAGGAACATAACACGCGAGAACGAGAGATTGACAGTCGATATACGCGTCGCGATACACAGGTTTCAATAAACATCGCACATTCGTGCGCATTTCTCGTATTAATAAACGTCGATATTTTTCATTTCAAAGAGGCCATTGAGCAAAGGACTTCGGCCACTTGCGTACAAAGCTGAAATGGTGGGATTTGAAAACAAATGTTCAAACTTCACTAAAATAAGTTAAAATCGGGAGAAATATTAGAATAATCGGGAGGCGGGAAAAACTGTCGAAAATCGGGAGTCTCCCGCCTAAATCGGGAAAGTTGGCAGGTATGCAAGCTAGTGATTAGAAATTCTATACCACAATCCTTCCCTACCCTGCCGGCCAACATTCTGATGGTGAACATTTTTTCGACCAACGAGACTCGAACCGGCTAACCGCGGTGTCAGACCGTTCAGACTTCAACGCCTTAACGACCATGGCCACCAGGCAAGCTCATCATGCATATGTCTTTTAATAAATAAATAAATAAATAAATAAATAAATAAATAAATAAATAAATAAATAAATAAATAAATAAATAAATAAATAAATAAATAAATAAATAAATGAAACCAAGGCCTACGGCAAAGACTAATGTGACGTTACTTGCGTCACACATTTTGTAGCGTTATGTTACACAAATTTTGGGATGACCCCCAACCATAAGACATACTAACATAAAAAATGTTGATCTCGTCACGCTTTCTGCTTCAATTGATGGACTTCATATCATTCCAGCTTTCAGTGGAATATGGTAGAATGTAATCAAACAGAGAAGGGCTTCATTAGCAGACACATCGAATAGAGTGGAATGCTCATCGCAGGTTTCTAAGTGTCAGTCGATAGAACTGGCGCTGTCACCCCTGCCAGCCCGGCAAATTAAACCCCGGGGTTGCTAATGGGGTTGTAATTCGTTTTTCCCTAAAACACGGAAATAGAAACAACGGTAGACGTCACGCCAGTGCTTTTTTAACACACGGGGTTGGTATTTTCACAGCAGCTTTTACAAGAATTTACGATGTTGCCAAGTAACCCACAGTATACACACTACTTGTTATTCGAACTGCTTCTGCTACTAAAGGCCGGTTTACATTAGATTAGTGGCAGCGGTGATCACTGTACTTGGGCCCACGAGAGTTGGAGCCTGACATTTAACTCCTAAGTTCGTGCTAATAATTCCAGCATTTCAGACAAAACTCGTCATTGCCGATAAATACGAGATTTCATAACCAATAAGAAAATCATCAGTTTGTGACAATAATCTCCTCAACAAAAGCGATAGCTTCCTTAAATGTGGCATTGCTGTTATCGTTGCCATAGCAACAGAACATTTTCGAGCAGCGTTTGTCATATTTTTCTCGCAGGTGGCGCTAAACGTCAGACTCCAAATCTCGCGGACTTGAGTGTGGGCCTTAGTATCAATCAATCAATACTGATCTGCATTTAGGGCAGTCGCCCAGGTGGCAGATTCCCTATCCGTTTTTCCTATTTTTTGAAATGATTTCAAATAAATTGGAAATTTATTGAACATCTCCCTTGGTAAGTTATTAAAATCCTAAACTCCCCTTCCTATAAATGAATATTTGCCCCAATCTGTCCTCTTGAATTCCAACTTTATCTTCATATTGTGATCATTCCTACTTTTAAAGACGCCACACAAACGTATTCGTTAATGTCATACCACGCCATCTCTCCGCTTACAGCTCGGAACATACCACTTAGTCGAGCAGCTCTTCTTCTTTCTCCCAATTCTTCCCAGCCCAAACTTTGCAACATTTTTGTAACGCTACTCTTTTGTCGGAAATCACCCAAAAGATATCGAGCTGCTTTTCTCTGGCTTTTTTCCACTGGAACCATACTCTACATGGGGTCCTACCAGAGACTTATATGCCCTCTCCTTTACATCCTTACTACAACCCCTAAACACCCTCATAACCATGTGCAGAGATCTGTACTCTTTATTTACAGTCCCATTTATGTGATTATCCGAATGAAGATCTTTCATTATATTAACACCTAGATACTTACAATGATCCCCAAAAGGAACTTTCATCCCATCAACGCAGTAATTAAAACTGAGAGGTCTTTTCCTATTGATGAAACTCACAACCTGACTTTTAACCCCGTGTATCAACATATCATTGCCTGCTGTCCATCTCACAACATTATCGAAGTCACGTTGCAGTTGCTCACAATCTTGTAACTTATTTATTACTCTATACAGAATAACATCATCAGCAAAAAACCTTACCTCTGATTCCACTTCTTTACTCATATCATTTATATATTAAAAACATAAAGGTCCAATAATACTGCCTTGAGGAATTCCCCTCTTAATTATTACAGGGCCAGATAAAGGTTCGCCTACTCTAATTCTCTGAGATCTATTTTTCTAGAAATATAGAAGCCATTGAGTCACTCTTTTGTCTAGTCCAATTGCCAGTAGTCTCCCATGATCCATCCTATCAAATGCTTTAGACTTGTCAATCTAGGCCTGGTTGTAGCTAGCACGTTCGCTGCAGTGTCCTGCAAAAAGCATAGCGGCAGTTTAGATACACACGTCCGTCGGCGGTTCCAGTGTAGACTTCGGCCTGCTACTGGCCACAGCTGGTCCGTGGTCCGACAGTTCTGTTCTCCAGCCGACCAGAGAATGAGTGGCCGCGTATCAACCGTGGCTCTACGCCTCTGTATTCCGGAGAGGGGCTGGTCCCCACCGCCCGCAGGCCAGAGAATGGTTTTCCGTTGTTTTCTACGCTCTGTTCGCTCCATTTCACTCGACCTTTCGTAATGAGGGCCCGGATTCGATTCCCTTCAAGTTCGGAGGTTATAACCTTAAATAGAAATTCCCTTGGCTCGGGGACTGGGTATTTGTACTGTATCCAACACCCTTGCAACTCACACACGACACTATCCACTACAATAACACGCAGTTTCCCCAAACATGTCGCCCACTCTCGTGGCTGCGTGGTTTGGATCACGTAGCTGTCAGCTTGCATTCGCGAGATAGAGGGTTCGAACCTCATTGTCGACAGCCTTGAAGATGGTTCTCCATGGTTTCCAATTTTCACACCAGGGAAATGATGGGTCTGTACCTTAATTAAGGCCACGGTCGATTCCTTCCCACCGAGCTCGATAGATGCAGTCGCTTAAGTGCGGGCAGTATCCAGTAATCGGGAGATAGTGGGTTCGAGCCCCGCTGTCGGCAGCCCTGAAGATGGTTTTTCGTGGTTTCCCATTTTCACACCAGGCAAATGCCGGGGCTGTACCTTAATTAAGGCCACGGCCGCTTCCTTCCACTTCCTAGGCCTTTCCTATCCCATCGTCGCCATAAGACCTATCTGTGTCGGTGCGACGTAAAGCCAAAAAAAAAAAAAAAAAAAAAAAAAAAAAAACCCACAGTTCTAGCCCTTCAGGCAAGCATTTCAATGTTGAAAACATCCTAGGGATATGTGTTAATCATCGTTATCCAGTCGATTAGATTAGCGGTTTGCCCTTTTCCTACCACTACTAGCGCTAATGTGAGTCAGTGCACAGTTTCATGTAGGCCCTTATAACTACATTCGGTGCGGACATTTTTCGAAAAAATCAAAAATCGCCTTAGGGTATTGGGTATTGAACCAAGGAACACATCACAGAAATAATTATGTAAATAGGTTAATTTGACTAAGATTTGGACAAAAAAGAAAACGGGAAAAGAAATAAGCGATGATAGGCTGTTTTTTCCGGAACTGCATTCAGGCCGGAAGTGATATTCGAAGACTCACAATTTGAAACCTTTACGGACCCTTTAGCTCTGCAACTTTCGGCACAATTGAGGAAATTACTTAATTTTACGTTTTTCGTAGCATGGGGACCCCTACTCTGTGTGCTGAGAAATGTTTTCAATATTAAAAACACTCAGCTATGGTCGCCAAATGAAGCTCTACAGAAACCAGAAATTGATTACCCACTAGTTTGCGAAAATGTACAAAGAAGAAGTCAGCCTCATATGCAATATTATACCTCTGACACACTATCCTTACAGGCTTCTCCGTAACTGGAACTTCAACACGGTGGAAAGAAAGGAAAGAACAGGAGAGGACATGCTTCTCTCTTCTTCAAAACCAAGTTAAATATACAGTGCAGCGCAACACTGAGCTGTCTTTCACTGCAGTTACTATTTCTGTGTAGATGCACATCTCCAGTGTTTATTCCACTGCCTTGTGATGTCTTGCAGCACAAACATACGTAATGACATAACAGAGCATTAAATTCCGGTTTGCTTGTTAGTGGTATCCAATTACGGCTACTAGCTGATTATTGATTTATAGCCGATGCAACTCCCCTCCAGAAGTCGTCCAACATTTGGCTAAAACCTGTGTGCAAGATGTGCAAGTATGTGATCACTAAAGCGAGGATTTCGTCATAAATACCTATTTTTATCCACAACCTAAAATTATTGTAGGCTCATAAGTCTAAAATCTGTTTCAGCCGATTTGTGAAGGAAATACATGGGTTTTGCAGTGCCAATAAATGCCTAATTTATGCACTAATGCCTATTTTTAACGTACAGTGGAAGCTCAATATCTCAAATCACCTAGGTAGCTAAAATTTATTTCGATTTATCGAAATTTCAAGATATAGAGAATACCGTTTCTGAGCATGTATAGCACATCATTGAAACATATGTAGGGGCTTGTAGTGAACAGTATTTAAACGTATGCAAACAATACGTATTTTACGGCATCACTTTAATTAATTAATTTATTTATTTATTCCAAAGAGTCTAATGCAAGCTGTAATAGGTATAGTAGGCCCTCCACGCAGTGATCACTGCCCGGTGGAGCCTAGTGATAACCAGATATTCGGCGACTCCCAGGGAAGCGCGAGGAAGCTCACGATGATAGTAAGAGTTTGTATTAATAGGTATAATAGCTCCATCCTGCCGGCATCACTTTAATTATAACCCTTATTATAGTAACTTTTTTTTTTACAAGACAGTAGACTGATGTCTATTAATAACTCCTCGGATTCAATTCCTCTCACAATTCTCCGAACAGCCCTCTTACTAAAGAAATTCTTCGAGTATTTAATCAGCCCTTGGTCCATGGGCTGTAGTTAGGAGTTTAGTTCTGTGGCAAGAAGACCACGCGCATTGCCTTTAACTCCTGAACGAGCACTTTGGGATGAGCAGGGCAGTTGTTTACGAACAGGACGATTTGCCTCCCTCCACCTTGCTTCTCATCAATACCACGCAGCCAAGATTCGTAAATGGAGCTTGTCATCTACGACTTCCGGGTTTGCTTTCGTACGTGACCAGTAAAGAATTCACGCCCGAGAAACAGCGAGGCTTCGCCGATTTTCCGATGACTACAAATTTTAGTTTTTCGGTTCCCGTCATATTAGCCCCCAGCGTCACAGTAACCCTTTCTGTACTTCTTAACTGTTCCCCACAAACCACAAATTCTGTATTGCACAGTTAATGCTGCACAAAATTCGAGTACGGAGTATTTTCTGCATCAAGGGCGGAAGCGTCTGCTTCAAGAAATCGTGTAACCGAATTTCGAGGAATCGTGATCACATGAAAATGAAGAACATATGGACATAAATACAGGGTGGCCAGAAATTAAGTATCGATTTTGTAGAAACGGGTGATGTAGGGATAATATTTGAGTGTCAGTGCATTGAAGGTGTCTTGTAGATATAAATTTTGTAGTTGCTGCTCGAATCGGGCCCTGGTCTTTACACTATGATCGGATATCGTGACTTCTGTTGCCCTGGAATCTGGTTTGAGTTGTCTGAGTTGCCGGATGGTGGAAGCCTTTACTTTCCACTCCTTCGAGGGCCTTCATGGCCTGCATGGAAATGACTTTCTTGATAACGTGACGAGGACAAGCGGCTGACAGTAGTACGCATCCTTACGGAGAGCGCCCGATCTGCGTCGTAGTCTTCTTAACTTCCGAGCATCATCTCGCTCATTCTACGAGATGACGAGCAGTCAGCAGACCTCATCATCCGTTTTATAACGATAGTGGCCTGTTTTATCGTGCTTAAACGTGAATTTTCTATTTGTTTGCATTGTTTAACCATATTTTATTCTTTTCTGTTTTTATCTCTATGTATTTTTAATATGTTCTTTAAACTTTTAATTTTAATTAAATATACTTCACTTTAAAGACAATGTTTTATTTAATGTTATTACATTATCCAATTTTAAATCGTTTTATTAGAAAATAAGGCATTGCGAATTAGGTCCACTGATTATTTTAAATTCATAATAATTTTTCATCATCATTTTTTAAATTCTAGTCAGTAGTTGAATTTAAAATTTAAATTAATATCCCATGTCCTCTCATCTCGTACCATTAAGGGCCATGACCTAGATGTTAAGCCTCTTTAAACAACAAGCATCATCATCATCACAAGCGCTTGATTTTATATGAGAAATTATATTCGCAAAGAAGAAACAACAAAAAACAAGACTACGGTTGATTTATGCTCTACATCCTAGCTCACAGTGATTCAAATTGCGATGTACGACTAAAAACAGAAACTGGATAGCGCAAACAGATAACCTACATTAACCACTATTAGCTATCGCAGATCTTTAATTTACGAAATGAATACCCCTTTTATAGTCTGTAGCAGAAATTACATTGCAGTTGAAATCCCTTGGAGTGTAACTCCTAACGATTCATAAATGCTTGTGGTTGTTCCCCATCGCAGCGCACAAGTAACCATTCTTCTTCTCTTCCCGTCATGCTTTTTGGAGTTACTAAACCAACCGCACTAAAGTAATTGCACACATTTTCATATTTCATACGTAATGTTTTACATGCACAATTAAAGAAGTGCATTGTTCTTGGCTTGGTGATTTCCACGCTTCTCTTGTTATGTCCACTTCCAAGTTCACGGTCCAAACAAAATATGTGACCGATAACTGATATTCATTGTGGTTCATAAACGCCCTAAAACAGAACGGAATGATGGAAATTCTTAATTAAGGAAATTCTTTCTTTAATCAGCTCTAATTTATGATCTCAGGAAATGAACTCAAAATACGTCTAGTTGCACTTGTAGATCAAGACTGAACTGTCTGTCTGTTAGGTCATTATCGCAGAGCCTCGTTGAGTCCTCAAACAGCGTCAAAAAAGATTATGCGCTAATAGGAGAACAGCAAAAAACAATGGCAGCGCCAAAATGACGTCTACTAAGTCAAGATGAGGAGTGAGGTAGTTTACCATTGCTTTCCTGATGATGATGATGATGATGATGATGATGATGATGATGATGATGATGATGATGACTGTTGTTTAAAGGGGCCTAACATCTATGTCGCCGGCCCCTAATGGTACGAAACGAGATGAAAAGTAATGACAATTTAAAATTCCAAAATACATCCACTGACCAGAATTCAAAACATGATGAAGAAGAATGAATGGATGAACATGAATGTAAAATTATCAGCAGATCCATCTCGCAATATTCAAAGTTAAAAAATATTCCAAAACCAATCCACTGACTAGAATTCAAAAAGAAGAGGATGAACAATGATTATGAACTTAAAACAATCAGTGGATTCGACCCACCTTCCCAGAAAATAACTTAAAACAATGGTATATACTGACTAACGGGCTGCTTACAAAGCACAATCCTGAATCGATGATGCGTGCTGTGTAAAGGGGTCCAAAATCCAGGTCATCGGCCCCTCATAATGATACTTATCGCTAGTAAAGTCGAACCATGGTATTTCTCATGTAGCGGTACTAATCACAAATAACATAGCCTCACGGTGTTCCTCACAGGTAATGTTCTACGCACAGGTAACGCAGAACAATGGTGTTTCTCACACAACGGCGTAACTCAAAGGCAACGCAAACCCACGGTGTTCCTCACATAGTGGTACTAATCACAGGCAACATCCAGACCCGTGGTGTTCCTCCAAACGCAGACTCACGATTTCCACAACCAGATGCTGAAACACCCCAACGAGGAGAGCTGCTTTTTTTTCTCCTTGGGGTGTTAAAACTGAACCTGGACAAAGGGGAGCCTCCGTCATAGTGGGGGATACTATACACAGGTACTGTAAACGCATAGTGATCCACTCACAGACCCATGGTATTCCTCACATAGTGGTACTAATCGCAAGAAAAGTCGACTCATGGTGTTCCTCGCGTGATGGTATAATCACAGGCAATCTCATGGTTCAAAATTCAGCATCCCTTGATCACCCCTTTTAGTCGCCTCTTACGTCAGGCAGGGGATACCGCGGGTCTATTCTTCGCCTGCGTTCCCCACCCACAGGGGTCCGTTGCTTTTCTCACTGGACCAGAAAGTGCTGTTGAAGCACCACTGACCCTATGAGCAAAATTTTTAATAACCCTCAGACGCAGTGGTCGTGTTCTAATGTCATTACTCAGCACCACCCATACACATATTGTCACAGCCATGGATGAGACTGGGACTTCGGTCCAAGCCACATGCTGCACTGATCTGTGCCAAGAGATGGATGCAGAAACGGCAAAAGGCTGAACTATAACAACATAATCGGCGATATTATTCGAAACACACGAAACACTAGCAGCAAAGGAACCATCTAGCATACTGTATGGCCGGGATGAGTGGCTCAGACGGTTGAGACGCTGGCCTTCTTACCCTAACTTGGCAGGTTCGATCCTGGCTCAATCCGGCGGTATTTGAAGGTGCTCTAATACGTCAGCCTCATGTCGGTAGATTTAATGGCACGTAAAAAAAAAAAAATTCTGCGGGACTAAATTCCAGCACCCGACCTCTCCGAAAACCGTAATAGTAGTTATGGGACGTAAAGCAAATAACAACTTTACTCTTCTTTCCTGCTAATACTGAAGGTAGTGATTTATAGTTATTTTCTAACTGTTGGGTTCGATTCAGTGTTGCAGTTTAGGGACCCTACTTGCCGATACGACACCTTACAGTTACTGTTAATCTGGCACGTTGGCACTACACAGTCCTGGTTTATTTCGTGACTTGCGAAAATTACGTATTGCCACTGTCGTATTGCTAAAATTACTAGTGTTGCGGGTATAATTAAAGGATATTTTCTTCTCCTGTGGGATTATAAATCTCTCTGGGTAATACCAGTTAAGTAGAAGTGTGGCATGTTCGAATAATGCATTTTATAACTTAGTTGGTGTGAAATGCCGAACACAGCATTTTATGAATTACGGTCTTATTTCGTCGAATACTTACCTACAGAATTCGATTGGGATGTCCAGGAAGCAAGAAAAGTGCACGATCTCCTCCGAAAAGGAAAGAAACATTACCTCATCTATAAAGATTAGTTCAGTTCAAATGGAAGGTAATTTCGTTATAAGCCTAACTTAACCTAACCTTGTTTTATCACGACTTTGGTACGGTTTTGCAGACTTAGCCTTTGTGTATTCTTACTGACATGTAATATACTTGCTTGTGTTTATTATTACAGCGTGGTTTCTCTTCAGTATGACAAACAATAGCAAATTTCAAGAAGGGATCTGAGTTATCTACACAAGGCAAACATCGAAGAATACGGTTATAGTAATGCGTATATCACAACAAAGGCAGAAATATATAACATTAAATTGAGTGAGAGTGAGAGAGAGTGTGTACCCTCGTTAAGCTTGAAAACCGACTTAATTATGACTATCTTGACTGATCATTTACTTGGGTAAGGGAACCTCCATTATCGATACTTTGTTTGTTGACGTTTATGTCTCTTGATTTCAATACGTAACTAGTCAAGTTTGCAGCAGTGATAACTGATTAAAAAAGGAGAATAGGGCGGCGATATTTGCCTTTTAATGTATAGCCTTACGTGACGAGTACTATAGGCACGGCACGAGTTCCAGATACTACGCTCTTAGCTACAAACATCAGTCCTGACACACTACGCAAGCTCTCTGAATTAACGCATGTTCATTATCAGTGTTCATTATGCACTACCACTTTGAAACTTCACGACAACACTTCAGTTCGCAAGAATGACTGCGGACGGAACAGATGTTTATTGTCAGGTCTTGAGACCTGAGATCAGCGCATGTGCGGCAGTCTTGCTTACCCCTGGCACTCTTACCCCGCACGCACGTGACTTCTCGTCACACGACGATACTAACACCAAGAACCAGAAGCTGTCAGATGGTTAGCTTGGAGCCCATGAGGGAGCAGTCCTCCCACCACGCTAGGAATCTGACCAATAGGTAACCAATTATTCTGAATTTTACGTGAGACAGACGGCCGGATTGTTTTAAGTATAGAATCCTTAAAGAGAAGTACTTAAATAGATCAAAATATCTTGACAGAGCTATAACACCCAGCAATAACAACGATAAAGAAAATGAAGGTATTATTGGCCAACATTATATTTATTTATTTATTTATTTATTTATTTATTTATTTATTTATTTATTTATTTATTTATTTATTTATTTATATCGTGTCAGAAGCAGAGTTACATGACTGTACAAAATGTACAAGATGTACAAAAATGTTTAAAGAAAATATAAAATAAATAAAAATAAATTTCTTGGACACATTTATAGAATGGATGACAATAGACTAATTAAACGAATCTTCAAGTACTTTTGGGAAAAGAAATCAACCACTAGCTGGATTCAAGAAGTCAAGAAAGACCTGGAAAGGAACAACATACGAGAAGAAGAATTATTGGAAGAAAGATTTTTAGGAAGAAAATCTTACAAATGGAAGGACTCCAAGGGAGGAAGGAAAATAAAACAGGCACAAAGTGGACTGAAGACAGGAAAAAGAAGCACAGTGAAACAATGAAAGAATACTGGAAGAAAATTAAAGAACAACGAAGGAGGAAGAACTGAAATTGTAACGTAGTCCTTAGAAGGCCGAAACGCAAGAAAGAGAAGACAATAAACTGTGCACCAAAGGTTCATATTGTGGTGCACACGAAATTAGCAACGTCACATTTCTCTCTTGCCGCATCAAGCAGCTCTTTCTCAGTAAGTTACATGTGACAGGACAATGAAGCTTAGGAGATGGGTCGTTGTCTGCACTTCACCACAGCCACAAAAAACAGAGTCCATCGAATATCCCCACTTGTGCAGATTGATCTTGCACCTCGTAACACACGAGTGCAGCCTATTTAGAGATCTCCAAGTCGTCCAGTACTCCATTGTCCAGCTGGTAATTCTTCACAAGGTGTTTTCCATTGTCGAAGATGCTCAACTATAGTTCGCCACAAAGTAAGTCTTGCTTGGTGTTGTGTTCCTTCAAGTTCTTGTATGATCTTCAAGAAACTTTCGCGTGAACTTAACCGTGATGAAACATTTCTTAAGAACCCACCATCTTACTCTTACAGCTATCTCTCAAATTAGGAAAGAGCCAACAGAACTATCGTGAGTTATTCTAGTTAAACAGGAGTTAAAATGTATTATATGAGTAGCGATAGCGATATTACCGACAATTTTTCATTACATGCTAATGGTAAAATTAAAGTGAATTATATCTGATAATTTGTTTATGCAGTATTGAAAGATTTATCTATCTTTCTCCCTCTCTCTGCTCCCTCCCAAGGACAACGCAGGATATATTGTTCCCGTACATCAAGACTGACGCAAGTTTGCCAATTGAAATGTCAACTGCAGATCGAGTTAGGTAAACAACATCTGCACCCAACAGTTCAATGCAATATTAACACTCTTCGTTTCGCTACCTGTATATTCTCTTGAAAATTCCTTTCAGAGAACAGCAGTCGTCTTAATATCCGAACTAAAAGGCACAGAAACAGATATTTATTCTGGAGAAACGAACATTCACAGGTTGTTTCCATTTCAATATATTATTCATGTTTTATTTACAAGAGAATTGTCTGGATTGGACCAAAAAGACTTCAATGAAACGTGAAGGAACAATTAACATATCTTAAATGTCAGAGAGTATGCCAATAATAATAATAATAATAATAATAATAATAATAATAATAATAATAATAATAATAATAATAATAATAATAATAATAATAATAATAATAATAAATCTCCGGAAAATTTATTGTCCCACGAGAGAAAATGGAATGTGGATTAAGAAGAGAACAGCGGAGCTCTTCTCATGTCTTACGCAAGAGACGTCTGAAATTCTATGACCGCATCTTATGGACAGCGACAGACTCACCAAAAGATTATTTAAAGTAATCAACTCAAAAAAGGTCAAAATAAACTGGCTAGAAGAAACTAAGGCACACCTCCAAGAAATTAACATCACGGACGAAATCATAAAGGATCGTGGAGCCTTTAGTACAACAATAGTAGCAAAGCACAAAATCGTGGAGAAACCTAAAAAGAAAACTGGCAGGAAGTGGTCCACAGAACGCAAGATGCAACGTAGTGCATTCATGAAGAGATTTTGGGAGGATAAGAAGGCGAAAACCATCAGGAAAACGAACAAGTTCAAACGTGCTCTTTGAATGGGCATAACGAAGAAAGAAGTAGAAGAAAAGGAAGAAGAAGAAAAATATCACCGAGCGAGTTGGCCGTGCGGTTCGGGGCGCGCAAATGTGAGCTTGCATTCTAGAGATAGTGGGTTCGAACCCCACTGTCGGCAGCCCTGAAGATGGTTTTCCGTGGTTTACCATTTTCTTACCAGGCAAATGTAGAGGGGCTGTACCTTAATTAAGGGTACGGTCGCTTCTTCCCCCTCCCAACCCTTTCCTATCCCATCGTCGCCGTAAGACCTATCTGTATTGGAGCGACGTAAAGCAATTTGTAAAAATGAAAAAATAATGGATTTTACACCCCGTTAACAAAATAATTTCTACAGGTTTTCGGGAGTTCCTTTAAATGCCAGTAATCTACAGACATGAGGGTAGCGTATCTGAGCACCACCAAACTACGCCGGAATCACCTGCCAACTTGGGCTCAGAAAGCCAGTGCTTTACCGTGCTTTACTCAGCCCGAACGAGCACGCCAAGAGCACATTCCAAACGATGCTATGTTACGATACATTCGTGTAACCAAGGAATGGAAATATTCAATTTGTATGAGTTCATAATTTAAATATCACTTTGCTGTTTTACTGTGCTGAACTTCATTTTATTTTCATACACCACTTCGTACACTTCCCTGAATCTACAAAATAAATTGCATATTTATATTTGCCACTGTTTTGTCCGTCAGTCGTCACGCAAGCTCGCTGAACTTCCTTTAGATTTACCCAAGGATAAGCAATTTACTTGGGAATGCATTATCTGAGAGCAGGAAAAATTCACTGCTTGAGTTGGAATGTGCGCTGATAATACCGCAATTCCTTCACTTACTTTTAAACTTCTACTGTCATGATAACTTTATTTAGATGTCTGGTAGGATTTAATCAAGAGAATTCATCCAGCCCTTTCCAAGTGTTGTACCATGCCATTCTCCCATTACTTCTATGCACGCGCAACCCCGCTCGTCGTCTGTAATTCTATTATAAGTTAAAGTCTCAAAGAAAATCTCGTTAGAATTCAGGAAGAGTCAGAGGGAAGGCAAGCAAACCACTCACCCAGCACAAATAGACCTACAAGCCGCAGGAGACATATTCAAGAGTGATCGACAGATTATATTGAATATATTCCATACCTGTAACGCCAATAACATCATTGAATTCTCGCATAGCGGGCCAGAAACTTACCTGAAAAGAAAAGAAATGGTGAAAATTAATAAACAGCGAAAAAATGAAAGCAACAAAAAGGTAATAAAAATGATGTCAAATTTCTCTAAAGAAAAAGCAAAACTCAAATTGATAACGATGAATTTACTTGTATCTAACGAATCGCGTTCGAGAGACATCTGTTGACAAGTTTTATTTTAAAAATACAATTTGCTTTACGTCGCACCGACACAGATAGGTCTTATGGCGACGATGGGATAGGAAAGGGCTAGGAGTGGGAAGGAAGCGGCTGTGGCCTTAATTAAGGCACAGTCCCAGCATTTGCCTGATGTGAAAATGGGAAACGATGGAAAACCATCCTCAGGGTTGCCGACAGTGGGATTCGAACCCACTATCTCCCGGATGCAAGCTCACAGCTGCACGCCCTTAACAGCACTGCCAACTTGCCCGGTAGTTGACAAGTGTAGGATTCAATTCATCGAAAGGGAAACACTGACTACCATGAATGAAATAATCAGTATTCTACAGTATGATGAAATTACGCCTCTTTGATAATATGTCTCTCAGTCATGGCCATCCATCAATACTTCACATCACAGCCTGCACTGCTGCTAGGTAACATCGCGTCACATATTTTGTATCGCTAATTTCATGACGTAAATTTCCAGATGGTGTACAAGCCATAAGACATATTTATGTCAAACCTCATGTCATTTACGGAAAATAGAATTCTCATTATGCCCATAATTCCTCGACTGCAATTGTTAGAAACATTGAAACTCCATAGGCAGGCATTTATATAAGTGAAAATACATATTTCCCCTAGCACAGGGGTTCCCAACCGGTGGTACGTGAGAATGTTTCAGGTGGTACGCGTGGATGATACGATCATAGAGGTAATACAGATAGACTACGCAAGCACGCCGATCCGATGCATCGAAGATAGAAGGAGAGAGAATAGATGGGGCGTTTGTTACAAGTTACTTGTATGAGAGTGGATTTTCTGAACTTTTATATATAAAAAATGAATATAGAAACAGAATAAGTGGTGAAGAGGTCTTAAGACTGAAGTTAAGTTCCATTACTCCTGATATTGATATTTTAATCTCAGGCAAACAACAACTTTCGCACTGAAAGTGGATTTTTGATTATGTTGAAGGTTTTTTTTCTTTTGCTTAGTTTGTACTAATTAAATAGAATTGTATGCTTTTACACCTATGAGTGATAAAAAACTGTAATTTGCAGTAATCGTTTTATTTTATGTTATTAATATACATATATCTCTCTATATATTTTTACATAAAAATAAGCAAGAAAATTTTGAAAATCTATATATGTTTATTGTTATATTGATGAAGCCCAGTCAGCATTGAATTTCACAATAAATTCATTGTGAGTTCACTGTGAATTTCAATGCTGACTGAGCAGTAAAGAAATTAAATACGTTGAAGCTCACAAACACATTTCTGCAAGTTCACTGAGAGTTAACAAATAATTCACTGCAAAATCATTTGCGGCATAATGGGGCGCAAATTGTGGAGCACATGTCAACTCACTGTGAAATTCAATGCTGACTTGGAGGGTTGAAAAAAAAAAAAAAAAAAAAAAAAAAAAACGAAATACAAGTGCGTTAATAATTAACTATGAAGTTTTCTCAGTAATTTAATTAAAACAAAACAAGCCATTGGGCACTATTCCGACAGTAAATATGTTCCTAAAAGAATTAGGCCTGCTGGTATGCAAACATTTCTAAAACTTTCGAGTGGTACGCAGTTGCTAAACGGTTGGGAACCCCTGCCCTGGCACACAGTCACTGCATTATCCTACACGGGAGACTTGCACTAGCCGCCAGCATCTTGAAAATGTGTAGCTATTCAACTCACGTATATTTTGTGTATTGATGAGGTGCTCAAGCAAGGATTTTATTGAGAATATAGTTAGTTATTTACGATTCAGTGGAGTTATTGATGAACCTAGGTGCAGTTCCTACCTATTTAGTCGTTTTCAGAAGGTTAGTTAAGGCCTGAAGCAGATGTACCAGTACGCAGCATTATGTGCACGCCCTGGGGGATAAAGAATCATCATGCTCTATCTAAATTCGGGGGATCCATTCTGGTGAACTCTGGCGCCCATACTACGGACATTTCAATTAATTGTTGTTATTAATTTTATTAATTCATTTTATTTCAATTATTTTATTTTCTTAGTAATTTTCTTTACCGGATACCACTGAATCTTGAAATACATAGTGATGATGTCCCAACTGAATTAAGGTCTCAAAAATTCAATGAGTACTTTCACTCCACCTTTACCCCTCCTGCACCTCTCACAGAACAACCACAGATCAACAGTGTTTGCAGTTACTCTCTGTCACAAATATCAACGACCCCTAACGAAGTTCAAAATATTCGCAGTAGTCTCCTAACAAACCGCTCCACCGGGCCCAATGATATTAGCCCTATATTCCTCAAAAATACTTATGCATCTCTCTGTGCACCGTTATCTACAATTTTAAACCTGTGTATGGCTACTGGTACATTCCCCGACAGCTGGAAACAAGCCTATTTTTCAAATCTGGCAACAAACATGATATCTCATCATACCGCCCAATATCTATCGTTCCAATACTATCCTCTGTCCCTGAAAGAATAATCCACTGCCGACTTCTCTTTTTCACACAGCCGTACCTCTCTGAAGAACAACACGGATTCACTTCCGGAAAATCACGCCTCACTAACCTCACTGTTCTCAATCACCACATCAATACAGCAAAGGAAAATAAATCTCAGTTAGATGTAATCTATATAGATCTGGCCAAGGGATTCGACTCAGTGGAACATGCACTTCTTCTTCATAAGCTCGCCACCAGATTTAATATCCATGGCCCCGTCTTGTCATTGATAACAAGTTTCCTCTCCGGCAGAAAACAAAGAGTGGTACTCCCTGAATCTGCCTCATCATGGTTACCTGTGTTATCAGGTGTATCTCAGGGCAGTATTCTGGGACCCCTACTCTTTGTTCTCTATATCGATGACATAATTCTTTGCACCCAAAATAGTCAGTGTTCCCTCCTCTTGTACGCTGACGACCTGAAAATCCTAAGAGAAGTGTCTACGCCTGATGACTCTGATGAATTACAGACTGTTCTCAAATCGTGTGGTGACTGGTTTAAGAAATGGAATCTTTCTCCCAATGTTAAGAAGTGCAATACAATCTCCTTTTCGTTGCTAAAGCAAAGAATGAACACTGCATATACCATCCAGGGAAATACATTGCAATCGGTTTCTCAGGTAAGAGACCTAGGTGTTATAATCGACTGTAAACTAACCTTCTCTGCTCACATTCACTCTAAAAATCCCGTGCTATGCGTACTCTAAGCATTCTTTACAGGTTTACTGAAATTAATGATATTAACGCCTTAAAATTATACTTTGTCTGTCTCGTATGTTCTCCCCATTATTGACTTTTGTTCCCCTATTTGATCCTCGTCTGCTATCACAAACATATCTCAACTAAATAGTATTTTCAACTTTTTCACTTTCATTGTTAAGACTCGCAATCCTGTTTTTAAGAACAAAACTAAATCTGACATTATGAACTATCTGGGTATACTTGACCTGAGAAGCCGTTTACAGTTCTCTGATCTATGTTACCTTCACAAAATAATAATCAATGGCTACACCAAATGTAATACTCTTCCGGCGTACTTCCCTATACACGTGCCTCCCCGCCCTACACGCAACCGGCGCACTCATCATGTGTCCCATCCGCGCCTAACTTTGCAACAACGCTCTATCTTCCACCGTCTCCCTACTCTTGGTAACTCACTACCCGATATTGACATATTCACACCTTTCTCATCCTTCAAACAAAAAATTAGAAGATTCCTCTAAGCCCTCCCCGGGTTTTCACTTTCTTCCGTCCCTCCAACCCTCGACCTTTCTTCTTCCTAATTTCAGTAACCGACACTTGCCAGTTACCGTTGTCATTGTTGTTACATTGTTACCGTTGTTACTTAATATTGTTGTTTATACCTTTGTTATCTTTTATACGTATTTAAACTTATTATTATTATTATTATTATTATTATTATTATTATTATTATTATTATTGGTGTAAAATGGCCCTCCATAGGCTGTATATAATAATTAAATAAATAAATAAATATATAATTAAATAAATAAATAAATAAATAAATAAATAAATAAATAAATAAATAATATTAATACAAATATTATTACAAATGGTTGTTTTTCATTTCTTCCGATGAGACTATTCGCAGCAGCTTCTGCCATGTTCATTAACAAGGGCCAATCCCGCGCCAGTCCTATTGTAAATATTTTCCGGGCCAGTTTTATTTTTCCCACCCAGCAGAAAATACGTTGACTGCCGAGTTAACACGGGCGTGGGATGAAAAGGATTAATAACCTATGCAGGGGCGTAACGTTTAGCGCCTGTAAAGGACTTCGCAGACTCCTCTAGCCTAATGTCACTCTGCACGGAAATGATCAGGGCAGTTTTTTTAGAATAAGTCTTTTTTTTTTTTTTTACAATTTGTACATAGAGGGATTGCCACTTGGTTGTATTTAGCAGCAGTTTGTTGCACTGAGTGTAACACAGCACAGCCGTCTCTCGCAACACCGCGACACTCTTGTGCCAAAGTACTGAAAAATAATTGCAACACTGAAAACTGATACCAAAATATCATATTTGAGTTAGGAAATGATACTTTGTGAATGTGTAGTTCACCTGAGGTCATATTACACTGAAGAAAATGGAAATTGCAACACCCAGAAGGAGTGGTGCTACATTACTGCAATTGAATATGCAGGACGAGTGTTCGGTTGATTCGATGATTACACTTTCAGGTCCCTCTGACCGCAAGTTTGGTCAACAATCAATACAGGATGTGCCCACCACGAGCTCCAATACATTGATGAATTCGTCGAGGCATGGAGTCAATAAGGCCCTCGATCGCTTCCTGAGGAATTGTGGCCCATGCTTGCTGCACTGCATGGGTCAGTTGTTCCAGAGTAGTGGCTAGCTGAGGACGGTTGGCCAGTTGTCGACCCATCATGTCCCACACATGCTCAATAGGACTGAGGTCCGGGGATCTGGCGGGCCATCCCAATGTTGTGATGTCGTAGAGAGCTTCTCTGGAGATGCGTGCAGTGTGAACCCGGGCATTGTCCTGCTGAAACATCCCATTAGCAATGTTCACCATCATAGGGACAACCACTGGATTGAGTACCCTATCAACGTACTGTCGAGCACTCATAGTGCCCTCAACAAGCACTAATTGTGATTTCACATTAAAGCCAATAGCTCTCCAGACCATAATGCTTGGTGTTGGCCCTGTGTGCCTCTCGACAATAAGACCTGGGCGGCACCTTTCCCCGGTACGTCGGCGCACACGATTCCGGCGATCACTGCGGGCAAGACAGAAGCGCGATCCATTACTAAAGACGACTCTATGCCATTCGTCGATCCACGTCGATCTTTCTCGACACCAGGCCAGCCTTATACGTCGCTGTTGTGGGGTCAATGGAACACCTTCTGCAGGGACACGGGCTCGTAAGCCAGCTGCACGCAGGCGACTACCAACTGTTTGTTGTGTAACTTGGGGTGCCACAGCTGCTCGAATTTGCGCTGCTGTTGCATGGGATTCCATCCGGGCCATCCGAAAGATGCGGCGATCCTCTCTCACAGTTGTCTGTCGCGCTGGGCCTGTGCCAGGTCTACGAGTGTGGGTACCTTCATTTGACTACTGCTGCCATACACGTTGTACCGTAGATGCCTGTCGGCCAACACGTGCAGCGACAGTCTTTAGCGGTAATCCGGCCTCACACAGCCCAATTATCCGAGCCCTCTCAAACGGCGACAGTTGTTGATAGCGTGCTCTTCTCTGTCGTCGAGTCATGTTTGACGGGGAACATTTCACTGCACAGACTGCAAGTCAACTACGCTACACCAGAGTCCGTACACTGGAGTTGATTCCTCCGCGACCAATCACGTGGGCAGACCTGTAGCAACAATCCAATGGGTCTGAAACTTTGATCGTTTACATACCTACATGGCATCGTTCCATATCTTGAAAATCAACGCAAACGACCAATGCCTTAATGGTGTTGCAATTTCAATTTTCTTAAGTGTATGCACACATTTTGCTGAACATTCAACTTTTGTCACACATTTATTAGACAACAATGTATAATGCCAACAAGAAGTTGGTTGGGCCCACGAGAGTTGAAGTCCGACGTTTAGCGCCACCGGCGAGAAAACGTTGACTTTTCTTTTTGTGTTAGTTGTTTTACGTCGCACCGGTACAGATAGGTCTTATGGCGACGAAAAACGTTGACTAACGCTGCTCGAAAATGATCTGTTGCTATGGCTTGCTCTCAGTCGCTTTTGCGATATTATTCGGAGTAGTACTGTGTTACCTGTATTAGTTGTTGCTGGTTTATGTAATAATTTAAGTGTTTGTTTTTTTTAATATTATTTTGTTTTTTTGTAAGTTAATCAGTGGCTAGTTGTACTCGTACAGTTCTATTCTCTATTTAACATGTGCATTTGTTGAGGTTATTGTCAGTTTAGTGAACAGAAAATCAGTTATTGTCAGTTTAGTGAATAGAAAATATCATATTTATCAGCAATGACGCGTTTTGTCTTCAATGCCGGTGTGGAGAATTATCTAATTGACAGTACCTGTTCGCTCCACAGCTAAGGAGTTTGAGCCTCCATGGACGTTAACATACTCTTTGTATCTGCCTAATATGGACTCCATGAAAGTAATAGTATAGTAGTCATGGTGATGTTTTGATGATGTTGTAGCAGAGGATGATTATTTTGTAAGAATAAATCAGCACCCTATGACATTTCAGTGTTCTTATGAAGTAAAACATTACAGCCGGAATAATTAGCACGAGCTTAGGCCAACATAGTTGATGGAATATTCAGCCTGTATGAAAGGCTGATATGCCGCAGACTGACGTACCTATGACAACGCAGCGTAACTCGTAGTTACTACTTTCGTCGCTCAAATGTCAGACTCAACTCTCGTGGGCCCAACTACATTAGCAATCAGTAAACTCAGTTTCGAATGAGCTCTCTCTGCGTGAAGTTAATAATAGACTAGGCTTATCAGGTGTGCATTCTAATATTTTTCAAACTTTATTTGATCAGTTTGTATTCGATTTTCTTCTTTTTCTCTGTAATCGAATAAATTATTAGGCTATAACTGAGACTTCGGTATCGATTACAGAGTATGGTTCTGTAGTTACAGAAAAATGAAAGCAATTACAGTTAAGTACGAACATCTAAGTGGTGCATGGTTGGCAGCTCAGCCATTAAACCAGGGAGGCAGTCAAATACAACCTATTAAACGTTATTTTCTAATAATCTTACAATAACGAATAATCCCTTTGTTTATACAACTTGTCAATATATTGTATTACTTCTACCTGCTGTAATTAAATTTATATTAATTATTCATAAGTTTTCTACATTTTATTTGTTTGGGGGGGTGGGCGAATTTTTATTTCGACACGTCGGCCACTACACATTAGTTCTATAAAATGATATTATTATGCCTGAAAATCTTTCCTTTAAATGTTGGGAACTACGGCGGTTAGTATGGGAATATTTCTGAGACAACAAGACCTTTTTCAAGCATCTTAACATTTTAAGGTGCGATCCAGCCTTCTGGAAACCACACACTGATAAACTCATAATTAGGGATCGGAAGTTTGTGACCTAAAGAAGTACAAGATATACAAGCAAATGTTCCCTAAAAACTAGCTAAATATGGTCTAAAAAAGATAAAATATGACTTAAGAATTTTAGGGATAGGTAACATTACACGTGTCAAAAAGTGATTAGGTCTACCAATAATACAGCAGACACTTTTAATCATGCAAACTGACAGAGTTAAAATTAGGTAAATTAAAACTTTATATTTCATTCAGTATCATAGCCCCCGCTCTATTTTCCTAAAAAGAAACCAAGAATGAAGTATTAGCATGTTTCTTGGTATCTGTCAGCATACGTTCGTACAGCATCTCTTCCTCCGAATCATGTCTTCATAACCTGTTACTTATCTTTTTTCGGGAAAAGAAAGAAAAATACATCTACTACAATATTTTGAAAATCTGTGTTTGAAAATCGTCGCAGATAACATACAGGGGCCTACCTTGTTAAAAACGGCACTTCAACTTAAACAAAAATGCCCAAAATATAACCCTGTTTCCAGTGCCGTATTAAGGTGTTTGGCGGCCCTGGGCTATTTAAAATTGTACGGCCCCTTCTTCGTAACATTACGTAAGACTAGCATACTGAAGTCGTTATAGAACTACTTCCACTTTAATTGATGAGTAGGGAAGTGTTGAAATAGACTACAATTTTTCTCTATTTTTCATGTTTATATTTCATAATGCCAAAATATATTTTACATTTGTCCCATCATCACTATCAAATCGACATCCTGTCAAAAGATGTTGATATTTTCGGCAACTTTTCAATTTCTTTCAAATGTTATTCTTTTAATTTACGTTTTTTGGCACCACTAGGATATTTTCTATCCATTTTACAAGAACATTACAGTTGTAACTTACGAATGGTTCAATAATCAGAGGTGAACTGGAAGTTCTCTTCCTGGTGCAAAGATGTATTGCATGCGCATTCCACCGTGCTTCCCCTGTCCCCTCCCATTCACTTCCTAAACCTCTTCCCCCTCTGCCCGTACTCGCAAGCTGCCAGATTAAAATTATCGTCAACAATAACCTTTACAATAATTACAGTGCGTAAGTAGCGAGGATTCGTGTCTCCGGACGGTAATTGATTCTAGCAGTGATGAAATACTAACGCGGACGGCTGATAAGAAGGAAGGAAGAGTGCGTGTTCGATATTTTGCGAGCGTAATTATTCATATACATGCATGGAGGTGGAACAGCAGGCCTTTTTATACAATTTTAGGTTCGACTAAGGGCCGGGGCCCGGGGCTGCAGCCCCTTTAGCACCCCCCCCCCTCTTAATCCGGCCCTGCTTGTTTCCCTAAAATGAGCAAAATATGACCAAAGCAATAACATGGCCGAAATATGCATTCATCTGTCTCATGCAGCATAAAATAGCTTTAAACGGGGACCCGTCATTCACACTTATTTTTCAGATTTCGGGCAAAATGGCCACAGAAAAGAAATGCAACTTTTTCTTAACAACCGAACCTTACTCATAAGAAAATGTCGCCAGGATGGAGCCGCACAGCAAAGAAAACTGAAGACGAAACTCAAATAATTGTAATTAATAATTTATTAATAAGAAACAATTACCTCTCCTTAGAACTTTAAACTGTCTGGTTATATCTGCTGCTGGCTTGCAACCGACCCGGAGACCTTTAGTAATTGTAGTCACATGACAAGCGGCTAGGTCAGTCCACTTGTCCGGTACGTGTCCACCGTCACGATCACTCACACACTCGGTTTATAGAACAAAACCCAGCTATTATTGCTTTTTTGCTGAATGCCCAACTCCTCAAGGCCTAGCACGGTAGAGGCGAAGCAAATTGGTCGCTCCACTCGGATATTACGAAAGTTAAGTTCAGTCCAAGTAAGGAAGTAGTTATATACTTCTGAGTTCAATGAACGATACACGGAACAGAACATGGCAGTGCTGATGTTGGGAAAATATTTTAGAACGACGAATATATACAATAATGGAAATGAGTATTCATACACTGCAGTCTAGAAGTGTAAACTTTGTTTTCGCCACTATGAAGAAAAAATCCCTCACTGTCATTGGATTTATAACACAGGGGATAACAAATGTGATTCGGGCTCGCCTCCGAAAATAACAATTCGGGCCCCCTCAAATACAATGTAAACCCTACGAATAACTAATATACATTTAATTACAACAGGTAGACAATATGCACTATATCGTCAAATTATATAATCAAAGGGAGTATTCACTGTTGAAAGCTTATTAAAAACATAATTTTAATATGTTTTACTAGAGGACCCGTTGCTCCGCGGCATTCGTTATAAATAGGTCAGAACACTCGTCTTGATATGCATGTCGCAGTCATATTGTTTTGCCTGTCCTTTTCAATGGTTTTATGAAAATTCAATAAGAAGCACGTTATGGTATGACGCAGTTCGTAGTTAGAATTCATCCATTCTGACGTCATCACGCCGTCTGCTTGATAAAAATCTATCCATATATTCGCGTTATTATCTTGCAGTTCTCGATGTAAAGCTTGCTAGCCAAAGCAGATAACTTTTTTAAGATACACGGCCTTCACACTTTCTAGTGTAGCTACGTTATCCTTCGATAGGTGTTCCCAGATAATGTTGAAGGTGTATGTGATGATGTGGTCTGTTTGTACGTAGACTTTTTTTCCTAGCAGCATATAACTTATTAGGAACGCTCTGCCATCTGTTAAATATATTTAGAAGCTGGGAAAGGTTAGAGAATCAGAGTATCTAGCAGGGAATAGTATTCTTCCGTGATCAGAGGAAGTGTATACTCTCTGGCTTGACAGGTAGTAATCAAACATGGGTACATGCAATGGCATTACTAAGAATGAAAGTCACAAATATCAGAATATTAATGAAAGTGTTAGTCGCTTAGCAAACTGCTAAGTACAGAATGTATTGCGGGTTAGGGTAAGCCTCCGCCTGCAATTATTGGAGTAATCATTTAAAGATTCGATTTTGTGATTACTCAAGGTTGGCTGATCTTAGAGACCTATCAATGTCTCATGATTCACCGGCAGGTAATTCCGGAGAGAATAAAATAGAAATGAAGCACATCGGCCCAGTAGAACGAACGGACAGATTTGCCAAAGCTGTTTTTAGTAAACTCTTTTAATATATAGAAGATTTGGCTAAGCCGCTGAACTTTCCATCATTTACGTTGGTTGTTCGTACTTAAAATTGGTTTCATTTTACAATTACTACGGAACTATATTCTGTAACCGATACCAAAGTCTCGGTTATAATCATTTATTAGATTACAACACAGAAAGATATGCGAACAAAATTAAATTTAAAAAAGACTGTTCAAATAAAGTTTGAAAAATATCAAATAGCACAACTGATGAGCCTTTCCGCAAAGAGAGCTTGTTCGAAACTGAATTGACTGTGTTACTACACCTACTTCTTATTAGAGTTATACATTGTTGTCGAATAAATGTGTGATAAAAGTTAAATGTTCAGCAAAATTTGTGCGTAATACGATCTCACATGCACTACACATCAAGAAAGTATATATTTTTAAAACTAAAATGTAATATTTTGGGTCCGCCCCTGTGGTGCAGTGGTTAGTGTTATTAGCTGCCACCCTCAGAGGCCCGGGTTCGATTCCCGGCTCTGCCACGAAATTTGAAAAGTGATACGATGGCTGGAACGGGGTCCACTCAGCCTCGGGAGGTCAACTGAGTAGAGGTGGGTTCGATTCCCACCTCAGCCATCCTGGAAGTGATTTTCCGTGGTTTCCCACTTCTCCAGGCAAATTCCGGGATAGTACCTAACTTAAGGCCACGGCCGCTTTCTTCCCTCTCCCTTGTCTATCCCTTGCAGTCTTCCCATCCCCCGCAAAGCCCCTGTTAAACATAGCAGATGAGGCCGTCTGAGCGAGGTACTGGTCATCCTCCCCAGTTGTATCCCCGACCCAGAGTCTGAAGCTCCAGGATACTGCCCTGGAGATGATAGAGGTGGGATCCCTCACTGCTTCCGAGGGAAAAACCGACCCTGGAGGGTAAACAGATAAAGAAGAAGAAGTATTATTTTGGTATCAACTTTCATTGCTGTAATTATTTTTAAATAATTTGGTGCAGGCCTTTTGTGAGGCGAGTGTTGCGGTGGTGCGAGAGCAGCTGTGCTGTAATAACTGCAGCTGGATGGCAATTCCTCTACGTACAAATTGTAAAACAAACTACGGTATTTAGACTGATCTAGAAAACTGCCCTGACCATTCCCGTGCACATTGACATTAGGCTAGATTTATATTATTTTTATTTTTTTGCGATGAGTTTGCAGGGCCCCTTAATGTTACGCCCCTGTTGTAACATATACATTATTTATTCTCAACTAGGCCTCAACAAAACAATTAATATCAAGTGTTATTTTACACTACGAAATACGTATTAATACACTAACTGAAAATAAAAGCCCCAACTGGTTTAATACCACGTATCCATATCTCTTCTATGTATCCCTTCTCTCAACCTCTTTGCCAGCCAGGCTGAGTGGCTCAGACAGTTGAGGCACTCGCCTTCTGACTCCAACTTGGCATGTTCGATCCCGGCTCAGTCCGGTGGTATTTGAAGGTGCTCAAAACGTCAGTCTCGTGTCGAAAAGGAACTCCTCCGGGACAACATTCCGGCACCTCGGCGTCTCCGAAAACCGGAAAAGTAGTTAGTGGGAAGTAAAGCAAATTATTATTATTTGTTGCAATAAAGATATTCTTCACATCGTTCATCGTTTTATTTTAAAAATAGTCCAAATTTCACTCCATATTTTAAAGTTTTTAGCCCATATGGTATGTCTTTAGCTATTTTTATGACATAAATCCTAGCCCTGGTTATTACAATATAATTGATGACGAAACCTCACGAATCCTGCATCACAGTCGACTTGGATATAGAATATGTGGTTTGTCTTCTGAACGGTTCTTAGTTATGCAATATAGATTCGTTTATCATTGCGAGGCAAATGATGTCAAGTAGAGACATCCGTTAAGTGTCTAGCATGTCCACTTCAACAGAACTGCTCTTGAAACAGGAGTGAAGAAACCAGTACTTGAGATAGTCCAGGCGGAGAATCATTTTCTTGTATTACATTATATGAGTTGTGGATCAGCAGTCCAGAGACTCCAGATTGCAACCTGGCTAAGATTATCGGATTTTTAAAGCGTCAAAGATGCCATCTGGAGGAGAAAATTCGAACGTCAAAATTGATTCGCAGCCCACCTAATGTGGCGTCAAATAGAAATTTCTGCATATGGTAACTGTGGCTATACGATTATTATTATTATTATTATTATTATTATTATTATTATTATTATTATTATTATTATTCCACTACTTTTCCCACACCCTGGTAGGGACGCGGGTGCGAACTGTGTCGCAAATGTGGATCTGGTCCAGTTTAATTCAATTGTACCTCAAGTAGTTCATTTTCTCAATGAATTTCGTATCCAACAGGCTGATAAAAACCGTTCAGCTTGCATTCGGCAGAAGGCAAGCTAGAAATTACAAAATTAGGACGTTCCACACCAGTGCTAAACATAGAGAAGACTGTACAAAGTAAATGCAGAGAGTTTCACTTGATTCAATTAATTTGTTTATGATAAACATAATAATGAACTTTTACGTGTGAAAAGAACAATTCATTTTACTGTTTTCCATGCTTGTTGTTTGGCAGGGAAGATAAATGAACCAAAACAGGAATGGCAAATTTAAATCATCTAGCAGACAGCATGAAGCCTGGAAGGCACACATCAAAAATCCATTAAGTCATACCTGCCAACTAAAAAAAAAAATCGGAGATTTTGATATGAAAATCAGAAAAAATCAGGAGATACAATTGGTCAAAACTGCTTATTCTACAGGTCTTGAGCCATGCAGGAGTACTATGGTATATATTATTGTCTCAAAACCCGACTGTTGTTATACGAGGCTACAAGGATAAAAATTACATATCTCTATTCCCTCACAGGAAGTATGTGAGTGAGATGATCGGTCTCTGATATGATAAGCCTCCCGAAAATAATATGAACTCATACTCCACATGTGTGAATCAGTCATGCACTTAGATGCCATTACTTAGCAAATGCATAGATTAATATATTGCATCACACGCCCGCGCGATTACGCGAAGCGCCATTATGCGAAACGCAATGCTATTTTTTTACACGTAATAAATTAAAATTCGCCAGAATTGCCTCCAAATGGCTCCTAAAATTTCTAGAAGAGTCACTAATCGCAATCTTTGAAATTCTGTCGCTAAATTACTAAAATAGACTCCAAATCTAGCGACTAGTCTCTAGAATCGACTAAACTGATGTGAACGAACACGAACATAGCACGGAAGAACGAGAGATATACGCGACGCAATATACAGGTTTCAATAAACATCGCACATTCGCGCACATTTCTCGTATTAATAAACGTTGATATTTCATTTGAAAGCGGCCAATGAGCGAAGGACTTACGGCCACTGGCGTACAATGCTGAAATGGCGGGATTTGAAAACAAATGTTTGAAGTTCATAAAAAGTTCATAAATCGGGAGAAATAATAGAATAATTGGGAGGCGGGAAAAATTGTCGAAAATCAGGAGTCTCCTGCCTAAATCGGTAAAGTTAGCAGGTATGCATTAAGTCTATCATTGTTTTGGAAATTGAACATTGCCAAAGAGTTAAGGCAATGAATTCAGAAAATCAGTGTACATGCATAATGAAAAGGTCAAAACCAACCGATTCTGAAGAGAGTTCCTTCATTTGCGATTTCACTGTAAAGAAAAAAATCCTTTATCTTATTTTCGGAATTTAAAATTTACACTTGCACATTGGAAAAGAAAAATATTCTAACTAGTAATCATATCAATGCATTAGCCAGGGAACCATTTGCAAAATAATTTGTTTGGAGTACTCTGTTGTATGGAAGTGAAAGCAGGAAAAGACACGTGTTGAAGCATCTGAGATGTGGGTATGGAGGCAAGAACGAGTTGAGCTGAAAGAAAAACAAATTTGGAAGTACTAAAAGAAATCAAAGAGGAGATGAAGCTGTTAAAAATATTGAAACAAGCTAAGGCGGTGATTGGGGGGGGGGGCATCTGCCCCCCCCCACACACACACACACTTTGTGGAGAAAACGTGATATTTGTATTCCATTTATGCCGCCTGAAAATAGGAATACTAAGATTTATTTTTTAAATTGTACATACCCTGTTGTCTTATCAGCTAATTATATACTTTAATTTCTTAAATTACTCGAAAGAAAATACTTTGAAGAAATACGTACACAATCTCGTGCATTGCGACTAGCCGATTAGTACAAAGCCACAGCAAGTGGTGGAAACTTGCGCAGAAGCGTGTGGGGGTAGCATGGCACTACAGCCCTTGAAGGGCCTTGGCCTACCAAGCGACCGCTGAGCAGCCCGAAGGCCTGAAGATTACGAAGTGTCGTGTGGTCAGCACGACGAATCCTCTCGAGCGTTATTCTTGGCTTTCTAGACCGGGGTCGCTATCTCACCGTCAGATAGCTCCTCAATTCTATCACGTAGGCTGAGTGGACCTCGAACCAGCCCTCAGGTCCAAGTAAAAATCTCTGACCTGACCGGGAATTGAACCCGGGGCCTCCTGGTAAGAGGCAGGCACGCTACTCCTACACCACGGGGCCAGGACACTGAGGTATAATTCACCCGCCTGGCGCGCGCATTCGTCAGTCTGGCTGTTTCACTCATTCAAAATGTGTCTATCTAGCGCCTGTTACTTAGTCTGTAGTCAAATACTAAATAATTTTTAATTGTATCTACACCTCTTCTATGTATCCCCTATCTCAACCTTTTGCCAGCCGGGCAAAGTTTCATTATAATATATGGTAGTGGATCAAAATTTCAAAACAAGAAAAAACAAAACAAAAACCTATTATTATCACAGTTAAGTTGGTAGACTGTGAACCAGTCAGGGGCGCGCAACTGTGAGCTTACATCCGGGAGATAGTGGGTTCAAACCCCACTGTCGGCAGCCCTGAAGATGGTTTCCCTTGGTTTCCCTTTTTCACACCAGGTAAATGCTGGGGCTGTACATTAATTAATGCACGGCCGCTTCCTTTCCACTCCTACGCCTTTCCTATCCCATCGTCACCATAAGAGATCTGTGTCGGTGCGACGTACAGCAAAAAGCAAATTGAAAAAAAAAAAAAAAAAAAGAGGGACTGTGAACCTTTCTCTCTCTGTCGAAATTCGCTCAGAGAGCATCTACAACTTATAATTTTGTAGTTTTTTTCTTTTTGTTGTACCTACCCCCCCCCCCGGAAACGTTTTGCTGTCTACACTTATTTGTTTGTTTGTTTATTTATTTGTGACCCTTATTTCCCCATCGCCGCTACTGGAAAGAAGGAAAACCACATTTACACGACATACCAGTCAACAACAATCTAATCACGAACATATTTGAAGGCGAAATACTCGGGAAGAAATAACGAGGATGGCCTAGAAAAAAATACTTGGAAAAGATCAAGAAAATAATTCGATTCATGAGTTACGTGACGATGAAAAAGCGGCGCAAGATAGAGATAAATGGTTGTATCGACAAGGCATTGCCTTTAGGAAACGAATGAACGAACTTGAAAATGAAAATCCACAACCTGCTTCCAGTCATTCGACCGGGTCAGGAATGAAATTAATGAAGCCCCATCTAGCGGCGAGGATAGGAACTGTGCCGGCTGCGAAAGCCTGTCGCATTCCTCTGGGGTAATGATTATGAGTGACAGATGAAATCACTGCCTTCGTAATATACAGGCCGTACTGTAGAAAGCGCGCCAAGCCAATCAGCTGATCAATTGAGGCGAGCTAAGCGAATGTTACAAATTGTACTTTTGAATGTAATTCATAAGACTAGGGGCATTCTTGAGACAATTGTGACCGTTGAGAGACAAAAAAAATTATATTTAAGTCTATTGCATGTTTTTTCTCTAAATTTATCACAGCAGGATTTACGTAAACAGCTGTTATTAAGATAATGAGACCTCATAGTTTAGGTTAGGCATGGTACCTTCACGTGGTGAGTAATGTAAATTCAAGGGACGTAATACTTCTCGTGTAATTTATTAATTTAACTGTTATCGTATAACACGTTTTTGTGGAAATATAATGTGCTACAAATTTAAATACAGTGTGTGAAAGTTTGCATTTGCCACAATGCTAAGAACTTGTGCGTACCACGGCGAAAATACAACTATACAAGTAAATAGACATTAATATTTTCATTTTCTTCGTATGGGGACAGGTTACCTTTATGAAAAAGGAAAATCCCAACCGAAAATATACCTGTTACGAAGAATAAAGGTGTATGTTTCACTTATTTTCCAGAGCTGTTCTGCTTGACTTCCTTGTTACACAGATTTACAGCAGAGCGTTTTATTGTTGGTACAGAACAAGTATAAAAGTTGACAGTAACCAATGGAACCTACATATGGTTATTTCTTACGTTCATTATGTTGAGTACGCGCTGCCTTTTCTTCCCAAAATTAATGCGATTAAAAACCATTCCTCGTCAGTTTCAGTGAATGTGGGAAGTAACTAACAGATCTGGCTGATCAGTGCATTCATATTTGGGAAAACATGGGCTATTCCTAAACAAAAAATGATACAAATTATTGTGTGGAAGAAAGGGTCTCAAGAAAGTCTTCGAAAGATAGTGTCAGAAGTGTCAACGACAACAACAACAACAACAGCAGAAAACAAGAAAGCTACTGTATTTATGGCCATTTAGAAGTATGGAAGTAAAATTTATTATTGCACGTCTGTTGTCTCCATATTTATATTAATGCATAATAATTATTTGTTGGGTACACTGACGAGTAAAACACTGAAGCTTTGACCGCGTAGATCGCACTTCAAACCTACTTCTCCTAAAATTACATAGACCTGACTTACGAGTTATGACGCGATTACAGGTTTTCGTAATCTCACCTGTACTATTAATACAACATTTGTAAATATTTCATAATTACAAAAGGTACAGACGCATCATGTCGTTACATTACACGGGTCGGACGGAGGAAAGAGTTCGCCTCTTTGTGTGACGTCATCGGAGGTACAGTACGGCCTGTACATCACGAAGGCAGTGATGTGATGAAATGAAATGATATTGGAGACTGTTCCTGGAATGAAAGTTGACAGGGAAAACCAGAGTACCCGGAGAAAAACCTGTCCCGGCTCCGCTTTGTCGAGCACAAATCTTACATGGAGTGATTGGGATTTGACACACGGGACCCAGCGTGAGAGGCCGGCGCGCTACCGCCTGAGCCACGGAGGCTGCAATGAATGAACTTATGTATATAAAACACACTGCAACCACATATAAATTATACCACGAATATCCACTGCAAACACCTTACTAACTTACTGTTGCTGTTAGGTGAGACGTGTTCTGTCTTTTCCGCTGCCATTCTACTCCGCTAGACTGTAATGACGGGTAAACAACAGCTAATCCATATTAAGACCACGAGCCTGAGAAACTCATCGCTGGGTCTGAGCAAGGAATTAACAAGTTTATTTCCTTTTCCACCATCCATCCGTCGAGTGAGTGTCTGTTGAAGGGGTCTGTACTGGGTAAAGCCTGGTCGTGTCATTCGATCAGGACAAGTGGTCCACAGAGATACTGCTGCTTCCCCCCCCCCCCCCCCCCAAGCATCAGTTCACAGGAAACTCGATCCTAGATAAAGACAAGGGGAACCCCACGCACCTGATGCACACATGGAGCTGCTTGGAAGAGCTACGCACTTGGTGACACCACTTGACAGCTCAAGGGAAGACGAAAAACAAGCACACCAGAGTACGAAATTATCTGTGTTGTCTGTTCTTGTTCCCGACACCAAATACTGTGCTGTGATTCACTAACCCACGATACAGCTGCAGCTGTACTTGACAGACACTTTATGCAGAGGCCCGCCGTAACTCTTCCCATTAAATTTTATATACTTATATATCATCCTTACACCACCCATCCACCGTTCCCAAGGTTTTCTACGTTTTCTGTTCAGATGATCTTCAGATTAATTATCACTCATATCGTTCGGCTCCACGGCTAAATGTTTAGCGTGTTGGCCTTTGGTCACAGGGGTCCCGGGTTCGATTCCCGGCAGGGTCGGAAATCTTAACCATAATTTGTTAATTTCCCTGGCACGGGGGCTGGATGTAAGTGTCGTCTTCATCATCATATTTGCATCCTCATCACGACGCGCAGGACGCGTACGGGCGTCAAATCAAAAGATCTGCATCTGGCGAGCCGAACTAGTCCTCGGACACTCCCGGCACGCAATAGTTATTACATCCCTCCATATATGGTTGGCGACATGAAGGACATGCGGCCGTACCGTAAAACAGGACCAAATCCACACGTGCAACTCAGTTCGCACCCACGACCCCACAGGTGCGGGAAAAGCGGTAGGAAAATAAGAAGAATAAGAAGATCCACAAGACATACACGTTGCCATTCACAGAGTCAATTTTGACTTACGACACATTGACTATGCCAAAAATAACAGCTTGTTAATAAATCCTAACAAAACTCAGACTATAATATTTGGTATAAAAAGAAACATTAACTTGTTAGAAACTAGACATGTACCCCCAATTATGTTAAATAATACTGTCATGCCCTATTGTACGTCAATAACAAACTTCGGTGTTATAATGACTGAGAAGCTAAATTGAACCGAACAAGTGACACATACATACCGTGAAGTTCAGAAATCCTTTTTCCCTTTCAAACGCTACTCTATTGTATCTCAAAAACATCTTAAAATACAAGTGGTAATATCCCTAATCTTAATTGTTCTGCGACACTGTACTTACGGACATATCTCAAGACGGTAATAGGATGCTCGAACGGAGTTTAAACACCTGTATTCGATTTATATTTAAACTACAATATGATTCTCACAGTTCACCTTATTACAGGAAGTTCGTTTGCATGAGCTTCGCAGTCTCCACATGACCCTTCTGCATGGAGTTCTAAACTCAGGTGTACCTCTCATCAAACTTTAATTATCTCTCCTATCAAAACCATGATACGAGATCTGACGCCTGTTTAACTATATCTCTCAGTCATTCCAGGGCTTATAACCGCCCCTATGTAGTCGCTGCCGCTAGGCTGTGGAATACCCTCCCTGCTAACATTAAAGATTTGCGTTCTCGTAGGAGATTTAAGATGGATTGCTGAAATCACTTGTTGAATATTTTTACCTGACCTGTTAGATGAGTGAAGTGTGAATGAGCATATTTTCATAAAAATTAGAAATGTATGTGCTAGTTACAGGTTCTTACTGTGTTTCCTTCTTTTATTATTACTATTGTTAGTTTTGTAATTATTATCATGTTCATTTATATTGTCATGTTGTACATTCTATAATTATTTCTATCAAAACGATTTTTTGTATTTTTAAATTTACATTTCAGTTAAATATTTTTTTTTAATGTGGTTAAGTGTAAGAGAGGGCCTTGAGCTCTAACTTCGCCACGGATAAAGACGAATTACTTACTTTTCCCAGTTTAGCAGTATAATCTCGGGAATTGTCAATCTTTTCAAGTGCCCGAACCATTTTAATCTTCCTTCGTCAATCAAGTCCAGTATATTCTTCTTCTCTACCTCCATAATTTCGCTGAATAGTCTGCCTGGTAGTCCTGATCGTCAGCGTCAAGTCTTTGCAGTTTGACGCCGTAGTTGGTTCGAGTTTCGTTGGTGACAAAGAAAAACCGCATTTGCCTGGTGTGAAAATGGGAAACCATGGAAAACCATCTTCAGGGCTGCCGACAGTGGGGTTCGAACCCACTACCTCCCGAATGCAAGCAGATACATACAACTGTCCCTGTCTTATACTTAATCAGTAACAGAATTAGAATGAGAAATACCTAACTACAAATCTTACAAAATAATCATTCATAAAGACTACGTAGAGCTACTGAACTATAGCTAACAGTAACCACTTACACAATAAAAGTCAAGGAGAAAGAGCACAGTATTAAAGAAACGTAGTATCGTTTTGAAGATGGACATAAACACTCAAGTTGAAAAAAAAAAGAGAGAATTACGAAACAAAGTAGAATTCAAATTATACGTGAAATAAAAGTTACCCTTAGACTGTGTGTTTCCACCCGAGTTGAGAAAGGTACAGGGGAAGTATAAAGTAGAGGGGATGAAGAGGATAAAGGAAGATGGCGAGGAAGTAGGAAAGCGATTACGTTTTGCTGGCTTGCTAATTGTGTCTTTCTATCAGATACTTGTATTTTGTGCATGCCCGTTTAAATTCCCTGGACACTTGACGTCTGGCAGCACATTATTCTATTCACGAATTGCAGCAACTCTACAGGAGTTGCCATATACTGAGGACTTGTGATTAGGTGTTGGTGTTGTCGTTATTTGAGTCATCAGGCCAGAGACTGGTTTGATGCAGCTCTCCATGCTTTCCTAACCTCTGTTAAGCTTTTCATTTCTACGTAACTACTACATTCTACATCTGTTCTAATCTGCTCGTAATATTCATTCCTTGGTCTACCACCTCTACCGTCCTTACCGCCTACACTCCCCTCAAAAACCAACTGAACAAGTCCTGGATGTCTTAAGATGTGTCCTAACATTCTATCCCTTCTTCTGGTCAAATCTTGTCAAATCGATCTCCTCTCAGCAATTCGATTCAGTATCTCTTCATTCATGATTGGATCTACCCGTCTCAAATTCAAAATTTTTCTGTAACACCACATTCAAACACTTCTATTCTCTTCCTTTCTGAGCCAGTTATTGTCCATGTTTCACAACCATACATTGCCGCGCTCCAGACGAAAGTCTTCAAAAACATTTTTCTAATTCCTATATCAATGTTCGAAGTGAGCAAATGTATTTTCTTAAAAAGAGCCTTCCTTGCTTGTGCTAGTTTGCACTTTATGTCCAGCATGTTATTATTAGGTATGATGAGAATATGCATGTTCTGTGTTCTTGTGGATTTTTGTTGTTGTGCGGAGTGTTTCTTTAAAGTTGCTTTACGTCGTACCGACAGAGATAGGTCTCATGGCGACGATGCAGTGAGAGATTGTAGAAACGTTCTTTACGGCAGATACCCCTGAGGTATTTCCTGGACTTTTAACAAAATTATATCACTCATCCCGGGGAAACAAACATATAAGTCAGTTTTTCGTTTGTTTATTTTTAAATGTTTGCAGTAACCTGCTAAGGTCAATGCTATCTATCCTTTGGCATTAACAAGATATGTCGATTAGTCATATTATTGAAACTAACAGAAGTACCCGCTCTTCGTACGGATTATCAGAAACTGGCTTTAGTTACTCATACTAGCGGTGTAACTCACTTCATTAGATATTCATATCACTGGTGTATTTACTTAAGTACGTAGAAATTATTTGTCATGTTTGGAAAAATAGTGTATCTTCTTCTTTTCTTCATGGGGGCCTCTAAATATTAGTTCTTAATTAGCGTCGACCTCTAAGATCTTTTGCTACCATGTTTTTCCTTCATTTCCACCTAGATATACCTGCTCCTTTCACAAAGCTGCCGGTTTCGTGTAAGTATACTTTCGCCAGATAGTACCACAAATATAAATATTATTGAATGTATTTGTTTGATCCGACATTTCGTAACTATTACAAATGATCAAGGAAATACGCGATGCATAGAACAAACTACTATAATTATTATAATTATTATAATTATTAAACTACTATAATGATCGTAAAAGTGGACCAAAATATCGGCACTAATAATATCAGTGATCCTATTACTCCATTATTTGATAGAAAATAGTTTAAACTATAGGTAACAGACTCCGCAAAATGCTGAAACCTAAGCCAGTACGTAAAAACGGAGGCTCGTCGGCAACCGCTGGTCGCTGTACTACGGAGATCTCCGGGGCTATTGTTTTTATACTTCACTCCCTTTCCATCCCCGCCCAAAGGAGTGCCATGAGCGTCTTACACAACAGTTTTTTTTTTTCAGATAGTAATTCATATATGTATCAATTTTCGTTGGCAGCTATGCCCAAACGTACATGTATAATCTCGCTGCTGTAGAATCCTGGAGCTGACATTGCAAACGGCCGTTCGTTTCTTTATCCGATTCCTTCTCTTTTTTTTTTGCTAGGGGCTTTACGTCGCACCGACACAGATAGGTCTTACGGCGACGATGGGATAGGAAAGGCTTAGGAGTTGGAAGGAAGCGGCCGTGGCCTTAATTAACGTACAGCCCCAGCATTTGCCTGGTGTGAAAATGGGAAACCACGGAAAACCATTTTCAGGGCTGCCGATAGTGGGATTCGAACCTACTATCTCCCGGATGCAAGCTCACAGCCGCGCGCCTCTACGCGCACGGCCAACTCGCCCGGTGCATATCCGATTCCTACAGCAGGGGTAGTTTGGTTCCGATATCTCCATAACGGTTTGGTTTTAGGGCCCGAAGGATTTACCGAGTTTTGTTTTTGCGTCAAGGGGCTTAAAATGAGCTTTGTCTCGTCCTTGTACGACAAATTCGATTTCGCCTACATTAGCCTATTATTTTAATATTTTGTACCTTCCCCCGTCCCCCCCCCCCATCGAATTGTTTTGAAAATAAAATACAGCCCGTGTTACTCACTGGTAATGTAGCTTTCTATAGGTGAAGTAATTATTAAAATCGGTTCAGTAGTGTTTAAGTCTATCCGTTACAAACAAACATACAAATTTTTCCTCTTTATAATGTTAGTACAGAAGTATATATTACATCCCTACACATACGGTTGCTGTCAGGAAGGGCATCCAGCCGTAAAAATTGTTTTAATGCGCGACACAGTTCGCACCCGCAACCTCACAGGTGTCGGTAAAGCAATAGAAGGAGAAGATACTCATTTTTTTAAAATTCACCCGCTTTTTTATTCTTTTCACCTCCTTAAGTGGATTTTCAAAAAATAGTGTGTTCATTTTTAAAGGAGATTCCAAGTACCAAAAGTACCAATTTTAAAGTCTGTAACATCATCTTTTTTTGAGATATATGTATCCACATATAAATAATTCAACTCCTTCCTCTCTTTCTTTCACCCTCCCCCCTTAAGTGGGTTTTCTGAAAACGAATATTTGTGTTCTTTTATTTTTAAAGGGGATTCCAAATATCAATTTTATTGCCTGTAACATATTAAGTTTTTGTGATTTATTGTAGATAATTTCGCTGCTGTAGAATCCTGGAGCTGACGTTGCCATGGTTCATTGTCTGTCTGTTAGGTCATCAGCCCAGAGGCTGGTTGGATCCTCAAATAGCACCACCAAAGGTTATGTGGTTATAAGGAAACTGCAAAAACCAATGGCAGCACCGAAATGAGGCGTACTAGGCAAGACAAGGAGTGAGGTAGTTTGCCATTGCTTTCCTCACTGGGTCAGAAAGTGCTATTGCAGCACGACTGACCCTATGAGCAACACTTTTCATAACACTCAGATGCACTAGTCGTGCTCTGAATGTCATTACTCAGCGCCACCCATACCCCAGCAGCTTCCATATTGTCACAGCCATGGATGAGACTGGGACTTCGGTGGAAGCTACACTTTACTCTAGCCTGTGCCAAGAGATGGATACAAAAGTACTGCATCCATCAAGAAATGGCAGCAGGCAACATGGTTCATTACTTTATCCGATTCCTTTTTTTTTTTTTTTTTGCTAGGGGCTTTAAGTCGTACTGACACAGATAGGTCTTATGGCGACGATGGGATAGGAAAGGCCTAGGAGTTGGAAGGAAGCGGCTGTGGCCTTAATTAAGGTACAGCCCCAGCATTTGCCTGGTGTGAAAATGGGAAACCACGGAAAACCATTTTAGGGCTGCCGATAGTGGGATTCGAACCTACTATCTCCCGGATGCAAGCTCACTGCCGCGCGCCCAACTCGCCCGGTATATATCCGATTCCTAGAGCACGGGTAGAGTGGTGTCAATATCTCCGGAACGGTTGGTTTTAGGGCCTTAAAAACATGGCTTTCGGGCCCGTATGGCTTACGGAGCTTTGTTCTTTGCGCCAAGAGGATTAAATTGAGCTTTGTCTCGTCCTTATACGAAAAATTCGATATTTTGCCTATATTAGCCTATTATTTTCATATCTCCCCCGCCCCCATGCCCCTCACCGTGAATTGTTTTGAAAATAAAATAGAGCGCATGTTACTCACTCGCAATGTACCTTTCTATAGGTGAAGTAATTTTTAAAATCGGTTCAGTAGTTTTTGAGTCTATTCGTTACAAACAAACAAAATTTTCCTCTTTATAATATTAGTATAGATAAATGAAATGGCGTATTAGTGCCGGGAGATCCCAGGACGGGTTCGGCTCGCCAGGTGCAGGTCTTTTGATTTGACTCCCGTAGGGGGCCTGCGCGTCGTGATGAGGATGAAATGATGATGAAGACAACACATACACCCAGCCCCCGTGTCAGGGAAATTAACCAATGACGGTTAAAATTCCCGACCCTGCCGGGAATCGAACCCGGGACCCCTGTGACCAAAGGCCAGCACGCTAACAATTTAGCCATGGAGACGGACATATTATTGAAGAAAGAGCCTAAGTTTATTTCCAGATTATTCAAGAATACAAAACAGTCCCCAATAAGAACCAGATAAGTTGAGTTATCGTGTTAATATTTTGAATATTGTTAATAAAAGTGGCTTCAACTAGAAAAATAATTTTGTATTATGTCTACGTGTAACACATTTTTCCGAGGATAAATCCGCGGATATCCGCATCCGTGCAGGGCTCTACTTATGTTTAACACATTTTCTGTGGTTATTGTGGACGTGAACATTATTATCTTTAAATGAATTATTGGCAGTGAATTTACACAGCTGCTTCTCTTAAAGAGAACTATTAAATCTTACTAGCTAACAATACACAAATGTGACTTAAACACTTCGGTTTTTATTGGTCCACATAAGAAAATAAAGCCTGGTCAATATAAAACAAATGTTTCATTCACGATCCAAAGCAGATACTTCATTCATTTTTTGAATTAGACGAAATCCAACCAAAACCATTATTTAAAAGTTGTTTCATATAATCCAGAATAGTTTAACATCACTTGGTGAATTGGTGATTTCGTCTGGATTAAAAACAAACAAAAAATTCTTCCCGTGAGAAATTTAGTTTATCTTGTTATTCACTGGGATGAGTGATATAGCCCAGGATACGTCTGCATTAACTGCATGTCATTTTCTTACCTTCTTCAGATTTCTTCTCCCATATTCCTCTGATAATGTTATGTAAATTTGCTGTTCGTCCTGGTTTCCTGCATTCTCTGTTTAGTAGCTTAGCAAGTGTGTAAAGTTCAGGTTCATTTTCTATTTTACCTCTTTTCCGTGTATACATTTCATATTTCTCGTTTCTATACAGTCGTTGAGCAGATGTGCCACTTCCATATGTGCACTGCATAAAATACATGTTTTTTTCGTTATTCTTTTCTCTTAAAACTTTATTTTTTGTATACTCCCATTAACCACCAAATTATTCCTCTCATTTCTATTGCCATATTTTCATTTAGTTTTACAAAATTCAGTTAGTGTTTTCTTGCTGCAATAATCTGTCATTCTATGTCTTTTCCTCTTTGAACTACATTTTACATAATCCCCTGTCAACCCATGAAAACTTTCTTTCCCAGTAGCACCCACAATGAATGCATTGAAGCCTTCCTATCCTGAGCAAGTCCTAGTAGAAAATCACTTATGTGTTTACTTTGGAAGTTTTTGTGAATATGATTTTATCTATCCTTAATGAATGACTGTGCTCTGATTTAATGTCCGGTAAACACTAGAAGGAGGTTTATCAACAACACACACAACTCTAGGCACAAAGTTCAATCTACAAGTTTTCACCCTATCACCATTTCATTAACAGCGCTAATTAAATAGCTCTTCACAAACTTTATTTTCACAAACTTTATTTTCAAAGTTCCTCTCACGAAACTGCTTGGCCTGTTTGTTCATTAACACGACAGAAAATTTACCAATCCAATTTTATGTACAGCTACAAAATTAATTCAGTTTTGTTGTTTGTGAGTCTTACGTGGAGTTTAACAACAACAACAACAAAAAAAAAAAGACATCACCTCTCCAACCTGCCATATTAATATCGCCCATCACCTTTAATTATAAAGTTATAAATACACTGTTTTCACCTTATAATTTACCATTTTATTAAAGAGCAAGTTTTGTACATAGCAAAACAGCGTGTAGCATTTAACTTGAAGCTCGTCATTCTGAACGATTCTTGCATTATCTGCCACTTTGCATTTACTTGTTTCCTATCTACTTACACTTCTAGTTGCTTGTTTCTTAGCTCCCTCCGCCCATATAACGGCTTGCCAGCTTGAATTTAATGTGTGTAAATGCGTGTTTCTTTGCTTGCGTGCTATTTGTTTGTTTGATGGATTGATTTCCAGAACTTGAATGTTAGTTGGTTACGTCACGAAGAGATTTTCTGTGTCATGAGAATAGTCTGAACTAATAAACGGAAGTTGAAGTGTAGCGATGTATAATTTTTTTGTAGTGGGTTGACGTCATACTAACACATCGAAGGTTTTTCGGCGACGCAAGAATATGAAAATGGGAAACCACGGAAAACCACCTTCAGTGCTGCCAACGGTGACGTTCGAAGCTCACAGCTACGCGACCTAAAACGCACGACTAACTCGCTCGGTAATAATAATAATAATAATAATAATAATAATAATAATAATAATAATAATAATAATAGTATGGCTAAGCTAACGAATACAACACATGCATTTTGATTTGACATCATTTAGGTTGCCTTCCTGTGAATTTCGACGTTCTGCTTGGCTCTACCAGATGGCAGGGAAATTAGAACTAATTCTATTTGGCGACGAATGGATGAGATTTAATTAATTTTGCCGGGTAAACATCAAACGTGCCATCAGAATTGTTGTACAGTACATGTCGATGCCGTACAACATAGAGAGACGAATGGATTTCTTCTGCTCTTCATAAATTCGACAATCTCTACCAGGTTTGAGCCCGTAATCTTGGAATCCAGAGGCCGACGCTATATCACAGATCCACTGAGGGAACTCATTAACAAATGATACATGAATTTAATCTAGGGATACTGAAATATTTTGCGGTGTAAAAGTCAGACATGTTAAAATTCTCGATCATTAATGTGCAATTCCCGAAGACGAAGTTAAACCGTATTTCGTATCAATGTGTTGGACTGTATATTCTTACACTGCAGTTGAAGTCGACGTCTTGTTTTACAAAAGAGAATTATTTCTTAGTGAGGGGCTACGAGTAGAGACCTTTGCAGCTAGGCCATCGGGGAACAGTTTTATCGATATTGCCCAGCTCCTGAGTTCTTTATACTTTACCCCTCCAGGGAGATTGTGCGCACGATGGCCACTTTCAACCTTTGAACGGAAACGAGGACCGAATTAAATGGAATGAACTTAAAACATGGAGCTAATACTCTCTCCCTTAGAGTAGAAAGCCAGGAAGACTCTCAATATTTCCTAGAAACACTCCTGGGAGAGGCACTGGCTGAACTGGCGTTCCTTTCCCTACCATTCGCGTGAGTATTCCATCCAATGAACAGGAACGAGAAACACACAGGAAACTAGGTCATTTCTATATTTGCTACAGCTCAGTTTGCTCAACAGTTGAGCTGTTTCATGTCATAGTCTAACTCTGATGATCTCATTTTGGGAATTTTATATTTGCTACATATATACTGAAGCAATTCTTAAGTAGGCAGTGCCATTTGTTATTTCCATTCTTGTCCAGAACTTGTCCAAACTTAAAGAGTTATCTTAAAATTCAGAAAAGACGTTTCAAATACTGCTGTAACCTTTATCTTTTTTCGGGATATTAGGTTGTGCTGACATAAATATATCAGCATTTGGACTACCGTTCAGTTGTCAAAACGAACTTGATAGGGGAAAAATAATCACTCAATCTACCTATATTTCGATTTAGTACAACTACTCATGTAGCAATGCGACTAAATGTGTTGCTAGGAAGACTTATGGGACAATATTGTTTGAGTAAATTATGAGATGAGCAGAAAAGTATTCAGAAGAATAGTATGGAAGTTCGTCAATTTGTCTTGACAAGGGCTACTGAACAGTAACTGAAATGTCGACATATTCATAATGTCAACACGGTCTAATATCCTGAAATGTAATCAAAGCTAGTAAAACTATGTTTCTGAAATATTTAAAAAATACGAACTCAAGGTTAGATGTTAAGTTGCAATCAATTTGTTTTCAGTATGAAAACTTATCTTATGTTTTTATGTATATTCTCTTTTTATTTAGATTATCTTTACATATTTTTAGTGGGAGATAGTAACATTCCGAGGAATCCCTGGTTCTACTAGTAATTAATTTTAAATTAATACATTGAAATGTCAAAAATCCTCTGCATAAACTGGCTGTTAAATTCTTAAATGTATTCATTGTGGAGTTTTTCTCGTAGGAAGAACGCAGGTTTTTCAAGGTTTCTTCACTTCCGTGGTTTTAGAAGGCGGTGTCAGTATATATAAATAGAGCATCAGTAATTCCAAGATATTTTGTTTCTAACAGTCTACAGAGTATATATAATACTATTTTTTTTCATAACTGATTTTCTGTTCATGTGGGGAATTCTTTAAAAAAAGTTCTTATTTGCTGAGGCTCATGATACAGTTATTTGAAATGTCTACTTGGTGTTATTTCTTCTTGATTTGAAAAACCTAGGAAACAACTTGAATTATAGGAAAAGCTATAGTTGAAGAGTTTTCAAAGGAATAAGGAACGCGAGGATCAAGTTCCAACAGAAAATACAGTATTCACCCACATATTCTTCTTGTGCGACTGTATACTGGAAAGGGAACAGCTTGGATTCGGAAACAGAGATTTCAATGAAAACTGGGTGAACGATCAACTAACATATCCTACATTCAGAGGTGACAAATATTTCACCGTTAAAACAGTAATGTTTTAATTGCTAAAGAATAGTTAATCGTCTCGGAGCAGCTCGCTGATGTTCAGATTTACTGAATTCCTGTTCAAAATTACTCACGCTGTCATGTTATGGACAGCCTACGAAAGAACGACAGTCATGCAGCGATGTTCTGATGTCTTAATTGAGCATCCTAATAAGTTCCATTGCAATTAGTCTGTCAACCTAACAGTTCTTTTGTGAACGTTTTCTGTTCTTTTTTTTGTTCCTTTTCTTCTTTACGACGAGCCCTGCTAGGGACCACATGTCAATTTCAATTCATCCTTCCTTGCTGTTTCTTCTTCCGTTCCTTCCAGTATTCCTTCATCATTGCACTACGTTTTATTTTTCTCTCCTCAGACCACTTTGGACCAGGTTTCCTCTCCATTCTTCCTTCGAATCCTTCCATTCTTAAAACTTCCTTTTTAATAATCTCTCTGTCTTTAGTTTCCTCTTCTCTTATTTTATTTCTGATCTTTCTTGCCCTCTTGTATCCAGCTCATTGTTGACATATTCTCCTAAATTTACTTGAATATCTGTTTTGTCAATATGTTATAATCCATTCTATAGATATGTCCAAAAAACAGCAATCTCATTTTTCTTATTGTTTCAGTTATATTTTCTATGTTCTGGTATATTTCCTTATTACTTAATTTTCATTGTTCTGTTGTTTTCATTGGACCTAAGATTTTTCACACGGTTCTTCTTTCTAATACTTCTAATTTATCTAAACTACAGTTCAAGACTAGATATTCACTTGCGTAAAGACATTCTGGTTTCACCGCTGTATTGTAGAGCCTTGTTTTATGATTTTTGATGATGATGACACATGTTGTTTAAAATGGCTTAACATCTAGGTCATCAACCCTTATGGTACAAAATGTAATGATAGTTTAAAAGTTCAAAATCATCCACTGTCCAGAATAAAAAAACGTGATGATGAAGAATGAATGGATGGATATCAATTCAAAACAATCAGAGGATCCGACCCAGAAACTATCATAAACAATAGTATTACTGACCAAGGAACTGCTTCTAAAGCACAATCCTGAATCGAGGATGCTTGTTGTCCAAAGGGGTCCAAAATTCAGGTCAACGGCCCCTCACAACGGTACCCATCGCTGGCAAAGTAGAAATATGGCATTTGTCATGTTGTAGTACCAATCAAAAGCAGCGCAGACTGACGGCGTCCCACACATTACGGTACTACTCACAAATATTGTACTTCGCACAGGTAACGCAGACCCATGACGCCTCCCACACAATGGCGCCACTCAGAAGCAACGCAAACCCATGATGTTCCTCACCTAGGTGTACCAAACACGGGCGCCGGTATTCCCGTGGTGTTCCTCACATAGTGGGAACTAATCACAGGCAACGCAGACCCACGGTGTCGCTGACATAGTGGTACCAATCACAGGCAACGCCCAGACCCGTGGTGTTTCTCACAATGGTACTAATCACGGGTACTGAAAAACCCATACCGACTCACCTTCTGTTGCTACTAATCAAAAACCTACTGTGTACCTAACATATTGGTACTATTCGCAAGTAGAGGCGACCCATGGTGTGTCCCCGCGTGATGATATTAATCACAAGCAGTTTCATGGTTCTAATACATCCTCCCTTGGTCGCCCCTTTTCCTCGCCTCTTACAACAGGCAGGGGATACTGTGGGTGTATTCTTCATCTGCGTCCCCCACCCACAGGGGATATTTTAATATTTTAATATTTTTAGATACGCATTTCTTGTTGTAAAGATTCATAGTGATGCTTCTTCATAATTTACGTGTACGATACTTTAAACTGTGGTTCTTCCTCACAACGTTCTCGGTAGCATCCATCAGACTAAGAAGCAGCATTTTGCAATTCCAAGATGATATGTAATTCAGTAGTTCAGACCATCGTCATAAAACCGAACGCTTCGTATGTCACCGAGTTTTGCCTCTCTCCCACAGTCAAATTACAGAAAGGTGATAATTTACTCCCGCGCCAAGGCACTCCCAAATAGGCAGTAGCCTAATGAAGGCCCCAGGGAGCCACCGTTGAATTAACAGGCAGTATAAATTAATCCTCCGTTTAATAACACACCGAGCCTTTGTTGGATGTGATTGATTGTATTTGGCGAACAAAGGAGCTGAAAGATTTAATTTTCAGTGAGGATTTTCCGTAATTCATTGCTAACCCCTGGCCTCGCAATAAAATATAGAGCTGAACCGCTGCAGGCGGACTGTCGAATTCAACCCAATAGTCCGTGTCGAATGGGAAGCGTTTAGTTCTCGAGAGGCTAATTAGAATTGTCCAACAAAGCGGCTGCTACGTTCTCGCGTTATCCCACCCACTCAGTGAGGTGCGTTCCTGTGGAAATTTTCACAGTGTTAAATATCACTTGTGTCAGGTCAAAATATGATTACTTCATAAAAACGACCGTACCGGAAAGAACTTCGCATTTGACACAGACTATACGCATAGATACTGTGCATACCCAATACAAAGTTCACATCTTCCATGCATCACGTATTAAATTTATAATATTTCGCACAAAAAATCCAATGAACAGCTACCTGTTCAAAACTGATGCAATTTCGTATTTTTGTTGGCTTCGGATGCACAAACTGTGGATGAAGTAGAACACATCCACGATATCCCCTGCCTGTCGTAGGAGGGATTGAAACGGGAATTCCCAGGGGCTCTCAACTGGGGAACGTGAGTTTTAGACCATAGGGCCGCTAGTTGAATCTAGCATCCAGCATTACTTGTACTAGGTTCCTTACTTTCATTTTTCATATACGACGCAAGGATGGGAAAGGCCTAGGATTGAAAAGGTAACGACCGCGGCCTTAATTAAGGTACAGCCCTGCATTTTAGTGGTGTGAAAATGGGAAAACACGAAAAAGCACCTTCAGGGTTGCCGACGGTGGGATTCGAACCCACCATCTCCCGAATGCAAGATCACAGCTACGCGATCCTAACAGAACGGCTAACTCGCTCGATCTTCTTCTTCCTAGTCTTGGGGCCAGCACTGTGTGTGAGTTTAGCGTAGTTCTACGACCGGATGCCCTTCAGGCCACGGTCGCTTCCTTCAGCCCGTCCCTATTTTTTTTAAATATTTGTTTTACGTCGCACTGACACAGATATGTCTTATGGCGACGATGGGATAGGAAAGGCCTAGGAATGGGAAGGAAGCGGCCGTGGCCTTAATTAAGGTACAGCCCCGGCATTTGCCTGATGTGAAGATGGGAAACCACGGAAAACCATCTTCAGGGCTGCTGACAGTGGGGTTCGAACCCACTATCTCCCGATTACTGGATACTGGCCGCACTTAAGCGACTGCAGCTATCGAGCTCGGTGCCCTTCCCTAACCCATCGTCGGTATGACATAATGCAAACTGTTAAAAAAAATGGAATGGTCATTCACGTTACAAGGGCTGACAGTGACATTTTCAAAATTTTAGAATTTCGAAACGAATATGTGACGTAATGTAAACTTTATTTATTTTTAATTAAACAATATTAAGATGAACATATTATCTTCAGTTCAGGACCATAATGAAAGAATCAGTCGACAGATGTATCGACTCGCCCACACGACGTATTGTAGTCATCTGGTAAGTATCTAATTAACTGTTTTACTGTAGGCTATATGCTGTGAAAATTTTCTGATGGTATGCTTGTATGTTGGCGGAAGTTAAGTGCAGTAGGTAACTACGGTGTTTTTGAAGTTCCACTCTTTACATAGGGCTGCCATAATTCTCTTTCACAAAACCGGGGCAGAAGTATACGTGACAAAAATCGGCAATCGGCAAGAGAGAGAGAGAGAGAGAGAGAGAGAGAGAATGGAGAATGAGAGTCCAAAAAAAAAAGGAAAGTTGCACTTGTATAAGGTTTACTGTGAGGAAACAGCATCGTAATTAGTTTTTCAAACAATACTGCAATAGTATTTTGAGTTAATGTGCCTATTATTTTATTGATTTAATATATTTTCAAGGCACCCACCCAGAAAGTCTGACAAAATAATTACCATTTTGACAAACTCCCAAAACACAAATAAGTTGGTTCAATACGGTGTAAAAGGCTTTAGTAGAAATTTTATTTTGAATTTGAATTTATTGATCACAATTTGTAATGAGGCTAATGACCCCCTTTACGCAGCATCTAGGCCTATACTGCATAGAATCTTCGAACTTTTATTCTAGAAAAGGAAAGGAGAAACTTAAAATAAAAATCTAAAGTATTTATATTGATACAAGAATAAGAAATGAGAATTACGAAAGCAGAAATTTTAGACAGGCTTACATTCGCAATAGGATTAGGAAGTCCGAGGGTTTTCAGAAAAAAACATGTAACTGTCTGGTCGGATGAACACAGTGTAAAGATGTCGAGGAGCTGGTGTGACCGCAAATCAAGAAAAGAGACAGAGCATGAGGAAGTTATTGTACGTAGTCCACAGATGGCCAATATCGAAGAAAGAAAAAGGAACACTTTTCCCTTTGCGTAAATCAAATAATCATAAACATGTCTCCCCGTCACAGCCATCCATCAACGGCTGATCATTTCAAATCGCAACCAAACATGACATAGCTTGCATCGCTGCTAGGTGGCATTGTCTGACCATCCATACCTTACACCACTGCCTGCAAGGTTGCTATGGTAATACGTTCGTCACACATTTTGTTGCGTCACGTTACACAGATTTTCGGACGATCCTCAGCCACGAGACATATTTATGTCAAAAAAGACCAATTTATCACACTGCAATATTTGTACTTACAACAGTTAAGGTTTCTGATTACATCAAACAAATTTTTCAGAGGACTTGTCAAGGTACTTTGATGCCTTTTCCCTCTGCAAGTTATAAAATTCGGTGTAAGATACGTGTGACATATTGTACTGAATGTGAAGAATGGCCTTAACGTTGACAGAGGTAATCTGTTCTATAGAAATACAATTCTGAACTGTACACAATGTAATCCACAGACAGGCTTATTCTAAGTGGAGCCAGGATTGGCATTTCTGCCATCTGTTGCACAACATGAGAGCTATTACTCCAAGATGGGTAGAAAAGAATGTTATTTGAATGTTATTTCAATACTGAATAATAATATACACCTAATGAATGTAAAGAATTCCCGGACTTTTACACGAATTTTACTGAACGAGCCGGGACAATTTTTTCGCTCTTGAATACAGGACAATCCTGGTTTCCGGGGTGTTTGGCAACCTAAACATACGAACTTCGACAAAGCATAGATAAATGTTTATGGATGGCTGAAGTCGATCTGAAGTACTGCATGCAAGGTATTAGTAGAGGGTTAGTAAAAGGATTCTGAAGCTCAATAAAATAAGTATCAGATTCCTCCGTCTTTAACACCATCCGCATAACTGGAATACAGCTTTCAACCAATAAAATGAACAGTAATTTTTGGAGACTATAAAATCCGTACCAACATTACGAGCACTTACTTCGTTTTAAAAGAACTGTATATTTTATTACACATGAATAAAAAAACAACGTCCATCCGACCGTAGCAGAGTAGGAAATGCAATAATCATTCATTGTGGTGGTACAGGCGAGAAATGTGCCAGGCCATAGAAATGATAATTACATCATAATTTATTTGTAAATAGAACTAACTGTCAAAGACATGATTAAAAAACACCAAACCTCTCTCTGTTTTGTGATTTAAACGGGCATGTACATTTACAGAATGATTTACGATTGATGTAGCAGAGGAATAAACGTGGGTAGGAAAGAAAAAAAAGATTATAATAAATAAATGAAACGAACGTTTTCAAATGGTAATCACAACATGAAACATTTATGAGAAAAATAAAGAGGTTTGTTTTTTCTTTTTAGTTTGCCCTAAGCGCTCCAGTTTATGAGTGAACGATGTAAAGCGTTGAAAAAGAAGAGGGAAAATCACACCAACATTTTGAAATCAATGACATAGACGAGGAGTGGGATAATAATTCTACTCAATAGTATATCTGATTACTGCAGGTTTTTATTTTTGTTTTTATTACTGAACTGCACTGGTGCCCATGTTGCCATTACAACATGTGTACTTATTAGCAGATAAATAACCTTTTTAAACCCCATTAGTTACCGAGATCATTTTGATTTAGTATTTACAGATAATTAAGAAAATAAATTCTGGTGTATTTTAGAACTCCGTGACACGGATATCTCACTCTTTCATGAAATGAACACCTGTCCCATTGGTGTCCCTGTGCATTTGCCTTTCGAGTATATTTGGTATATTGTTGAATTCAGGCGGCAATTTCAGCAAGGTTCAGTATTTATTTTGCCAATATGAGTTAATTTTCTATCCAGGTACGACTGTTACTGTTTCACGAGTTAATTTCGGTGAAAATATTCTCAAAAACAAATAATCTTATAGTTTTGCCATTGATGCTTTCACGGCCCGTACTCATAGGCTTTTGGACTTACACTGTGTCAAGAAAATAAGATGACATTCTTTACGTTTCGCAGAGAGCTTTGCTCTGCGTCTTCAGAAGAATATCTCGATTGTTCACTTCTCAAAGAATATTCTTTTCTTGACACGCCATAAGCCCAAACGTGTACATAGTTCTACAGGAGTATTGATATTGTGATCATTGCCAAGGAACGTCGGGTTTTTACGTGGAATCTGAATCAATTACAGAGGCGTGTCTTTTCATTTCAACAATGTCATAAGCACTGACCGAAATTTAAACGAGTCATTTTGGTGAGAAGCCAATGCCAATGTAAATTATTCCCGAAATGGTTCTAAAAGAAAGGGTTAGTCACCCTTTAAGCGAAGCTGGGCAATCGTTATTCGTGAAGAAAGTCAAACATATTATGAGATTTTGAGATGGATTGGTGATGTTGCTACATGGCCTGCAGTTCTAAACGTATGCTAGAAATACACATTTAGCAAATCGTACAAAACAGCTCCAAAACCAGGCAGGCATTTTAAAGTGAGGAATTTTTGCAAATTATCGTCAAGAAATATATTCTCAAGAAATACAGGCTGCAAGCTTACAATTTTTAAAGCCCGTTACATTCCTGTAAGGCAAGGGCCTCTTACCATCCGGTAGGGGTAGCTCAGCTGAACTAACTGGGTGAGTTAGTCCTGTGAGTTTATTTCTCCTATTGTGGTAGGTTCCCAGTAATTAACATATACGGTATTAATAATCACTAATTATCCTTTGTCCTTATTCCAATAATCCCAACCCCAAGAAAATTCTGACCACTTATTTTATGTTCTCAAATTATCACTCGTTCCTATTCCAATAACTGTAAAACTAACAATGATTCGTTCCACTTCACTCTGTCCCTTGCTGTCCTTGACCACTGAACACAAGCCACTTTCCTGAATTCTTGAGACCATCTCTGTGGTGGACGTCCTCTGTTTCTTTTTCCTATCGTTGGATCCCGCACTGTTGCGGTCCATTTAAGAGACCACGCTTTGAACTGTTGTAAGGAAAGTTTTCTAAAATAGTCTACATGCTATATCACTCAAGATAAAATAATTTCTCAACTAAAGGAAACGTGAAAATCATGTGAAATTGTGTAAAAATTGTAAACCTTGGACTAGTTCTGACATAGTGTGAAGGAGACAAGATATCGAATTATGACGACTTGTTAGGTAAGTTAACAAATGCAAATTTAATTGAATTTTCAAGGGAAATTTGATGTCGATAAAGTGTTGTTTTACAGACTTCAAACCAAAGGCATTCCAACTGTCAAGTTATCTGTAACAATTTGCAACGACATAAGTAAAAAAAATATTCTTAAATGGTTGCAAGATACCTTCTAAAAAATATAGCTGGATTTTAGGAGATAGCCTCCTATGTACCACATATTCAGCTCTTGAGCGTTCACTACGCCATTTGAATGCTTTCAGTAACTCTTCTTCATCACTGGATATAGTTAAGAAGTTGAATAATATGTGCTCAAGTCTACATGACTGCATTAATGAGCTACTAAACCTAGATTGTCATGACGCATTACTGCTCGTTCAAAAACTCAATTTTTAAAAGAACAACTTGAGCTCAGTATGTCTAACCAAAGAAGGTATTTCCATATTTTTCATTTCCTGCTGTATACATTCACCACGGACACTCCACAACAACGTACCCCTTTCTTTCGGTCGTGGTTATTAAATTGGGGTACTTGGAAATTTTCAGCCGAAAACTTCCAATTTTGGGAAGTCTGTTACAATGTTTTTTCCTTAACCATGATAATCTTTCAGGTTTACGCTGTGTGGAACGAAACAAACTACTGGGATTTTTTAATTTTTGATTGAAGACGTTCGCTTCTCTTCTTCAGAAGGTACAAACCTGTAAGACTCTGGTTCTCCAAGCCGTGAAAACAGCAATTAAAACATTTTCTTTTACTTCTAAATTATCAGCCAGTTATAAATTTGTGTCTAGACTGCATGACTACAAAAGAAAGAAGTGAACATCACTGTACACAATATATCTCCTCTCCTTCAATAGATGCAAGACAAAAACCAACAATATCAGATATAGGTAAGACGAAGTTTTAAAGAGGGCAATTAAATGTAAGATAAAAACCGGAAGATTACTCGTGCTCGTGTGTAACTCGATGGGCTTCTATACTGAAGTGCCATGTCATTGCCCTGGTTTACACCATCAAGCCAGCACTAACAAAGTTAGCGATAAAATCCAATAAAGGCATGTCTATCCCCTTTAAGAATCCACTCAATACATCGCGTGATTATCTTGGGTGAGGCAACGTCTCAGAATATTTATTTTTCCTGGTTCCTCTTCTCTACGGCTTACAACGGTTCCCTCCCAAAGTTAATGAAAGGACGTCATTAGATGTTAGGAATTACCCTCAATTAAGATGTAAGAAACAACATGTTAGTCAAGCGATTTCCTAATATCAAGGTTCTGACTCGATATAGATTATTAAACTACTTTAAACATATCAAAAATGAGGTTCCTAGAAGGAAACCATAATATAATTTCATCAATTGCAAATGTTAAAAACATTGAAGCTCTTTAGGCTTTTCCAATCGTGAAATTAAATGTAAGATAAAAACCGGAAGATTACTCGTGCTCATTTTTAATGTTTTTAATAATTTAAACATGTTTTTAATACTTTAAACATAATTCACGATTTTAAAATGCAGTTAATGCTAACATGTACCTAGCCTAGCCGTAAATACTGTCACAATTTTTTTTTTTGAATAACTGGAATATGGTTAGAGATTTTTTTCTTTTTTTCCTTTTAATATGATATACACTAAGGGCCACGAGAGTTGGAGTCTAACGTTTAGCGCCACCGGCGAGAAAAAGTTGACAAACGATGCTCGAAAATGGTCTGTTGCTATGGCAACGATAACAGCGATGCCACATTCAACAAAGCTATTGTCACGTGGGTTAACTTGCCCTCAGTAGCTTTTGTGATATTATTCGGAGTGGCTGTGTTAGTTGTTGCAGCTTTATGAATTTACATGTTTGTTTTCTGAATATTATCTTCGTTGTTAGTTTATTTTTTGTAAGTTAATCAGTGGCTAGTTGTACAGTTCTATTCTGTATTGAACATGTGCATTTGTTGAGGTTATTGTCAGGAACTGACGATTTTGTTGGTGATTATGAAATCCCATATTTATCGGCAATGACGTGTTGTGTCTTAAATGCTCTGGAATTATTAACACGAGATTAGTAACGGGTCAAAGTTTATTCAATTGCACTAGGCCTACATAATTTATTAAACACTCGGTCGGTATGAAAGGGTGATATGCCGCAGATGGAGGTAACTAACGCAGCGTACTTCGTAGTTACTACTTTCGCCGCTCAAATGACAGAGTCCAACTCTCACGGGCCCAACTATAGATACACAAATTACGCACCATTTGCACCATTCAGTCTTCAAACTGTTCACCGTTAGCAAGCACACAGACTTGGATTCTCTTTGGCCAGTTATCTATCACCGACGAGAAAGTTTTAACTGCGAGAACGACAGGGTATTTGCGTCAAGTTCTTGAGAAGCTTGTAAGATCCAGAGTATCCCTTCTCAGTCATTGTTAGGTAGGGAATGAACTATGAGGGCCCCACCAGGCTTTATTTTTGTGAAAAGCCGTAAAAACAAGTGCCAAAGTGTATGAGGAAACTTCTGGATCCTCTTGTAAAGGACTTGAGTTACATCATATTATAAAAGCAATGTTCTGAGCCAGCACATACGGCAAGAATGACTGAACAGTGGTTACAGGCCAATATACGAGATTTCATCTCCACTGCTGAGTGGCCTTCTGATAGCCCGATCTCAATCCTCTGGAATTCAAACAGTGGTCAGTGCTGGAGGGATGGTCTGTAAGAACAGACACCCTACACCTGAAAGTCTGAAGTGTACCTTGGTGGGAGCAGTGCCAGATTTCCCGAGTGATACTGTCCGTTCTGGGATTGACGATTGGCCAAAGACACTCCAAGCCTGTGTGCATTCTCACGGTGAACATTTTGAAGACTGATTGGTGCAAATGGTGTGTTATTTGTTTATAACATATTAAAAGAAAAGTGAAAAATCTCAAATCAATTCCAGTTTGTGACAGTATTTATGGCTAGACTATGGGCAATAACACTATCATTGACAAATCTCAGAGTTTTGATTTCCTCTCCTTCAACCGAGATACCTTTTTCTAAATTCCTCTTTTTTATATAGACATTGGTGAGGAGAAACAGAACAGAGGCCTTGGAAACTTAGTGTTAAGGTGAGATGGATCGATCGGATCAAAAACAAAGAAGTACTGAACCGAGAAGGAGTGAAGAGAACGATCTGACAAAATTTGACCCGAAGGAGGTATAGGCTGCTTGGTACGATCTGAGACAGCCAAGACTTGTTGTCTTGGAAGGAGACGTATGGGATAAAAATGACTGAGGGAGATCAAGGGTCGATATGATAGATTAGGAAGGATGTAGGATATCGTCGCTGAAGAAACAATACCTCGTATCTGACAACGCTCTTCCTATCCAATATTTTCCTTAAGACTGGACACGCCTCCAGCTATATATGGATATGCAGTCCATCAGAAAAATGTTGACAGAAAAATTCGTTGTGTTCCAACGCTTATGTGTAAAGGAAAACGAACCATAAATACATTATACTGTAGGAGTACGTAAATAGTCATACAAACATACATTCCTACAGATCAACAATTCCATGAGATTAGTCACTGGCCTAATCAGACCGACTCCCACCTGTTGGCTTCCAGTTCTCAGCAACATCATGCTTCCTCAACTGCGCAGGAAAGCTGCTCTGATTTGAGAATACAAGAAGATCGTATGAAACCCGGATCTGCCCATTCAATCAATCACCACTGATCTGCATTTAGGGCTTCAGATTACCTATCACTTGCTTACCTAGTATTTTCTTAAATAATTTCAAAGAATTTGAAAATTTATTGAACATATTATTTAGTAAATTATTCCAATCCCTAACTCCTCCTCCTATATACGAATATTTGCCCCATAGTTGTTCTTTGCTTTTCTTTTTACAATTTCCTTTACGTCGTACCGACACAGGTAGGTCGTATGGCGACGATGGGACAGGAAAGGGCTAGGAGTGGGAAGGAAGCGGCCGTGACTTTAATTAAGGTACAACAACCCCCCCCCCCCAGCATTTGCCTGGTGTAAAAATGGAAAACCACGGAAAACCATCTTCAGGGCTGACGACAGTGGGAGTTCGAACCCACTATCTCCCGAATTCAAGTTCAAAGATGCGCGACCCTAACCGCATGGCCAACTCACTCGGTCCAATTTGTTCTCTTGAATTACAACTTTATCTTCAAATTGTGATCTTCCCTACTTTTCAAAGCAGCAAAACATCCGTCTACTAATGTCATTCCACGCCATCTCTAATGACAGCTCGGAACAATACGCTTAGGTCGAGCAGCTCGTCTCCTTTCTCCGAAGTCTTCTAGCCCAAACTTTGCAACATTTCCTAACGCTATTCTTTGAGTTATATTCATAATAAAATATCAAAGCCATTATATTAAAACAAACAGTGCTGATGGTTGTATTATTGTTATTAAAATCAAACAGTCGCATTAGCACACAAATGTTTCAGCTGAGAATCAGCACCCAGAACTAGGGTCCATCAAAAAGTATTCAAAACATTCTTGAAGATCTGACCACAACAAGAACCAGCTAAAGTAGAAATATCCACCAATGAATTACGCCCAAAGTTTATCAGAGAGCCATTTCGCTACAAATGTCCAGTGGAGAGAAGAATGGAGGTTGAACACTAGCCTTCAGCTTTGGTCTTATCTGAAGATAACAACCCTGCACCTGGTTTTAATGTACCAAGTAAAACTTGGACTGCTTTTAAAGAGGATTCAGATCAATCACGGAACCTGCTGCGCTGAATCTCTTTATAAGTGGGGGCGGGGGACGACCACGACTACACCTCCTCAGTGTTACCGTGGTAGCTCCCATACAGTCTGTTCAGCACAATACGTCCGAAGGAGACTTGCTTGATTTTTAGCTGGCAACACCTGCAGCCCATTGGACGTGAGGCTGTAAGCCTTCCTTGTGATGTGTCAGTGTAAATATTTGTACCTAATATTGCCATACGATAAATAAATAAATAAATAAATAAATAAATAAATAAATAAATAAATAAATAAATAAATAAATAAATAAATAAATAAATAAATAAATAAATAAATAAATAAATAAATAAATAAATGCAGTGGGGAATATTTTCCGTATTTGTTTAATGTATTTATAAAAGATATTGACATATTTTTATTTTATTTTTTATTTAATTGACCTTTGTTGTAACAACATTTGGTCATCCTCCATGTACAATGAACACTTCCAGCACACACACACACATATGAATCGTCAGCTCAAAGTACTTATAAGAAATAAAAACCAAATCGCCCACACTCATTAAGTACACGCAGCCACGCTGATTCTCTTTTCCAGGAGGAGAGAGGGAGAACAAACAAACAAAACACTGGCAACAATGCGATGAGCACAAAGTCAAATTCTTATATCCGCAGTTACTGAAATCGTTATGAAAAAGACCGAAGGATAGAAGTCAGTGATAAAGAGGCTCGTCTGGTGGCCATCATCGTTACGGTGTTAAATCCGTATGATCTGTGACCGTGGATAGCCGGTTAAGAGTTTCTTTAGTGGAAAACAATTTCAACATCTAAATGTTGGCCGACAGGATAAGAAAGGTAGGGTATACAACTGAATCATGGAAATCAAAAATCACGTAACTCCACTGTTTGTCATTTTCGAGGTTAAATGGAAAAATATTGCAAGCGTAGCTTACTATCCATGTATAGCGTAAAACACCCAAATACGAAGGTAACTAGTCAGATGCAAGCAGTTTATGATTTCGTACAAATCACAAACTTCTTCCATGGAGTCAGCGAGTTTCCTGCTTTCTATAACTATTCTGCCACTAGTTGGCAACACTACCGAATGCCAGTAGATGACGAGAATGGCACAGAAACCATAACTATCTCCCTGTTTCCGTCAAAAACTTTTGTGATGAATTCTACATCAGGCAGACGTGGGTGTAAAACTCTGATGTACACCAAATGTCAGAAAATAAACAAGTAATGTATATGTACAGTGAAGCAGACGGACACAGAGGGCGTTCTGATGTTTGCAGCTTGTTGAGTTTCTACGGAAACCAAAAGCCATCTAATTTCAGGAGCATATAACATTTTAAAAATAAAAACTTATCAAACTATCATTATTCTGATATCCGTAGTTTGTTTATATTAAGGTAGTACGGCAATTTAAGAAATATCAGATTATTTGGGAAACACTGTCATAAAACAATCTTTTGTCCCACATGTAAAATTTCGTTTACTGAAGTTAGTGGGTTTTCTTATTTCCATGATTCAATTACTAATCACCAGATTGAGTGCCAGAAGTCTAGATTCAACTCCAAACCTCTCCACAGTGCACAGTGACGGGCATATGACGCTTTTAATGGTGATTAGTCCATCGGCTGAGACTTGAGCCTTGGTCTATGCTGTAGTAGGCTATGCGCCGACACCAGGTTTCACCCTTTCCCAACGGGGAAAGCACAAGAGATCTAATTGGTCGTAGTGCAAGGTTATGTAGTGACCTACCTCTTGCAAACCAATGGTGAAAGGACACACATTATCAGATTTGCTGATGAAGCTGTAATAGTTGCAGATTCAGAAAAAGAAAATTAACAGAATGTAACACTTTTAAACAATGGGAATTGAAAGTGAATAAAAGAGAAAAACCAAGGCAATGGTACCGCTCCATTTCTTCTGTTATCTACAGATGTTTTTATAGATTTATGAGGGTGAAAATGCTGTTCACATTCGTACAACAAATAAACCACTTGACATGATGAACTCTCTGATGTCCTCGTCCTGAGGTGGAGCAGCTCTTTTCAGGCACACCCACGATGGAGATGAGGTGCATGCACCATTTTAACCAGATAACATCACTGCTGCCATTCTTAAATTTCTGGCAGTACCGGGAATCGAACCTGGGCTTCCGGGGACGGCAGCTAATAGTGCTAATCGTTACGCTACGGAGGTGGACAACTCTCTAGTAAAGAAATATTGTAGCCGGACTGAGTGGCTCAGACGGTTGAGGCGCTACCCTTCTGGCCCCAACTTGGCAGGTTCGATCCTGGCTCAGTCCGGTGGTATTTGAGGGTGCTGAAATACGTCAGCCTCGTGTCGGTAGATTTACTGGCACGGCAAAGAACTCTTCCAGGTCTAAGTTCCGGCACCTCGGCGTCTCCGAAAGCCGTAATAGTAGTTAGTGGAACGTAAAGCAAGTAACATTATTAAGAAATATTGTCACCTGGCAAGTACGATTACAGAAGACATCAGATGCATGAAGGAAGCGAAGAAAAGAAAAAGAATACCCCCCTCAAAGCAGGTATTTACGTCAAAGAAGATGTGTTTTGACCACTAAGCACATATCTGCACCAACTTCCCCAAACCTTTGCTAGAGTGGAGAGAAGTGAGGACTTTATTGAGATAAGTGTCAAATTTCAAGTTTTTAAGGATTTAAACAGAATTTAGAGCCTGATGATGTTTTTTCAAGAACAAAACATGCCATTCTATTTTTTCAAGTATAATTCTGTTTCCATATGTTTAAATTTCAAGTAGTTTATGAACAAGTTACTTTACGTCGCACCGACACAGACAGGTCTTATGGCGACGATGGGATAGGAAAGGGCTAGGAGTGGGAAGGAAGCGGACGTGGCCTTAATTAAGGTACAGCCCCAGCATTTACCTGGTGTGAAAATGGGAAACCATGGAAAACCACCTTCAGAGTTGCCGGCAGTGGGGTTCGAACACACTATATCCCAGATGCAGGCTCACAGCTGCACCCCTCTAACCGCACGACCAACTCGCCCGGTAGGGTGTTAAACTAGTAGTATTTCTTGTAATATTTTCTTCTCACGGAATTTCTTGTTGTACTCTTGTTGTTTTTATTAATATTATCTATAATATTAAAAAAAATATGATAACTAAACTCAGTCAGTCCGGCCATTCTATCCGGTCGATTTCCTTTATTCTTTTTTTTAACTGAAAGGCATTCATGCGCAGATTTGTCATCAGGTACTATAAATCACTTAACTTACGCCTTCCTCAAATTATTTGATTTTTTCAATTTTTTGTCTCTTTGAAGCAATCATATCTTTGGTTCTAATTGAGGTACGGAGTTCGTTTTGGCCTAAGAACACTCAGTAGATCAAGCTCTTTCATTTCAGCTCTTAACTATTCAAATTGGTTGATTCTGAGGAAAGTTATGAGTGCACATTCAATTTGACGTCTCATTTCTTCAACATGTTTTTCTCATTGAAGCAATCATATCTTTCGTTCTAATTGAGGAACGCAGTTCGTTTTGGTCTAAATGCACTCAGTGGATCAATTATTGCTTTCCTTTGAGGTAATAACTACTTAAATTGGTAGAATCTGAGGAAAGTGATGAGTACATTTGTCTCAATGACGAAGATCTTTGAAGGACTTTTTAACAGTTTGGCGCGTAGTGTTCTTCCAAGGAAAGTTTAATTCAATTTTTTTGTGTTATGTATTTTCAAGTGTTTTGTTGACATAATATTACATTCTGTTACCACAGCAGATCATATGCTTTATTTCATTAACTCGAAACTTTGAAATACATCCGTGAGGATAGTAACGAACAACACCATACTTTGTAGATTGCGGGCGGAGCCAGCGGGTAAACAACTAGTTATTATTATTATTATTATTATTATTATTATTATTATTATTATTATTATTATTATTATTATTATTATTAAATCCTATGCAAAGTAATTTGTAAGGAGCTTCAAGAAAGTGAATTCTACGTTGACTTCCAATGTTTGATATGATGTAGGAGCCATAACTGCATTTACTCGACTGTTGGCAGTCGATGACCCTATCGTTTAAGATGTTCCCTTTATCTTCTGATAAATAGATGATTATGTGGCCCAGCAATGATTTGTAGATATCGTTCTGTCGAGCTGTTTATAACAATCCGACTCGCTGGGAGAGGCACACGTGCAGACTTCCAAATCAGCGGACAGTAAGAAGAAAAAGAAACGGAAGATACACTACTACCTACGGTAGATAGACAGAGCCAAGTACATCGTTCATCAAATGAGAAAGGCAGAAAGTGTACTTCTGACATTATGTTACTGCTACACATCCCTATAATTTATTTTAATTGTAGAGTAAGTTAAGTGCCCTCGGGGTGAGTTTTTAACTCTCCAGGAACAAGGAACAAGTATCTCTCTCTCTTTCGCTCTCCATCCATCATCTAGAAGCCAAAGCCCTGCTCTGCTGGATGCACCATAGAAACGTGCTCCTCAAAATAAGAAATAAACTGGAACACGTTCGGTGCCAATCAACTCGTTAATGAAATCCGAAACTGGAGTTCAAGAAGAACAGTGTTGCCAAAAGCAGAGTGTATTATGTAACTTTATCCAGCGTATCTAAATTCATTCCGACAACACTGTAATGACTCGACAGTTCATGGTTAATTAAATTTAACGAAGGAAGGAAGCTTCGAAACGCCTCATTGAATCCATTCCCATTCTAATTACGAGTTATGGTTACTGGCACACCGACCAATTCACAATAAACGAGCTATGCTAGCAATGGTAACTTCCCATAATGTTAAATCAACATTGACTCATTCCGGGATCATACTACCAGGTATCTAATTTCCGATATTATATTTATGTTGTTGCATACTAACCCTGCTAAACTGTACAAAACGATTTCATGATTTTTTTTTACAAATATTCTATGTGAGACACCCCTGATTAATACAGGGGATTACATAAGTAACGAATAATCATTAACCAACAGGAGGGAAATGTCACAGCAAATCTTTTAATATAAACTTGTAAATAATATAATTGATAGTCCTAAACTACTTGAACAATCACAGATTGGTGATCTTGTAGGCCACTTTATAAAACCTCATTTTCCAATCCCTCTATTTGGAAAATTATCTTCCACTGCATTGTCCTACATAGAAGGCTTGTAGTGGTGTCTCAATGGGGCACTAGCTGCCAGTGTGTTGGAAAGTTGGATCAATCCAACTGATGAGCTCACTGCTACACTGGGGCCAAACGCTGGTAAATTCACGACTGAAAAGGCCAAAAATCTTAAATGTTTTTAGCATTTGCAACTGATGAAATTAATGGTTTCCTTCTGGGAACTTAATTTTTGATATCTTCCAGATATTCTCGAACAAGGGCAGCAAAATAAGGGGAGCACTATCCTGTTGATACTAGGCTGAATCATGTAGAATTTGCATGCTATACATCAAGGGATGGTATTAGATCTTCACGCAAAAAAAAAAAAAAAAAAAAAAAAAAAAAAAAGTCTGTCGACTATTGACCCAAACAACAACCAACTGAAGAACATGAAAATGGTTTTCGGAGACGTCGAGGTCCCGCGGGAGTTCAAATGCCACCGGACCTGTACGGGATCGAACCAGCCAGCTTGGAGTAAGAAGGCCCGCTACTCACATTGGCAATGATCTAGTTGTTAACGGTTGTTAAAACTGTTGAAATTCCACGATATGTGGCGTTATATTCTTCCTCCGTTCTGGACCGTTTCGTTATTCTATATAGGCCTACAGTATACTCTCGATTATCCGGGCGTGGATCATCCGATTTGCGGATTAACCGTGCACGTTTTCGCCTTATTAAAAGTACTGTAATTGAAATTGAACACATTTGAATTTTACAGTTTTCGAGGTTGAAGAAACAGAAACTGATAGTGTTTCTTATTCTGTGGCTCTACAGTGTATAGATACCCTGTTGGATTATATCGGACAAAGGGGGTTTGAATATGGTAACATTATTGTCGCATGCAAAATACGTCTCGAGGTAAGGCAGCAGATGAACAACCAAAAACAGAGAACCATTACAGACTTCTTCAGAGCACAATGATGTGGGTGAGTTATCTTTATAAATATATTATAGCTTACTTTATATGGTAATGTATTTAAAAATATTATAGATGACATTTTTCTTGCAATATACACATGCTTTTGGATTATCCGTGTTTTCCGATTATCCGTGCCGTTAGCCCGGATTATCGAGAGTATACTGTACATTCGTACATTATGTACAGGTTGCCGAAGTGTTGAAAAAACATGTTGAATGAAGTGATTACGAATGAACATTCAACCGTACACAAATCAGCCGGCAAAGAAATATTTAATTTTACAGGCCTACATTCTGGAAACGCGAGGATATTCGTAAACTGTGGATAGCCGGTGGCCGAAGAGATTATGCAAATCCTACCACCTGCACAGTATGTTCATCCTGTTTGAAACAAGAGGATTTTGAAAGAAAGTCATCTTCTGAGACGAACAATTTTTGTGCAGTTGAGTGTACATAGATCAGCGACGCGAGGATGGGAAAGGGCTAAGACTGGGAAGGTAGCGTCCGTGGCCTTCATTAAAGTACAACCCCAGCATTTTTCTGGTGTGGAAATGGAAAACCATAGACGCGCAGGTCGCCTATACAGCGTCAACTCAAAAGACCTGCATCAGGCCTCTCCGGAGGCCATACGCCATCATAGTACTGTATATCATTTTAAAACATGAAGTTATTTTTTCATTCCCCAACCGAGCAAAGGAACAAAGCCGTTCTCATAAGCTGTTGTTTTTACAAGCGGAGAGAAAAGGGACACGCCTCGATATCTTTGCTGTAAGCGGTTTGAAAGGACTGTTGTCAGTGTAATATCTGCCACGGATTTTCGCACAAAAGCTGTATTTATTTGTTTACAGAGGCTATGGCGGACAGTAAATGACTAATGATATGAATTATTGCGATAACTGTACTAGGAATAAATCAAACAAATTGTTGGTTACCTAGCAACTTGAGGGTACAGAACGGTTACACGAAAATAATTATTTACTGTATTTCGATAATCTACCGTTGATTATTATTGTTTTAGGAGGACGTAAATCTACCGTTGTAGCAAGGGCAACTAGCGACCAACAGCTGTGAAAAGTCTTGTCGGGAGAGTTGTAGGAAGCAGTAACACTGAAATGCGAGGATCACTATTAATCGTCAAGTTTTCCGATCTACGACCAACAGCTGTGAAAAGTCTTGTCGGGAGAGTTGTAGGAAGCAGTAACACTGAAATGCGAGGATCACTATTAATCGTCAAGTTTTCCGATCTATCTAATCAAGTCAATATTCACCTCCATTCATGATAAGGCTAAAAATATGAAACATTAGTCAAAAGGAGTGTACCCAGCTATCTTGATAAAATGACATATCAAGGTCTTTGAACGATTTCCTACAGAGATATTGTAATTAGTGAGTGATAAAGAAATGGGAACGGAGCGGTCACTTCACAGAAGCGAGCCAAAGTCCGTCCCTGTGGATTTACTCAACACCCTTCAGAATACAATGCTCTAGTTCCGAAATCCAAGCTGGACACGTCAGAGCCATTAGCACTATGTTGGTGGGAATTCCTCTTATCATTATGCAGTGAAGTTAAATGTTGAAAATCATCAATTACTGTTACGTGAAGTTAACTATACAGTTCTCTCAATTTCCTGGTTAATGACCGGTGACTCAAACGTTAAGCACTACAGTAATCAGATTCATGTCTGTCTACAGTCGCCTCTGTTGTGACCAATAGCATGCTTGCTTCGTCATTGACAGTCCCCGACGTGGAGTACTTCAAAAGCATGCCGGTCCTGAAGCCGACTCGTTTGTCAGGTCTCCAGTGTTGCACAGCTGCACGCAGTTCTGTCCAGTCTCGCTGCTCGCTGTCAGTGGCTATACAGTTAAAAAGCTAAGAGCTGACAACGCTGTGTCTCGAGTTGGGGAAATCCTGGCACTCCGATTACAAGGAATGTAAACAAAGCCGACCAGCTAGGTTTCAACAGCGTGCCGGTCGTTAACGAGGAAATTGCAAGAACTATACAAGTGTATTCACTGACGGATGCTTCTTATATCTTGTCAAACACACTTTTCCCCCCTTTCTCTATATGAGGAATCCACAGTTCAAACATTGCCGTTCAGTTTTGAAAGCGCTCTGAAGCACACCAGTAATTTTATCTTGCCAAACAAAATGTATTGTTTTGCTTCCATGCGCCCTTTTATAATATCTCATACCTACTTGGCTTCGCCTCACAGGGAAGTAGCTGCGTCATCGCGTATTGAATGGAGAGAAGCTATAACGATCTCGTTTGAGGTAGTTGGAGTTAACGTTTTTGATCAGAGAAGTTAATCGTTCTGCACTCGTTCTTTGATCATTTTGTGAATTCTGACGATGACGACTTTGTAAAATGTTGCTCCTACCTTCACAAGACCATCTTCTTAACCACGTACCTCTTCTGAAGAAAAGGCTGCTAATCTGTTGGAATGAAAAACGGGAGGTCTCATCACAAATGCGAGGACGGCTCTACTCCCTAGTGCACCACAAAATACCCTCTGTACATTGGTATCAGAACCATCCGAATACAAGAAAGCGAATTACGAAAATTGCACGACTTAAATATAATCATGAACGATACCCACAGCATTTGCATCGGATATGGGTTGTTCAATCACCTACTTGATCCTACTGTAATAACGTTTCAACTGTAGTCATCATTTTGGGCAGTCTACGGCTCTGTTGCAGAAACTTGTACGAACTCATACGAACTTTGCTAAATGGACTCAGCTATGCTACATATGTATTCCTGTATACATTTTTGATTAGTTTTCAAATTACTAATAATGCCTTTAGCTTTACGTCCCACTAAATCTGCCGACACGAGGCTGACGTATTTGAGCACCTTCAAATACCACCGGACTGACCCAGGATCGAACCTGCCAAGTTGTGGTCAGAAAGCCAGCGCCTCAACTGTCTGAGCCACTCAGCCCGGCAGTGTTCAAATTACAGTTTGAGTGATTTATCATAGTGAACAATAAGTGAGAGTAACAGTGTGTGTGGTGTATTATAATTTCCTTCTCTATTGTTCTTTTCTTGCTTTTTCAGGTATGGGCAAAAACAAATAAGTGACAGAGTAAGTGAACTATAGTGGATCACGAAGTGACGGTACTAGTTCGATTCCGGATCAAAATTAGAAAGCGGCGAATTCGGCCCATAATTCTGGCGGGAAAAAACTCCTCTAGAACATAATCGGTAAGATTCTGCCCTCCTTCATGTTAGGGTTTGGATAATCATCGAGTCTTCTGCAAAACAGTCGTCCAATTCTTGCGGCGGCAGAAATGGCAGGCCGAAAAACCAAAAGCAATCCTCCCATTTCTGAATGGACTTTATATGTCGTTGCTAAGCGTAAATTCTGTATACGTCGCCAGCAACATTGCCCTAAATGAAATCTACAACCTACAATTTGAGTATCTTTCCGTACAGTTGATACTGCAGTATGAACAGCACTTTTAAAAGTCTACATACGTTCTTTACGAAGAAAACGCGAAACCCAGATTATTGCATTCAGTCAATAATAATAATAATAATAATCAATATTTATCTACAGCCTTTCTTGGTAAGAGATAGAAAGCAAGTGGCAAGTAGGCGCATTAAGAAAACCGTGCACTGTAAAACAAAAGACAGAAAGAACGACAAACAGCTGTGAATCATTTCATGCAAAGTTAATTGGCTTATTGTACACCACTCGTCCTGACATTTATCAGGTCATAAAAGTTATAAAACGAATTCAAATTGGCACCTACATACAAATAGGGGCTGCCTGTCCGAGGCGGTAAAGGCGTGCTTAGTTCACGCGGAAGGACGTGGGTTCGATTCCCCGTCAGGAAGTAGAAATATTTAAGAAACGAGATTTCCACTTCGGATGTGCATATGGTTCTGAGGTTCACTGAGCCTACATCAAGAATGAGTACCAGGTTAACCACTCTACCCGATCAAGTGCCGAGGTTACGGATAGTGGAAGCCTTCCACTCCTCCAACGGCCTTCATGGCCTGTACCGAGATGACTTTGCTTTGCTTTTTTTTTTACTTGCATAAAATGAGAAATCCAGCAACAAAAGGAAGACCAACCCAATTAACGAAAGAAATGACGGATAAGGTAACTAACTGCAATTTATACAAAAAGACTGTCCGACAAATTTCTTCCAAAAACATAAAACTGAGATGTTCGATATCTTAAAACAGTTCACGAGTTATCTACTGTGGAGATCTTAACTGAATAATCCTGTATACAGAATAATTTATGTAGGTATGGTATAACAGAAGGTAATACCGACAAGCACTCGATAAAATCCTATGTGTGGATAGTTAGGACCGAATTAGTACATCCATTTCAAGTATCAGTTGGGACCGAACTAGTACGGACCCTACAAAATAGGACATAGGGATTAAATGACTCAAAATTAACACCCTGTGAAGTGTTGTCCACCCCTGAATGTGTAACAAGGATCCACTGTAGAACTTGCTGGTCATAAGCCGGTGATCACGGGCTGAATTGAACTGTTTACCAGCAGGCCATCCGCTGCGGACGGTACACATTAATATCTGACTGGCAGACCTGTATCACTGCTTGCTTTTTGTTCCCCCTGCCCGCCTAGTTAGTATTATAATACCAGCTTTGAGCAGGAGGAAGACATTCTGATTATAACGATAGGACGCCAGATGGTCGATAAGAGTAGAGTCTGGTGTCACACAAATTAATTCGGACAGTTTTCTCAATCGGGGAATACCTTTCATGACTACTTTTATATGCATCTTTACGACTTTCAAGCATCTAGGGAATATATATGCCCTCGTAAACGGACACAACTGGAGAACGCTTCAAGAATATTTATTCGCGAAGGAACTTAATTTCACATTCTGAGGCTATTACTGGTGAAACAACTCTTAACATTTTTTCAGACATGATTGTGTCCACCTTCCTCCGAATAATAGTAAGTATTAATGGCCGGACTGAAGGGCTCAGACGGTAGGGCACTGACCTTCTGCGCCCAAGTTGTCGGTTCGAACCTGATTCAGTTCAATGCCTTTGAATGTGCTCAAATACATTAACCTCCAGACGGAAGCTTTAATGTTGAAAATATTTCGTAGCAGACAAAGTATGGGTCCCCATGCTACGGTAAAAAAAAAAAAAAAAAAAAAAAACCTCGTAAAATTAAGCAATTTCTTCAATTGTGCCGAAAGTTGAAGGGCTAAAGGGCCTGGAAAGGTTTCAAATTCTGAGTCCTGGATAGCTCTATCAGAAAAAAAAATAAAATAAAAACCCCACATTTGAAAATCCCTTCCGGCCTAAAGGCAGTTCCACAAAAACAACCTAAAATCGCTTGTTTCTTTACTAGTTTTCTTTTTTATTCAAATACTAGCCAAATTAACTTCTTTGCATAACTCTTTCTGTAATGCGTTCCTTGGTTCAATACCCACAGGCGATTCTTGATTTTTTGAAAAAGTCCACACCGAATTTAGTTATAAGGGTTTAAGTGAAACTCTGCATTGACTCACATTAGCGCTCGTAGTGGTAAAAAAAAAAAAAAAAAAAGGCAAATTGCTAATTTAATCGACCGGATAACGCGATCTTGGCCTTAATTAAGGTACAGCGTTTGCTGCATTTGCCTGGTGTGAAAACGGGAACCCACGGAAAACCATCTTCAGGGCTGTCGACAATGGGGTTCGAACACAGTATCTCCCGAATGCAAGCTCACAGCTGCGCGCCCCTAAACGCATGGCTAACTCGCTGGCACGTAAAGAACTATTTATTTATTTACAATTTAATTTACGTCGCATCGACAGAGATAGGTCTTATGGCGACGATGGAATAAGAACGGGCTAGGAGTAGAAAGGAAGCGACCGTGACCTTAATTAAGGTACAGCCCTAGCATTAGCCTGCACAGTGCATTTCTAAACCACAGTCTCTTGAATGCAAACTCATAGCTACGTGATTCACACCACACAGCCGACTCGCTCGATAACTGTAGCCTTGCCAAACACAAAGAACATCTTTAAAAAAAATCATAGAGATAAGACTGAAATACATAACACTGGATGAGGAGATTAAAAGTATGCGGAAGATTAGGGAACTTCGGATCAACTCACTCTTAGTATCTTTAAAAGGAGTCGTTAAAGATATATCGAACAAAGCTCCCGGAATCTGAGCTGCCGAAGAACAACTATATTGTAATATAAAAATAAGTGATTCTCAGAACTTGCTGCAATTGAGTACCTGGTACCGTGAGGATGAAGCATAATTTCTCGGAGTTTATAGCGCGCTGAGATATATAGTAGTAGTAATACTACTCATAATAATAGATACTAATAATAATAATTTGGAACAGATACAATAAAAGAACTATATAAAAAGGCAAAATTACAGTATAACACAGCAGTTTAAATAGAAGCTTTTCATGCATCTGAAACTATTATAATTGGTGGCAGATCTCGAATTAAGATGATCGAAAACAAGAAAGAAAACTTCTCAGGAAAATCTTAATGCCAAAATGCGAAAATCGAATTTAGATGAAAAAAATCACATGAAATCTATCAAGTTACAGAAAAAATCGCAGATACATTCAGGAAACGGTGATTGCAATTTCATCGTATGGATAATAACAGGCTCACAAGGAAAATTTTAAACTTAGTCTTATCAATGAAAAATCACAATAATTGACTAAAACGAGCCAGTGAAGACATAAATGAAGAAACCATTCAAGATAGAAAGCCCACCCGGCTAAATACAGGATGGAATGAACTCCGTAAAAAGGAACACAGCGAGAGGATGAAGAGATACTGGGAAGAGAGAAGAAAAACTAATAAAAGAGCTCCTTAGTTGGGCATAAGGAATCAATAATAACAATAATAATAATAATAATAATAATAATAATAATAATAATAATAATAATAATAATAATAATAATAATAGAATATCTTTCCTGAAGGTGATTCTATTATGCCCTATGTTTGAAAACAGTTCGGAGGGCAGGCGAAGACTGTTCCTCAGAGGTGGAACTGAGGTTGTAAGCATCAGAGTTTTGTCGGTTCTTCAGCCCTTCAAGCAATTAGGATCCTCCTCTTCCACCTTTCATACAACCAAAAACAGACTGGATAAAGAGGTAAATAAGACAAGAGCTAGAAAACTAGAACTGGCCAACAGACTAACTCAAAACTGACACAACAAGCGAGTAATATGTAAACAAGGCTAAACTCAGACACCAGACGAGAAGGTCTGTATGGCTCAGAGTTCATGATACTGAATAAAAAAGAGGAACTGCAGGAAATCGAAAAAAGAAAATCTTGAGAAATATTCTAGGACAACTAAGAGATAATGTTGGGATATGGAAAAAAGGAAAGAGATCGTCGTGTCGAAACATTATTAAAACGATTCTTTATCTGTATCCTTAAAAATTTACTGTTGCGCATGCGTTAAAGCGTCCAGAAGAACCTTCACGTGTTGAGTTCTGCCGATGGTTCCTGAGTGAAGTGGAGTCAGGACTTCTGGATTGTCAGTTTTTCATTTCTTCAGATGAGGCCATTTCCAGAATCTTCTGTGCTGTTCATTAACAAGGTTCAATCCAGTTGTAAATACAGTATTTTCCGGACCAGTTTTATTTTGCCCACCCTATATAATAAGAATGAGAATAATAATCACGTTCCAAAGATTCGTTCTTGAAGAGCAGAAAGGATTAAACAATTTAAAAAACCGAGCGCGGCAGTCAGTCGATGAGGCCTGAACACGATCAGGTATACCGTAGAACACTTCAGTAAATGGAATACGAAGGAATGCGAGTGAATTGATATTGACTCTCTACCATTTAAAGTGATACACTTCTCGCGGTGTTCCAAAACAGCTGAAGAAGCATTCCGAGATTCTCCTGAAGTACACTTGTCTCCGAAGGGCCAGCGAACATTGACACAGAAGTGGTTCCACTTGATGTATGAGAAGTATTGATCGCATACCAGAATGAGATTACGGAACTTCAACAAAGTGGATCTATGCTCATGTCTTCAAGTTACAGAGGAGACCATAAGTATGCGTGACATACTTTTATATCAAACTAACGATCTGTCCGGCTTCGCACGGGAGTAGTTTCGAATTTATGGTGATAGGCCTTAAAGGATTTCCTTATAGACGACATAGTTATAGCCGTTTCTTCCTCCTGATGCTAATAATAATAATAATAATAACAACAACAACAACAACAACAATAATAATAATAATAATAATAATCATTATCTTTGCTTTACGTCCCACCAACTAATTTTTACGGCTTTCGGAGATGCCGGGTGCCGGAATTCAGTCCCGCAGGAGTTCTTTTACGTGCCAGCAAGTCTGCCGAACCGAGGCACCTTCAAATACCACCCGTCTGAACCAGGATCGAACCTGCCAAGTTGGGGTCAGAGGGCCAGCGCCTCAACCGTCTGAACCACTGAACCCAGCGATGCAAAAGATTTACACCATCCCCGCGCTTTCACTTCAACGGCCATAATTTCTATTCATAAAAAAATATATACTGCAAGGGTATTTTCATATTAAGACTACTGAGGCGAATATATATTTCAATTTGATAAGGATGACTTGATTAACCACAAAATATAGTTTCGTAAACACACTTCTAATTCATCCATACTTATATACAGGGTAAGTCATATATACATATGTTTGATCGATTGCCTGTTTAATTGTAACTTACAGATAAAAGAACGACTCCGTTAGAAAGTCAAGGCCTGACACTATCAACACACATCAATGCAATAAAAATCATCAGCAATACCGAGTCACATACTTGCCTCAAACTGTTCGCCGTAAACATAACAGCATAGTCGACAGCACTTTGAAAAATCACTCATTACTTTCTGATACAAGAACAACGGTATAGCATGAGTTTCTTCCTCAATTACCGTTTTCAGCATGTCGATGCCTCGTGGTTTTCGAGCAAACTTTCTCCTTCAAATGCACCCACAACCAATAATCACAAGCTGTGAGATTGGGAGAGATAGCTGGCCATTCTGTCCACCCTCTCCTTCCTACCCACCTGTTCGGTAATAAGCGATTCAAAATTTCCCTCGCCGCAATAGCTTAGTAAGGGGGTGCACCATCCTGCTGGAACACGCAGTCTTGGTGTTGAACACTTCACATTACTGGCACCACAACTTATGATTTCACAATATCGTTCACCATCAATTGTCTCTCCCAAAATTCGCATGCCCAGCAATCCTTCATATTCAATCATTACTCGAACTGTCACTGATCCACATTTCATACGCTTCTCTTCAATCATTTTATATTTTCTCTCTAATAATAATGACAGTTGTTTCGGTTAACATTCCCATTCATCTGGAACACAGCTTCGTCTGAAAAATGCAATTTTCTGTCAAAATATTCGTCAATTTTACATTCTCTTAACACAAATTCACTCAGTTTAAACCACCTGTCATCTGCTTCCGTGATACTTTCTCCTGTTGCTACATCACTGCGAGGTCTTCCAGGAGGTTTTCCCTTATAAATGTTTCCCGTTGTCAGCAGTCGTCTCCATCTTCCCCACAGTCGACGGTAGCAATGTTATGTTTAAATCACGTCTCGCGCGTCTCACAGCCTCACGGTCATTCTGAAAAGCAATCGTCCATGCAGCTACGGTAATTTGCTGTAGCATATTCAGCGCCATTTTGTTTAACAATGTAGCCAATGTTGCATTGTTGTGTGTCGATAGTAATAATAAATAATAATGTTATTTGCTTTACGTCCCACTAACTACGCTTGAACGGTTTTCGGAGACGCCGAGGTGCCGGAATTTAGTCCCGCAGGAGTTCTTTTACGTGCCAGTAAATCTACCGACACGAGGCTGACGTATTTGAGCACCTTCAAATACCACCGGACTGAGCCAGGATCGAACCTGCCAAGTTGGGGTCAGAAGGCCAGCGCCTTAACCGTCTGAGCCACTCAGCCCGGCATGTCGATAGTAAAGAACCTTGACTATCCAACGGTGTCTTTCTTCCATCGGTAAGAATTATAATCAAACATCAGCAATCGATCAAACATATAGTCGTATTTCTTACTCACCCTGTATATTTTCCAATGTGATTTGTTAATACTGTATTTGATTTAACTTTAGAAATATGTTCACTGAATGAAATATGTCAACCTGTAATTGATAAAGATTTTAATTCTGCTCTTATGTATTATCTTTTAGTTCTTATATTGTAAACTGTGTTCAAATGAAATCTTTCACCGTCTCACTTTTCAGAATTTATGATTCAAAAGTAAATAAGTGCATGGAATGCTTTTATATTGTTCAATGGCTGTGGAGTTTATCAGGTGTCATTATTAGGACTAGGATTTTGATGGGCTGTAAGCTGCCAAAGAATGTAAATAGGCATTTATGATCTAGAGGTTCTCCATGGCCTCTCAGATTTGATCAATCCATCATTTTGCGACTCGTCCTCTTGACCTTTTGCCACCAACTTTTCAAAGTGGACATACTTTCTCCTCATAATGTGGCTAAAGAATTGCAGAATTCTCTCGTACACAACTTGGCACAGACTGTCTTGAATTCCAACTTCCTGGATGACAGAAACACTTGTTCGCCTAGCTGTCCGTGGTATTTTCAACATCCTTCTATATTAAATCCACTAAAACACAATATTTTATATTTTTTCTCGTTTGAAAAACTAATTCTTAACCTATATATCTTTAATATTGTATATATTTTACAGTGGCATAATAAAGTACAGTAACTTAAAGTAACATAAAGCTATTCAGAAGAATGTGCTGGAAATGTTACCTACATTGAGATTAATTTACTCTAAGAACACCCTCAAATGGTACACTATTAACTCAAATAAATAAAATATATTATATAAGGTTAGTAACATTATTGTTGAAATTTTTAGTGGTATAGTTTTAATAATAGTAAATACTATAAATTAATAATGTTAAAATTATTTTTCGATGCTTTAAATTTTAGTTAAAGTACATTTTACGTTAATTCTAAATTATATGAAATTTACTTTTAATATTAAGTAGTTATAATGCTTAATATATTATGTTTATGCAGGTGTATAATTATATGATTTGGCATAATAGCAGGCTTCATAGCCTGAGACCAGCCATGTACAGAAAATAAATAAATAAATAAATAAATAAATAAATAAATAAATAAATAAATAAATAAATAAATAAATAAATAAATAAATAAATAAATAAATAAATAAATAAAGTACTTGTGGAAAGAAAGGCATCACCCCCCTCGTAAATGACCCTTCTGTCTAGCTAGGTTAATTCAATTATATAAGCCTATCCGAAAGAGCAGAGACATGATACTTTTTATTAAATATTGTTACTGGTTAATGTTAACTACATTTTTATGGTTTTCGGAGACACCGATGTGCCGGAATTTTATCCCACAGGTTTTTACTGAGCCAGAATAGAACCCGGCAAGTTGGGCTCAGAAGGCCAACGCTCTACCACCCGAGCTAATAAGCGTGGCAATTTTGATCAAGCTATAGTAAATAAAGTTTCAATGACGAAAAGTCGAATAGCCGCAACCAGACCTGCAATAAATGACGGCCAAGAGCTGCAAATGTAAAAAGTATTCGAAACTTTTGTAATCATCAGCATATTTTTAGTTTGTTGTGAGGACTTATATTCTTCGAGTTTAATGGAAAATATGTGAGGGGTGGAGTTGAAGTATGAAGGTGTAAAAACTTGTAAGTATGGTTGTAACTCCTTATGGCTCTACTCTGTGAAGGGGTACAATGCTCTCCCTGAACATACACAACAGGCAACAATTTCAAAATTTAAACAAAAAATAAATATTCAATGTACAAAAGAAAATGAGCAGTAAATCTTACAAACCACGTAATGTACAGTGGTCTTATGTATTTGTAAGGATTTCCTCTTCTCTAAGACTATAACGTATTTAAAAATAAGGTAGGCTATTATTTTAATGTACATATTTTGTAAACTCTGCACCGTTCAGGTGAAAAGTTGAAAAAGAGAAGGTAAATGTAAGGGAGGAAATTCAAGAACTCCCAGTTGTTTCAAGTCGTAGAGGGAAGCGAACGAGAGAGAGATAGAGAAAGAGAGACAGGAAATTGAAAGCCGTACAGGACAAATGGATGTAAGTAGTGGAAGGGATAAAGGACAGACAAATCCCGGAAATAATGACAGACTGAAAGACTATCTATTGAACTACTGTAATAATTAAATGTGGGTGTACAATAGTACCAAGCAGGGTTTCATTCCTAACACAGCAAAAAATACAAAGTTGAGCAACTAGATTTGAACAAAGAACCAAACTACAGCGAAAATTTATTAGAGCTACTCAATGAAGACATACCGTAATTAAAACAACAAGAAGTCAAACAGTTATGAAGACAAATATGTGCAATGGATATACTGCAGAGGGATGGAATTATCATCCCTAATAAGGTTGAGACCACCGGGGGTACTGACCCTCGCTGAAAGCAGAAGAAAGGAGATTTGTTAACGAACACAGGATGCAATTTGTCCTGCTTCCGCTATAGCAAATTTATTAATGTACTGGAACGCAACCGTCAGCCTGGAGTATGGAGTAAGGCGAACATCTGCAAGAACTTAAAATTACCAACATGACATGGTTTCAAAGAGGAGATTAGTCCACAGGATTGTTGGGAAACCTATGCATTTACTTACACAGTTTTAAAACAGATTATATACATTTAAGAAACATCTCATTTCCATTTCTTACACCTTCATGATAAATGCACAGGACGCGGATGATTTGGAAGCAAAGGACCAATCAAGTAGCAAATATTTAAGATTAACTTAAATATTATATTTAAGTGGTCCGCTTATTCAGTGCATATATAATTTACTAGCTGTTACCCACGGCTTCGCTCGCGAGGATTTCGTAATTTAATAAAAAATAATTGTTCCTCTGTACTGCACTAAGACTATCTGAAAACTCCTCAAGTATAAAAACTCACCGAAAAATTGTATTTCATTTACCCCAGAACCTCTTTGTAAACCACGTTTGTGGCATTGCCTTTTGTGGCTAAGATCACCAGTTTACTGGCAGAGCTAAATCTGGAACATGCGACATGGAACTCTACATGTGAGAAAAGTCCTGTTTTTAAGTCGAAAAAAAAGGGTTTCTTTATTTCTAAAGGATATTCCAAATACCAATTATCACTTCTGTAACATCTCAGTTTTGAGATATAAGTATCCTCATGAAGAGAATTACACTCTTTCTTCACATATTTTCGATCTCCAGCTTAAGCTGATTTTCCGATTTTCTTCAGTTTCTGAGATATATGCATCCTCATATAAAAAATTCAACTCCTTCCTCACTTCTTTTCACCCCCCCCCCACCTCAGCACTTAAGTGGATTTTCTGAAAACAAAAATGTGTGTTCTTTTATTTTAAAGGAAATTCCAAATACCAAATGTCATGTCTGTAACATGTTAGGTTTTTGTGATATATTGTCGACTAGCATATGTACCCGTGCTTCACTACGGTATTCTACATTGTATTCGAATATCGAAGTAAATACTGTACATACAGTAAATAGGATTGTTTTAAAATGGCATGTCTCTTAGCGTTATCCGAGAAACAGCATAGGGAGGTTCCCAATACGGTGTTTCCAATGTAAAGTGCTTGTTACGGATTTGTGATGATAACGGCAGGCTCACTTGCCTACTGCCATTCACAATCGAGTTGGGAAGTTTTCATTATAATTGCAGGCCCCATCGCCTACTGCGCGGTCACAATCGATTTGGGAGTTTTTGTTACAATGGCAGGCCCCCTTTCATACTTCCAGACAGATTACAGTTTTCATTAGAATGTTTGGCAACTTCCCTACTACCAGTCGAAATTGAGTTGTGCAGTTATAATTATAATGACAGGCCCCTTTTTCCTACAGCCAGCCAGCTTACTACCAGTCACACCAAGTTGGTGAGTTTCAATCAAAATAGCAGGCCACTATGCCTAATACCAGTCACATTTTAGATGGATACATTTGTTTATAAGGGCGGGTACCCTTGCCTACAGCCAAACACAATCGGGTAGGGGACTTTTAAACAACAATGCATGCTCCCTTGCCTTCTGCAATCGAGAAGTGAATTATTCACTACAATGGTAGGCCTTCCTTACTAATGCCAGTTACACAGGTGTTGGAGAAGGACCCCATTCCTACTGCCAGTCAAAGTCGGTGTGGGGAGTACTGATTACAATGGCAGACACACCCTTTCTCGATCGCTACAAGACGACATCAGTGAATATATATAGATCGACATACGAAAGTATATGCATGCTTAAAATATTGCAGACCTTACATACATACATACATACATACATACATAGCATAGCATAGCTACATTCATAGCATTTGGCTCACATATGGCTACTGGGTGGGCCAATTTTCGTGTAGGGTTTGATGATTCCATCTTTCTTATAAGTGATTGAAAGTATGAATTATGCATGTGAAAAATCCAAATTTACTTAACATCGAGAAATAGACAAAAATCAAACGTAAAAGGGATACAGATACAACAAAAAGTCATAAGACCAAGGTTGTAGATCACTCCAAATTGAACGGAGATTGTGCCTTACCTTATGTGATAGGACTTCGCGAAGATCTGCACCATCATTAAAATTGCCTCCATATTTCGATATTCTTCGGGGAAAGAAGTGAAAAATTTAAAGCTCTTGGAAATGTTCTGTCCGTTACAGGCTAAAACGTATAATTGTGCCAAATTTCTGTTTTCTTGTTCGTCTGGCAGATTATGCCGCAATGTGGATTTTTGGCGAGGAGGGTTAAAATTAGGACTTTCAGGAAACTAAACCAAAAACGCGTAGCTGTGCGAACATTTCGCCAAAATAGTCAATGTACAGGCACACAGTCCTTAGGATTTTACTTATATAGATAGATAAGGAATCTGCTCCAGGTAAAACACCTTTTGGTCTATGTCTGCTGGACTTACCCTGCAAACCCGACCATTCATGATATCTCCCTTATTAATCTTTCTGTTGAAAAAATACACATGAAAACAAGTTTTAGAAACCGCCAGTCCATTCCAGGAACAGGAAATGTTATTGACCTTTAAAATCTACCTTTGGAAAGGTGGATGCTAAATATAAAGTCGCTGTCGCCAGAGCCACGGAGGTTTCTATATTAAGACTGTATTCCTGTAAAATTAAGGACGCAATGGTCTCTTGCTCGTCGATAGTGCAGCCAGGAACCTTTTAGAACGCACTGTACAAATGACACAATTTTCTGGGGCAGCCTGTACTGAATCCAGCCTTCCCCTTCGGGCCAACCGGTTGCGTGGGAGTTATCCTCAGGGTTCCAAACGTGACTTCAGCATCACGCGACTCAAGAACTGACTTGGTCCGTCTTCCTTTATAACCAGAATAGCAGCTTCCCTCTAAGGCAACAATATGTAGAACAACTTCTCATTCTAAAAGAAGTGTACACCCGTGGGCAAAGAAAGAGTACCAGTCGGAACTTCAGATATCTGTGTGATTTGATTCTGCCCTGTGTTCACTGGAGTATAAATATATCAAGTTGTCATATGCGTTTCTGACAGATGTTATTTTTCATCTTCCCGTGTACGAGTCGTATAGAATGTTATTTGGAGTATTGACAGTATTTGTCAATTAACTTCGTTAGCCAACATTTTGAAATTGTGCGTTCTAATCATATTTCCTATACGGACAAAGAGAAGCTGGATTTTCACCATGTGATGCTATTCATAATTCTATTAAAAGACGATAATGCTGCATTGTCAAGTTTACGTAAAAAAATGAACTAACGATTGAGATGTAGTTATGCAAAATACTCCTGGAAAATGGGTTGTGCTCCATCTGGTAGGATTTTGAAGGCATTTTCTGCTACAATAAAACCAAATTCTATGGCGCAACAGCCTGCAGATTACGAGGTGTCGTGTTGTCAGACTTAGCACGACGAATCCTTTCGGCCATTTTATTCTTGGCTTTCTAAACCGCGACCGCTATCTCAATGTCACTCAACTATAATCACGAAGACTGAGTGGACCTTGAACCAGCCCTCAGATGCAGGTAAAAATCCCTGACTGGCCGGGAGTTGAACCCGGGGCCTTCGGGTAAGAGGCAGGCAAGCTACTCTTACACAGCGGGGCCCGCTCTGCTACATCAACAACAACAACAACAACAACAACAACAACAACAATAATAATAATAATAATAATAATAATAATAATAATAATAATAATAATAATTTCGTGTGGCTATTTCTAGCCGAGTGCAGCCCTTGTAAGGCAGACCCTCCGATGAGGGTGGGCGGCATCTGCCATGTGTAGGTAACTGCGTGTTATTGTGGTGGAGGATAGTGTTGTGTGTGGTGTGTGAGTTGCAGGGATGTTGGGGACAACACAAACACCCAACCCCCGGGCCATTTGAATTAACCAATGAAGGTTAAAATCCCCGACCCGGCCGGGAATCGAACCCGGGACCCTCTGAACCGAAGGCCAGTACGCTGACCGTTCAGCCAACGAGTCGGACATAATAATAATAATAATAATAATAATAATCATCATCATCATCATCATCATCTGTTTACCCTCCAGGTTCGGTTTTTCCCTCGGACTTCGCGAGGGATCCCACCTCTACCGCCTCAAGGGCAGTGTCCTGGAGCTTCAGACTCTTGGTCGGGGGATACAACTAGGGAGTATGACCAGTACCTCGCCCAGGCGGCCTCACCTGCTATGCTGAACAGGGGCCTTGTGGAGGGATGGGAAGTTTGGAAGGGATAGGCAAGGAAAAGGGAAGGAAGGGGCCGTGGCCTTAAGTTAGGTACCATCCCGGCATTCGCCTGGAGGAGAAGTGGGAAACCACGGAAAACCACTTCCAGGATGGCTGAGATGGGAATCGAACCCACCTCTACTCAGTTGACCTCCCGAGGCTGAGTGGACCCCGTTCCAGTCCTCGTACCACTTTTCAAATTTCGTGGCAGAGCCGGGAATCGAACCCGGGCCTCCGGGGGTGGCAGCTAATCACGCTAACCACTACACCACAGAGGCGGCAATAATAATAATAATAATAATAATAATAATAATAATAATAATAATAATAATAATAATAATAATAATAATAGCACTTGTAGGTCTAGAAGAGGCATTGGATAATGTTGACTGGACCAAGCTATATGAGATTCTGAAGGTGATCGGGATCAGATACCGAGAAAGGAGAATTGTCTACAATCTGTATAAAAATCAGTCTACCGGGCGAGTTGGCCGTGCGGTTAGGGGCACGCAGCTGTGAGCTTGCATCCGGGTGATAGTGGGTTCGAACCTCACTGGCGGCAGCCCTGATGATGGTTTTCCGTGGTTTCCCATTTTCACACCAGGCAAATGCTGGGGCTGTACCTTAATTAAAGCCACGGCCGCTTTCTTCCCATTCCTAGGCCTTTCCTATCCCATCGTCTCCATAAGACTTATAAAAATAAAAAAGTAAATCAGTTTGTAGAGATAATAGTCGAAGGATATGAAAAAAGCAGCACTCTAGAAAGGAGTGAGGCAAGGCTGCGGTTTGTCATCTCTCCTTTTCAATATTTATATAGAACAAGCGGTAAGGGTAATCAAAGAGGAATTTGGAAAGGTAATCATAATCCAAGGAAAGGAGATCCAAACTCTGAGAGTTACCGATGATGATGTTATTTTATCCGAGTCTGCAGAAGATCTGGAGAAATTGTTGAACGGTATGGACTCACGTCTTGGAGGAGTACAAATCCAAAACAAAGGGAATGGAGTGCGGTTGAACAAAGTCAGGTGATGCAGGAAATATTAGATTAGGAAATGAAGTCTTAAGTGAAGTAGATGAATATTGTTACTTGGGTAGTGGAGTAACTAATGATGGCAGAAGTAAGAGGCCATATAACGCAGACTAGTGCAAGCAAGGAAGAGCTTTCTTAAGAAATAAATTTGCTCACTTCAACATTGATATAGGAATTAGAAAGAAGGCTTTCGTCTGGAGCGTTGCATTGTATAGAAGTGAAACAAGGAAAAAGAAAGAAAGAAAGAAAGAAATATAATCTTTTGAAATGTGGTGTTATGGAAGAATGCTTAAGGTTTATGGCGTGTGGCCTCCGCGCTGAACACGTGTGTTTACAACTTACGTGACAAAGGCGAAGCATGTTTGAATATTTATGTGTGTGTATTTCGAGATGCTCTTCCTACTACTGAACGCTTGTCTGATATTGATGATCAAATTATTGGTACTAACTTGCTTACCGCTTATGCATCCCAGGACGGAATGACTGCTGCTAACAAATTATGTTGGTGTTCTAAAAGGAAAGCTAAATTATGGAGGGGACACGTACTCGGTGTTGTAATGATTAAATCTGAAGAGAATGCATTAAAATTATATATGTTTGGTTATGCAACGCTATACTTTAAAGTTTAGTTTGCAATATGAACAACAAAGGCCATTTTTAGGACCACTATATCTTAAAAGCTACTGAAGCACTCTCTTTTCATATGCTGCATAAACCTGCTCCACGCGAGGCATCCCGCACACATCCAGTTACCTTATCCCTAAACCTCTTGCGCGGTGCCTGGTGCAGGTCTTTTGACTTGACGCCGTACAGGCGACCTGCGCGCCTTTGAGGATTGGGCCCTACGTATGATGAATTCTAATGCTGAGGACGATACACACACACCCAACCCCCGAGTCATTGGAATTAACCAATGAAGGTTAAAATCCCCGTCCCGGCAGGGAATCGAACCCGGGACTCTCTGGACCAAAAGACAGCACACTAACCATTCAGCCATGCAGTCGGACAATGTTGAAAGTGAGATGGGTAGACCGAATCACGAATGAAGAGACACTGAATCAAATTGTTGAGACGAGAACGATTTGGCGACTTTTGACCAGAAGAGTCAGAATGATAGGACACATCTTAGGGCATCCAGGACTTGTTCAGTTGGTTTTTAAGGAAAGTGTAGGGGGTAATACCGGCATGGGTAGACCAAGGTATGAATATGAAAAACAGATTAGAGTAGAAGTAGGATGTACTAGTTACCGGTATGTAGAAATGAAAAGGTTAGCACAGGATAGGGTGGCATGGAGAGCTACATCAAACCAGTCTATGGACTGATGACCCAAACGACACAACAACAACAACAATAATAATGATAATAATAATAAAAAATAATAAATAATAATAATAATCAATCTTTCTTCTTCTACTGCGGGTGCGAACTGTGTCGCACCTGTGGACTTGGCCCTGTTTTACGGCCGGATGACCTTGCTGACTCCAACCCTCCTTGGAGGGATGTAATCACTATTACGTGTTTCTGTGGTGGTTGGTAGTGTGGTGCGTTGTCTGAGCATGAAAACGAGATAGAGTTGGGACGAACAAAAACAATCAGTCCCAGCGCCAGAATAATTAATCAGACGCGACTCGGCCGGGAATCGAACCCGGAATTCTCTGAACCGAAGACCTCAACGCTGAACAATATTGTCATTAATTTTTTCCTGCGGCTAACGGTATCATCAGAGGAGGAGATGTACGAATTCTGTCCTACAGGAATTATTTAATTTGTTGGACACTCTTTGTGGCCGACATGTAGGACTACAGGAGCAGGTGGTGGTGGTGATGATTTTTGTTTTAAGGTGAAGTACAACCAGCCAACCACCCTCTATGTAACACTAATTAGAGAGAAAAATGGAAGGGATCCGACACTTCCAAAAATGAATGACTACAGGAGCAGTCAGGAGGAGGATATGGTTGACTCAGATACAGCCTCGCACATGCCACTTGTCGACAGCTCATTGGTGAGGTACCGGTAATTACGTTTTTAAGAATATGCCCCTCAAAAGCTCGTTTGAAATCTCAGTTCAGATTTCTGCGACTGGCCATCCCTGGTACAGTGACAAGCAGGTAGCCCTGCGCACAGTAGCTAACGAAGCTCATCAATCTAGATTGCGCTCTCCTTATCCCACGAGAGAGTTGGATCCCAAAGATCATTACAATGGCGAATGATTAATCGAACAAATTAGTTAGACCGAGTCTATTGTGGAAGTGGAGAGAACGGAGAGTGAGTGAGCTTTAGACAGGAGTTCTACAGGGGTAGTTAAGAGCTGAAACAGTTTCCTTAAAAAAATATCGCTACTCTCGAAACACTATTTTATTAGTTTGGCTTTTAGTGCCCGGAGTGTACGAGGACATGTTCGGCTCGTCCTGTCTACGTCTTTTTGATGCCTAAGGCTAGGACTGGGAACGAAGCAAGTCACCTTAATTAGGGTACAGCCCCAGTATTTTCCTGGTATGAAAGTGGGAAAGCACGGAAAGCCACCTTCATGCTGCCAAGAGTGGGGTTCAAACCCGCCATCACCCGAGTACAAGTGTTGGACGTTTCGAACGATCCCACCTAAATTAGTGCCGTTTGGAATGCTTTCCCACAGGGTGTTAGAAACGGTTACAGAACATAACATTCTGACTTTCATTCATTATCTGGAGACTTGGGGCTGGCACATAGAGGGGAATCGGATAATATGGAATAGTCGGGCAATAAGAAATACCACGATATCTTGCCTGTAAGGTACTCCTCTCAGGTGGAAACTCGTCGAATTACGGTAAATGTTCTCATGATGCTTTGTATTCAGTTTCGACATGCTCGTGAGTGAGGTTAGTGCGTGGAGCAAGAATATTTGTTTTTCATATTTGAAAAGCTTTTGCAGGTAATTCTTTTAAAGCTTGTATTAATTACCAAAACTGAGTTTAGTCCTGGGAAATCCAATGTTACATATTGTACAAGAGTTGCTTATATTGCTACACCAGTGTAACTTCCTTGTTGTGCAAAGTTTATGGCATGACGAATCCTTTAATTCAAACATGGTGTGTCGGGATATATGGAATACTGTTTTAGTTTCAAAGTAAAATGACGTTTAAAATGAATTAAAATTAATTGCATTAATCCTGGTATATTATAACATTTAATTACCTATAGATCTCAGTTTCTGCATCTGTGACTTTTGTCACTGAATGAACAAGTGACTGTAAAAAGAAAACTCTGAATAATTAGTGTATACAGATTATCATTTAAGTTTATTACCAATTTTATTCTTTCGATTTTTTAAAATTTCTGGACGTCCACCTGTAAGAACGTTCCTTAAATATAACTGAAATAATTTATTTAAGTTGTATTTAATTTACATATTATTTACCCTACTATTCCATATTAGCCGACTATTCCGTATAACCCACCAAGTGCAACTTTTTGAAAGAAATAATTTTGACGTGAAGACATTAACAATTTACAATTTAAAAATATATAGAATCTTGGCTAATTACTTGAATTTTCAAACCATATTTATTTATATTTCGTAACTGATTTCGGTAAGAAGTTATACTGCCAAACGTAAATGGTATTCCATCTAATACGACTCTCCTCTATTCGTAACTGATACACAGGAACAATTAAAACGGTGGTTTCTTAAATTTAAAAATGTAACTAAGAGAATTTTCCTCACAGTATTATATTTTTTATATTTTGCAGATTTAAGACGAAGTTGGACTATAATGAAAGGAAGCATATTTCAAATATTCCTTTAGGGTTAGCTCTTCAATTTTGTCTGTCTGTTGTCTGTTAGGCCATTACAAGTTGCTCTACGTCGCACGACACAGCTAGGTTTTATGGCGACGATGGACAGGAAAGGGCAAGGAGTGGGAAGGAAGCGGCCGTGGACCTAATTTAAGTACAGATGGGTTTGCCTCGTCTGAAGGTGGGACAACACTGAGAACCCTCTTCAGGGCTGCGGACAGTGGGGCTCGTACCCACTATCTCCCGAATGCAAGCTCACAGGTGTGCGCCCTCACCGCACGGCCAACTCGCTCGGCTCTGTTAGGTCATCAGCCCCGGTCAGATCCTCAAACAGCACTATCGAAGGTTATAAAGGTTACAAGGAAAGAGCAAAAACCGTTGTCGGCACCAAAATGAGGCATACTAGGCAGGATGAAGAGTGAGGTAGTTCGCCGTTTCTTTCCTCACTGGGCCAGAAAATGCTTATGAAGCACAACTTACCATACGAGCAGTATTTTACATAAACCTTAGCAACTTCTGTAGTGTCACAGCCACTAATGGGACTGGAACTTGTATAGTACTAATTTTACTGTAGCATGCACAAAGGCGGATGAAAAAACAACAACACTTTTCCCTTTGCGAAAATGAAATGATGATAAATATGTCTCCCGGGCATAGCCACCCTTCAACGGCTGCTAATTTCAGATGACCACCACACATAAAACATAGCCTGCACGGTTGCTAGGTAGGGTAACATTGTCTAACCAACCATCCATCCATTACTTACACCACTGCCCGTACGGTTGCTAGATAACATTGCCTGACCGACCATCCATACATTACACCACTGCCTGTACGGTCGCTAGGTAACATTGTCTGACCGACCATCCATACATTACACCACTGCTGTACGGTTGCTAGGTAACATTGCCTGACCGACCATCCATACATTACACCACTGCCTGTACGGTTGCTAGGTAACATTGCCTGACCAACCATCCATACATTACACCACTGCCTGTACGGTTGCTAGGTAACATTGCCTGACCGACCATCCATCCATTACACCACTGCTGTACGGTTGCTAGGTAACATTGTCTGACCAACCATCCATATATTACTCCACTGCCTGCACGGTTGCTAGGTAACATTGTTTGACCAACCATCCATACATTACACCACTGCCTGCACGGTTGCTAGGTAACATTGTTTGACCAACCATCCATACATTACACCACTGCCTGTACGGTTGCTAGGTAACATTGCCTGACCAACCATCCATACATTACACCACTGCCTGTACGGTTGTCATGGTTACCATTCCGTCACACATTTTGTCGCGTTACGTTACACAAATTTTCGGATGAACCCCAGCCATAAGACATATTTACGTCAAAATAGAACACTCCTCCCGAAACAGCAACAGTCATATATGCTTCAAATTATTAGTTTCCCCCTATTCCTCTGGTGCCTTTGCGAGGGGTGTTAATTTTCTTTTAATATATATTTTAGTTTACTTTCTTCAAAAACTTCAAGATCGTCAATTCTCATTCAAATGACCTGAAAGGATTCTGTTCCGTTGTTTGTTCTTGGACGAGCTGTACGTTCAGCAGCCCAAATGCTCAGAGCAAATATTGAATGCTAATTCACATGAATGTAATCAGTTGGTGATATGGCTACCAAAGCTGTAAAGGCCTCCCCAACCTCATTAGGAAGTAATAATGGTAGGCCGAAAAAAATAATGAAGCTACTTCACTACTTGCGACTCGGAATCTAAATATCCTTTCCTTAATTGTGAGAACGTTTACATTTTTCTGTACCAGTTTTTGATGAAATGGAATCTGTTTAACTGACCGTCCGAAACAACCTCTGTTATTCAGGTAAAGAAACACAAGACCCTGCCAAACGTCTCACGATTTTTTATCCATGGTCAACTGAGGAAAAGTACGGCCATATACTTTTGGAGCCATTATTTATCAGGCGAGAATCTCCACGGTTGTTCGGTTTGGTCCCAGTTCAATTCTTTTCTTTTGAATGATGGTCTGAGTGTATTTGTGCAAAAACTCGACATACGGTTTTCGATGGATTTTGACATTCATGAACACCACACACACACACACACACACAAAGGATTTCGCAATATAACTGTGATTTAAGACGTCGTGGGGCTCCTTTTGGAGCATTTCGGGCACAATCCTGGTCTACGACTTTAGAGTACTTGTCTCATTTGAATCTGGATGAAAGTCGCGAGTTAAAGAGTTGGTCCATGTCCTCATTTTAAATTATTCCCATTACAAAGGCTTTCATACACCCTGAATGAATGTCTGAGAATTACTTTTCTTCTTCTTCTTCCTCACCTTATCCCAATTACACGGGGTCGACATTACTACTACTTCAGCTTTATTATTCCCACACTAAGTGAAGTCACTGGTGCGGATTAACTTCCTCCAATTGTTCCTGCCCGTGATCAGGTTTTCCTGTAGGTTCAGCTCTGTCATATCCTCCTTTATACAATCCAACCATCTTCATTCCGGTCTACCCTTTCTGCTTTTACCAGGCAGAGCCATCTCCATTACCCTCCTTCCTACATTATCTTGTCGTCCTCTGAACATGGCCGAACCACCTGGGTATTGATTGCTTCCCTTAATTGAATGCTTAATTTCTCCATGTCTAATGTTCCTCTGGTAGTCTTTTTCCTTACTCTATTTCTCTTTGTCAGTCCACACGGACATCTCAGCATCTTCATCTGTGAAACACGTATCATTTGCAGCAGCCCTCAAGTGACAAACCAGGTTTCCGCTGTTTGGAGTCGACATTATGTGGAGATTAAGCTAAAGCTGTGCAGAAAAGATGAGTAGACTCGCTCAAACTACCGGTACTTTATGAAAGGGGCATCTCACACAGTATTTCAAAGTCTAGACTCGTTCAGAAATTCCTGCTCGAACACTCTGGCTAATACGTGTAGGAAAGAACCGAACTTGAGAAGACGCTGAATTTCTCAGAACAAACGTCCAAGCCGTCTGATCACAATAAGCAGAAAAGAGTCTGGGTTCAAAAAACTCTAATGTTCGAGTGACTCGCTCATTGCTACATTGTTACAACAAGCATTCGTTCTAGATACATTTTTACTTCTTTGCGTCTTTACTACATGAGTCATGAAATTGTTTTCCTCTCTCGCACAAATGCAGAAATCTACCATACAAATTGAAATATACAAATAGGAGTGAGGTGCGTAAGGTACTGTGGAATGTATTAATAGTGCCGAGATTTCTGGGGATATACTAACGACAATGGGTTGGGATATAGTACCATATCTGAAGTACTTATTTGATTATTGTTTGGCCGAAGTAGCTATACCAGATGAATGGAGAGTTGCTATAGTAGCCCCTGTGTATAAAGGAAAGGGTGATAGACATAAAGCTGAAAATTACAGGCCAGTAAGTTTGACATGCATTGTATGTAAGCTTTGGGAAGGCATTCTTTCTGATTATATTAGACATGTTTGTGAAATTAATAAATGGTTCGATAGAAGGCAATTCGGTTTTAGGAAAGGTTATTCCACTGAAGCTCAACTTGTAGGATTCCAGCAAGATATAGCAGATATCTTGGATTCTGGAGGTCAAATGGACTGTATCGCGATTGACATGTCTAAAGCATTTGATAGGGTGGATCATGGGAGACTACTGGCAAAAATGAGTGCAATTGGACTAGACAAAAGAGTGACTGAATGGGTTGCTATATTTCTAGAAAATAGATCTCAGAGAGTTAGAGTAGGTGAAGCTTTGTCTGACCCTGTAATAGTTGAGAGGGGAGTTCCTCAGGGCAGTGTTATCGGACCTTTATGTTTTCTTATATATATAAATGATATGAGTAAAGGAGTGGAATCGGAGGTAAGGCTTTTTGCGGATGATGTTATTCTCTATAGAGTGATAAATAAGTTACAAGATTGTGAGCAACTGCAACGTGACCTCGAAAATATTGTGATATGGACAGCAGGCAATGGTATGTTGATAAACGGGGCTAAAAGTCAGGTTGCGAGTTTCACAAATAGGAAAAGTCCTCTCAGTTTTAATTACTGCGTTGATGGGGTGAAAGTTCCTTTTGGGGATCATTGTAAGTATCTAGGTGTTAATATAAGGAAAGATCTTCACTGGGGTAATCACATAAATGGGATTGTAAATAAAGGATACCGATCTCTGCACATGGTTATGAGGGTGTTTAGGGGTTGTAGTAAGGATGTAAAGGAGAGTGCATATAAGTCTCTGGTAAGACCCCAACTAGAGTATGGTTCCAGTGTATGGGACCCTCACCAGGATTACCTGATTCAAGAACTGGAAAAAATCCAAAGAAAAGCAGCTCGATTTGTTCTGGGTGATTTGCGACAAAAGAGTAGCGTTACAAAAATGTTGCAATGTTTGGGTTGGGAAGAATTGAGAGAAAGAAGAAGAGCTGCTCGACTAAGTGGTATGTTCCGAGCTGTCAGCGGAGAGATGGCGTGGAATGACATTAGTAGACGAATAGGTTTGAATGGCGTCTATAAAAGTAGGAAAGATCACAATATGAAGATAAAGTTGGAATTCAAGAGGACAAACTGGGGCAAATATTCATTTATAGGAAGGGGAGTTAGGGATTGGAATAACTTACCAAGGGAGATGTTCAATAAATTTCCAATTTCTTTGAAATCATTTCGGAAAAGGCTAGGAAAGCAACAGATAGGGAATCTGCCACCTGGGCGACTGCCCTAAATGCAGATCAGTATTGATTGATTGATTGATTGAGTTTACCAGGTGTAGGATAGGATACAAAGCGAGGAAACTGTCAGCCATGACATCCTTGTGCTACATACTGTTTATTCGCAGAGAGTACAGTAACGTTTATGGTAAACTCTCAAAACAGTCCCCTAGATTGTCCACAGCACGTTGCTAACGATGCAGGAGACGTCGGATACCAGTAGCCTCACCATGTGTGAACTTTGCAATCTCTTATTTCACAGGATTATCAATGTCCTCTTGTGTCTCAAACCGTCTCCCACGAAGTGGTTTTTTCACTTTGGGGATGAGGTCAGAATCGCACGGAGACAAGTCCGGTAAGCATGGCGGGTGTTCCAGGACTATCCATGCTCTCCTTGCCCCATCACATCCATTCTGCACGGAGCCTGGCTCACTACTGCAGTCCCATCCCCCTGTTATTGGTACCTGTCCAATAAGTCGCCATCGTGCTGTGTACATGTACTATGAGTGTGATGGCTTTTCAGGATACACGGCCGTCGTATGGTAGTACCACGCAAATGTGCGAAACAAATAATTGCAATGACTTGTGTATACCACTTGCAACGCACATACGTGAGGCAGAAACAAGGCAACAACTCGCAGTTTGATCACCCATCGAGTGACTGACCAACTGAGTGGACTAGTATACCAAACCTGTTACCGAATTTCGAGTTTAGGTTAAAAATTTATTAGCGTGTGGCCTCCGGTGAGGCCTGGTGCAAGTCATTAGAGTTGACACCATGTAGGAGACCTGCGCGCCTGTGAGGATGGGTCCTTATCGAAGATGAAAACTAATGCTGAAGACGTCAACAATCACCCAGCCCCGAGCAACAGCAATTAACTAATGAAAGTTAAAATCCCCGACCCGATCGGGAATTGAATCCGGGACCCCTTGGATCAAAGGCCAGCTAGCACGCTAACCATTTAACCACACAGCCGAACGAGTTTAGGCTGATACACACAGCTCACTGTTCACTTTGACCGAGTAGCAATGAGTCTGGTTCGCTCCGTCCAGATGTATTCATTTATGAGCCTTTTTCTGTTCGTTCTTACAGCAGTATCGTTCTCCGTCCAAACTTGCTGAGAAGTAGAAGTGGAAACAATCTGACGGAATTAATTCAGACTGGCTCTTTGCACACTGCTACATTAAACCTAGTTTTACGGCTGGATGCCATTCGTGACGCCAACTCTATGTCGAGGGATGTATTTACCATTGCGTGTTTCTGTAGTTGTTGGTAGTGTGCTGTGTTGTATGTAAATGATCCAGTGCATTAAGACAAACACAAACACTCAGTCCCTGAGCTAGAGTTACAACTCCTGATCAGGCCGAGAATCGAACTCGGGGCGCTCTAAACCGCTGACAATTCAACCAATGAGCCGGACAAAACGTTTCTTCTGGCTTATTCTATCTATTTCTGGCGTCGCTTGGAGCTACCCAGGCTCATTTTGGTTTTCGACCGGGGTTCGAACCACAGCCTTCTGGGTGAGAAGCCTACAGCTAAGCAACGGAGCTAATCATGCTTCCCAACTGTCCAACGATTAAGAGAGTAAACGTTATTTTGCTTTTAAGAATAAGATCATTATAACACAGACTGAAAATGCTGCTGGAATGCTACCGTTCAGTTCAGTACTGGAATTCGATTCCAAGTACCTATGCAGGGGCACCACGGGCAGGCATCAGCTTCTTTGTCTGATAGCACAAAGTGAAACATTTGAAGAGCTGGAGGAGTTGCTCTCTGGTGGCTTGAAGATCTTTCGACTTGCTACAAGAGAAGTCAACTCAAATCTAACCCATCCAAGACGCAGGTTTGTGCCTTTCACTTCAGAAACAGGGAAACAACAAGGAAGCTCAACATTAGCTGGGAAAGAGGTCACCTAGAACATTGCTCTCCCCCAAAATACCTAGGGGTAACTTTGGATCACACCCTATCTTACAAGGCACGTAGTCTGAAAACCAAACAAAACGTCTGAACGGGAAATAGCGTACTTCGTAAACTGATAAGAGCAAAATGGGGCGCCCATACTCGGACACTACGTACAACCGCATTAGCTCTGTGTTATTCCACTGCTGAGTGCGCTAGCTCTGTGTGGTATCATTCAGCTCATGCGAAACAAGTGGATATTGCTCTCGAGGAGGGGTACAGAATAACTTCTGGCTGCCTGAAATCTATACCTATCTATAATCTGATCTCCCTGGTAGGTATAGCCCCTCCTGGGGTACGTAGTGAGGTTATAAAACAAACTGAACGAACAGTCCGGCTCCATGGCTAAATGGTTAGCGTGCTGGCCTTTTGTTCAACGGGCCCCGTGTTTGATTCCCGGCCGAATCGGAAATGTTAACCTTAATTGGTTATTTCCACTGGCCCGGGGACTGTATGTATGTATGTATGTGTGTGTGTCGTCTTTAAACAGAAAACACAAGAAAAAGAAAGATTTAGAAATACAACAAAATGTACCAGTTAAGAAAGAATAAAATAAAAAATTCAGTACAGGACCAAGCTTACCAGAGAGACGGCTCAAATCAAGAAAAATCTTAGTGCAGACAATAATGCTTACTGCAAGGCCTGAAGTAGCCAGGACACATGGCTATCCACTATACCACCAGAGTGGATGAAGGACAAAGTCTTCCTGCAGGTCACGACACCAATTGGGAAATCTGGCGATCACTCGATAGACTTCGGAGTGGTGTGGAGAGATATAGAGTGAATTTACGTAAATGGGTATGTTCACAGGGTTCAGATCTCTGCGAGTGTGGGGAGAGACAGACAATGCTTCCCCTGCGTACCTGCGAACTGTGACCATACTCTTGCACAACGCAAGAATAAATGGTAGGCTGTGAAAGTGCTATGAAATGGCCCATTTCTGGGCGAAGCTCATCTAATCTTAACCATTTTATTTATTTATTTTTCAATTTATAATCGTAACATTCCTTTATAGCATTGTATGTTACTGTTTTTGACTCGAGTAAATATGTCAGTTACCTTGGTCAGTGTAATACAATACTGCTAGCTGCAGGACCTAAGACATGTCAAATCATTTCCTACACCTGCTTTACATTCAAGCACAGCGTAACATGTTTAAGCTTTACGTAAAGCTACCTATCTGGCAATTCGATACGGGCTGAGGAGTGGTGAAGATACGAGACGGCCAAGACGGCTGTTAGATAAGCAACTCTTCATCCTTCAGGCTAGAACGTGATTTTCTGAAGTCTATGTTATACACAACCAGCTAGATTATATCAGTGGAAATGTACCACAGCGATCGGTAACACTTAGGTCTTTTCACACCTCCAGCATCTGTTCATTGCAATGTCATATCTCTTGTCATTCAGCTTGCATGCAGAACTGCATGGGCAAAGGAGAGATATTTTTATAAACTAACGACTCTCGTACACACACTACGAAATAATAAGAATAATAATAATAATAATAATAATAATAATAATAATAATAATAATAATAATAAAAACCGGCTTTGTGGCTAAATGGATAGAATGCTTGCCTTTGGTCCGATGGCCCCGGTTCAATCTCAGAATCAACCCCCTCGTACTGTTCATTCCCCTGGCTTGGGGACAGGGTGTTTATGACGTCTTCGCCATTCATTTCACCCTCATTAGATCACCACCAAGCCTATACAGATTATTATTATTATGTTGTTATTACTATTATTACAATTAAATTAACATTTTGAATTTTACAGCATTACCAGTGGTCGTACGCATCGTTTACTGGCTTATTAGATTCCTCGAGAGATCAGTTGTGGTGTCTGACCAATGATCACGGGGTCTATTCCAACTAACAAAAGAGAACACTAAACCTGAACGGGCCGGGCTGAGTGGCTCAGGTGGTTGAGGCGCTGGCCTTTGACCCCAACTTGGCAGATTCGATCCTGGCTCAGTCCGGTGGTATTTGAAGGTGCTCAAATACGTCAGCCTCGTGTCGGTAGATTTATTGGCACGTAAAAGTACCTACCCCTGCGGGACTAAATTTTGGCACCTCGGCATCTCCGAAAACCGTAAAAGTAATTAGTGGGACGTAAAGCAAATACCATTATTATTATTATTATTATTATTATTATTATTATTATTATTATTATTATTATTATTATTATTATTATTATTATTAACCTGAATGATAGCATTTCATTTTAGCAGATCTACCTACACCTATAAAAAGAAAACTGTATTACTCCTATAACAGCAGCCCTGCAGTGTCATCCTACAAGGATGTAGAAGTAAACGGAAGTGAAACACCAGCATTCTGTTATCTCTATAATTAAGTCAGCAGTATGAAGTGAGGAAGCATGTATGTTTGTTTGTTTGTTGGGTATTCAGCCCGAAGGCTGGTTTGATCCTCACAGTTCTGCCAACAGCTGTCATAGATAGCCTAGGCGTCACTGAAGAGGCATACTAGGGAAATGAGGAGTGAGGTAGTTTCCCGTTGCTTTCTTCACTGAGCCAGAAATTGCTATTACATATCAGTTTGCCAAGCTCATTGAAATGCAGAGGAAGCATATACGATGAGTAACGCATGGTTGTTCATTACCAGTGGCGATCTGACGGAGCGAAGCCTAGCACACCTATCCTCCCGATCCCCGCACCTAGCGGACATTCAGAAGCATGCGGCGCGAGGTGTGGCGAGGGGAAAAGGACGCAGTGCTTGGATTGCAATATCAGTTCCCGATGCCTTGCTCTCAGAAATATGTGTGACGTTTTTTCTCATTGTTTTGAAGTTTTGTAAATGAAACAATGTGTCAAATGCTTACATTATAATGTGCTTTAGATTGCCATCGTTCTTATTTGAGGGTTGGGCGTCACTGATAGCCTTGGTAGCCCTCAGTATACGCCACTGATATCCACTCACTTCTTCATCTTCAGCACCCTCCAGGAGAACTGCATCTACTGCAGCAAAATTATTCCCTCGCTTATCGCCAAATGTGGCTGATTGTTTCAACTAACACTCTGCGCATGAGGATACTTGCATATCCCCAAAAATCAACTCATCCAAATTCTATTGAGTACATTTGAGATGCTATCGAGGGGGATGCGCGCGCCCTAGACATTGTTCCGGCAAATCTCCGTTCAGTACGGGAGGCTGTGCAGCCGTTATGGATCAGAAGGGCTTCCCAGCACTTCCAATGTCTTGTCAAGCCTATGCCACCCTGCATAGTCGGCATCATCAGGGCGAACACACGCTTTGGGCCGATGACCTAGATGTTAGGCCCCTTTAAACAACAAGCAAGGTCCTACATCCTACCAGCCAGGTATCTCTGATTCACGTTTATTGGGCATGTTTTATCAACAGTAGGTTTCCATGCAAATACCCGTATTTGGCAAGGGCGTCGAGCAATAATAATAATAATAATAATAATAATAATAATAATAATAATAATAATAATAATAATAATAATAATAATAATAATAATAATAATAATCGTATGGCCTCAGCTACCGTTTGCAGACATTTCGATTTGACGCCATCTGGCTGTCTGCTCGTCAATTTCGACGTTCCGTTTTACTCTAGGTCCGCTAGATGGCAGACAGAGTAAACCGGATCTCTCTTGGGCGTCTATGGCTGAGACCGATATCGTACGACATGGAGTGTCGAATGGACTTTTTTCCGCCCTTCAAAAATCCGACTACCTCTGGCGGGTTGGTTTGAACCCGCTATCTTGGGATCCGGAGGCCGACACTCTACCACGCATCCACAGAGGCAGCTCGTCGAGCAATGAAAACGTTTGTAAATCACAGTTTTACAACGTGGAAAATACCATGCAATCGACATTATTGTACCGCGGTAATGCATCTGTGAGCGCGAGTGTTATTCGTATCATTTAACCACTGCCCTCCCATTACTTCCGAGCCGTAAATGTCAATCAGTACACATACCAATACAGGAAGAAAAATCACGGCCATCTATTTACAGGAAGGCCCAGCGAGCGAGCTAGCTGCTCGCTTTAATGCTGGACAGACGAGCTGGTTTGTATCAACAGAACTTTTGAGGTCAGGATTAGCAGTAATGCGTTCAAGAGGCTAAACATTTAAGAGTTATGATTGCGATGGGAACGAAAACATGAGAGCCATTAAAACTGTAACAGTCAGACAGCGAATCGTATCACTGTAACTTATATATTCTGCGCTGAATGGATTCATTTATAAACCAGGAGGAGGTTCAAAATAACAGTAATGCTTTATTATTATTCCAGTTTTAGACACTTTTAATAATTACCTCTTGAAGATGACGTTTGTTTTTGGGGCTTTGGGAGACATGTTTATCATTCCCACTCAGTCATCATCTTTTTTTTAAGTTGCTTTATGACGCACCGACACATATAGGTCTTATGCCGACGATGGGATAGGAAAGGTCTAGAGTGGGAAGGGAGCGGCGTGGCCTTAATTAAGGTACAGCCCCAGCATTTGTCTGGTGTAAAATGGGAAACCACGGAAAACCATTTTCAGGCCTGCCGATAGCGGGGTTCGAACCCTCTATCTCCCGGATGCAAGCTCACAGCTGCTCGCCCCTAACCGCACGACCAAGTCGCCCGGTTTTCAGTAATCATCTTTCTGACAAGGATTTGACCCAATGACCTGATCTGGCTTCAATCCAACTTTTCCTTGGTTTCCACACGCCTCCCTTGACAGAGGGTCAGTGCTTAGATTAATCGTTTGCAAATTTAATACTATCGCATTTATAAGAGGACAAGCGACGTCATACAGAAAATACGAAACTTTGAGGTTGGTAGAAGTGGCAGAAATGCTGGGCTCTGTGCGCTCCCAAGATCTACATAGTCAATCAATCAATCAATACTCATCTGCATTTAGGACAGTCGCCCAGGTGGCAGATTCCCTATTTGTTGTTTTCCTAACCTTTTCCTAAATGATTTCAAAGAAATTATTTATTGAACATCTCCCTTGGTGAGTTATTCCAATCCCTAACTCCCCTTCCTATAAATGAATATTGGCCCCAGTTTGTCCTCTTGAATTCCAACTTTATCTTCATATTGTGATCTTTCCTACTTTTATAAACGCCACTCAAACTTATTCGTCTACTAATGTCATTCAACGCAATCTCTCCGCTGACAGCTCGGAACATACCACTTAGTCGAGCAGTTCCTCTTCTTTCTCTCAATTCTTCCCGGCCTAAACTTTGCAACATTTTTGTAACGCTACTCTTTTGTCGGAAATCACCCAGAACAAAGAACACTGGAACCATACTCTAGTTGGGGTCTTACCAGAGACTTATATGCCCTCACCTTTACGTCCTTACTACAAACCCTAAATGCCCTCATAACCATGTGCAGAGATCTGTACCCTTTATTTACAATCCCATTTATGTGATTACCCCAATGAAGATCTTTCCTTACATTAACCCCTAGATACTTACAATGATCCCCAAAAGGAACTTTCACCCCATCAACGCAGTAATTAAAACTGAGAAGACTTTTCCTATTTGTGAAACTCACAACCTGACTTTTAACTCCGTTTATCAACACACCATTGCCTGCTGTCCATCTCACAACATTATCGACGTCACGTTGCAGTTGCTCACAATCTTGTAACTTATTTATTACTCTATAAAGAATAACATCATCCGCAAATACCCTTACCTCTGATTCCACTCCTTTACTCGTATCATTTATATATATAAGAAAACATAAAGGTCCGATAATACTGCCTTGAGGAATTGCCTTCTTAATTATTACAGGGTCAGATAAAGCTTCACCTAGTCTAATTCTCTGAGATCTATTTTCTAGAAATATAGCAACCCATTCAGTCACTCTTTTGTCTAGTCCAACTGCACTCATTTTTGCCAGTATTCTCCCATGATCCATCCTATCAAATGCTTTAGACAGGTCAATCGCGATACAGTCCATTTGACCTCCTGAATCTGCTATATCTTGCTGGAATCCTACAAGTTGAGCTTCAGTGGAATAACCTTTCCTAAAACCGAACTGCCTTCTATCGAACCAGTTATTAATTTCACAAACATGTCTAATATAATCAGAAATAATGCCTTCCCAAAGCTTACATACAATGCATGTCAAACTTACTGGCCTGTAATTTTCAGCTTTATGTCTATCACCCTTTCCTTTATACACAGGGGCTACTATAGCAACTCTCCATTCATCTGGTATAGCTCCTCCGACCAAACAATAATCAAATAAGTACTTCAGATATGGTACTACATCCCAACCCATTTAGTATAACCCCAGAAATTTTATCAATTCCAGCCGCTTTTCTAGTTTTCAACTTTTGTATCTTATTGTAAATGTCATTGTTATCATATGTAAATTTTCATACTTCTTTAGCTATTAGTCGTCCCATAAGCAGTACTGTAAGTCTCCAAGGAGAATAAGATCTCCGTACTAGTGCGTGATCATCATCACCATAATCGTGGTGTGGATTTGGTCCAGTTTTACAACCAGTTACCCTTCCTGACGACAGCCATTGGTTATGTTGGTAGTGGTGATTATTGTTTTTGAAACTTTTGTATACAACTTGCTTTACGTCACACCGACACAGATGGTTTTTATGGCGACAATGAGATATGAAAGGGCTAGGAGTAGGAAGGAAGCGACCATGGGTAAAAGAGTCCTGAAAATACACATGCCAGTTCCGTATCAAGATTTGTAGTTTCGTGCGGTGTAAGCAGACAGGTTGACGGTGTATGTTTGACGAAGAGATAACGTTGGAAGAGAAAGAATTCATACGCGAAACAAATCATCATCAACGATGTAAAAGGGCGAACTGTAATCTTCAAGTACCTGTCTGAATGATATGATATGGAGGAAGAAAGAACATCATATGAGAGTAAAAATTATCTCTAAGATTAATTCACCTTTCTTATTATATTTATGATTGTGATGGCCTATTAATGCGAACCTTGTTACAGATAACGAGAGAAGGTGATAAAGGCAATCAAAAGAAAGTGTGCTCTCTGCTCAGTTCACAGTAATTTAACTGGAGCCCATTTAAAATAATTACCATCATTGTTCTCTTGACCCTTAAAATTTGTAATAATCAGGGGTCATATTTTTACAAAGCACAATCTTTGATCCCATGTCATAAAAGAACACCTGCGGAACGGAATTTTAACACCTTAAAACCACAGCAGTAGTTAGTGAGAAGTAAAACCAATAGCAATATTATCAATGTTATTACTTTTGATTCGTTAAGGCCAACTAGGGAGCACGTTCGAACTTATTTGCACACTGTTTCTTCTTTTCCTACCAATTACCTTTTCATCCATTGGCTGAGTTTCTTTTTGCATTGTTCTGTCCATCCTGTATCTTTTCTTTTACCTTTTTCCACAAATTCATGTTTATTAATTAGGATTCTGAATGCTGTTCTCACTTGAATAATAATAATAATAACTGGAATAATAAGAACTGGAGAAACTAGAGCGAAGGATAGGGAGAAAGATGTAGTACCCATTGAAAAGGAAGGAACATGGAAGCCCAGGAAAAAATAAAGAAGTGCATAACAAGGTGGGCAAAGTAACAGAAGTCATCAGAAAAAGGAGACTGACTTTGTTCGGTCACGTGTTCCGTACGTCTGACAGCAGGCTGACGAAACAGATCCTAGCATAAGTTTGGAATGTCAAAGGTAAACTTAAATGGCACCAAGGAGTGGCTGATGATTTGAGGCTAAACGGGGTAATTGAACAAGATGTCTTAGATAGACACAACTTTAAACAAAAAAATTAGGATTGGAGTGTACTTGAAACTGAGGATAAACCAGCCAAACGACTTCCCTGGTCAGAGGACGGAAAAAAATGCTCGTGTTAAGAGAATGATGGATATGTTGGCAAGGATACGCAAACATTGTTAGAAACGTAAATAAACGTGGTCCAATGAGGCCATAACTATGTTTAAAAACATTGTGACACTAAAATATGTTCAGACACAGAATAATACGCAAGGGTTTTACATGTATTTGTATTCAATTTCGAGCCATAGATTCTTAATGAAATTTCAAGTGTTGTGGCTACTGAAAATTTTATAACAATTGTTACAATCTGATCTTGAAGCTGTTTTTTCAATTTATGTGTTTCCCTCCACTTTACAAATCCTTTTGGAATCGTTCCTCTAGCTTCAACGAATAGGCCTTTTAACAGTGATTCTGTCGACAATGTATTATATTTGAAAGAAAGGAATTACTGGCTCATATATATTTTTCTTTCCTTGACCTCCTCAGGTTGCGAAGTAGAATCTTCAAATCGAATAGTGTAATCTAGTATTTACTTTTACGTCGGATCGACACAGACACGTCTTATGGCGACGGGATAGGGAAGGACTTGGAGTACGAAGGAAGCGCCCGTGGACTTAATTAAGGTAGAGCCCAACATTTTCCTGGTGTGAAAATGGGAAACCACGGATGACCATCTTCAGGGCTGCCAACAGTGGAGTTCGAACCCAATATCTCCCGAATACAAGCTCAAAACTGCGCGATCATATCCGCAAGTTCGGTATAGTATACTAATTTATTGTAGCTCTTAATTTCTACTAGCCAATTGTTATATTTTTCATAGAGAGTTAAGATTTAGGACTTTCTGTGTTAGCCAACTGTCCATTCTGTAGAAGTGACTAAAATTTTAATCGCCTTTTTCTGATTCTCTGGGATTTTTTCCCTTGAGATTTGGTAAATATTCGGTGGTTTATCTTACTCCAGATTTCATTTTCGCATTGTAGTCCTAAGATTTTCTGAGGATTTTTCTCTTCTGTTTTGCGATGGTCTTTTTATTTCTGATCTGCCACCAATAATCAGAGTTTCGGGTGTATAAAGTGTTTCTGGTTTGACGAATGTGTTGTGTCGTAATTTTGCGTTTTGTGATATAGATTTTTTGTTATTTCTGTTCCAGGTGATTTTGTGTATATCTTTTATATTTTACATTTCTATCAGCAGCGTATCCAGGATTGACCGACGGAGTGGTTATAGTTACAAACTGATGATAGAACGTAATGAATGTGTGGTGCGCGTAGGCGTGAGTGTCATAAGGACGTTGATACAAGTGAATTATGTTGATATTCAGATATCAGTACAGTACAAAAATATTACATTAAAATACAAAGCAAGAAAAATACGATTAAGGTCAACAGTTTTACAGCGAATGGTATGTTCACATTACAATCTAAAATCCAGCTTTCGAGCCTTCTTCGAAAAGAGATTCAAGACATTTGTTGGTTTTACAACTATGTCTTTGTGAATGTTCAAGAGAGCCAACCCACTGAACCGATTTTCTTTTTTCTTTCTTTCTTTCTTTCTTTCTTTCTTTCTTGCTTAATCCGTTTACCTCCCAGGGTTGGTTTTTCCCTCAGACTCTGCGAGAGATCCCACCTCAAGGGCAGTGTCCTGGAGCGTGAGACTTTGGTTCGGTGATAAAACTGGGGAGGAGGACCAATACATCGCCCAGACGGCCTCACCTGCTATGCTGAACAGGGGCCTTGTCGGAGGATGGGAAGATTGGAAGGGATAGACAAGGAAGAGGGAAGGAAGCGGTCGTGACCCTAAGTTAGGTACCATACCGGCATTTGCCTGGAGGAGAAGTGGGAAACAACGGAAAACCACTTCGAGGATGGCTGAGGTGGGAATCGAACACCCTCTACTCAGCTGACCTTCCGAGGCTGAGTGAACCCCATTCCAGCCCTCGTACCACTTTTGAAATTTCGTGGCAGAGCCGGGAATCGAACCCGGGTCTCCTGGGGTGGCAGCTAATCACGCTAACCACTACACCACAGAGGCGGACGAATCGATTTTCACTTCCTTATTTTCAGTTTCTGTTTATTTCCTTATGTAAAAATTCCATGGGGGAGGGTTTCTAATCCCCAGTAACCCACCCCCTCTCCGCTACGCCCCTGATTTCCATCTTTGTTTGCTTAGTGGTAGTAGTCTGAATACTCCCTTAGTGTGTATCCGCGAATTCGCCTACCATAACTGGCAGCCCGCCATTCAGGTCTTCTTAATAAAGGAAAAGGGGGCAGCCGTCTCTGAAGAACTGTTAAGGTAACTGCACACTGAAACTAGTCTCATTTGAGACATGAAATTTCCTGTCAAGGAAGTCCGTTCGGGAACCGAACCATGATCACACGGTCGTAAGGTATAAAACGCGAGTCAGCGAGTGTATCTAATGAGATCTGTCATGGCAGATCCGAGACAAGCCTGCGGCAATTTTGGCAGACTTCTATTAGTCTGGAGCCCGAACCAGCTGACTCGCTGTGTAACGGACTGAGTGATTAATCATTGGTGGGGAAAGTGCGTTCAGCTACTGAAAAGAGAAAATAAGGTAAGTATATAGAATTAATGAAATAAAGATAATTCTTTGGAACAGAGTTAATGAGTTAATGAGGTTGTTTAACTCAACACAGCCCGAAGCTACAGTACCCGTTGAAGAGTTCCTTGCAACATCATTTCTCGCAGAATGCCAGATCTAAAATACGCTGTTTTCTTTCCAAAGTAGTTATACGCTATTCTGACATGGACGAGGGTCAATCAACAATCAACGGGGCGGCTTCAAGTATTGACGTAGAGAACGTACCACGTGATAGGTACTGTCGAAATAGAATATCTAGTCAGTATGGGTTTCAAATTTTATTGTTGACATTGTATTTCTTATTTTTAAACAAATGTACTCATATTGAAGATAAAATTTATTAAATTTCATTTTAGAAAAACCAATTTATCATAAATACAGTGGAAACTCGACATCTCCAATCACCTCGGGAGCTAAATTTTATTTCGAGTTAACGAAATTTTGAAATATAGAGAATGCCGTTTTCGAGTATGTATAGCACATAATTGAATCATATGTATCTACGGCCTTATACTGAATACATTATTTTTAACAGTATTTAAAAATATATAAACAAATTCTCTTTTACGGCATCACTTTAATTATAAAAGCTATTGTAGTAACTTTTTAGAAGACAGGATACAGTACATACAGCAGTGAAACAAGAAACACATCTCGGTGGAAAACATCCGTTAGTGTCTTCTGTTTGTTACTGTTAACCTTTCCTCCCTTCACGTCGAAACTTCTCGTCAATACCACGCAGCCGAGATTCGTAAATGGAGCTTGTCATCCGCGACTTCGGCGGTTGCTTTTGTACGTGACCGGTAATGAATTCACACGCGAGAAACAGCGAGGCTTCGCCGATTTTCCAGTCATTACAAGTTTTAGTTTTTCGGTTCCCGTCATATTGGTTCCCAGCATAACTGTAACCCTTTCCTCACTTGTACCTATTCCTCACAAACCACAAATGCCGTACTGCACAGTAAATGTTGCACAAATTTCGAGTTACAGAGTATTTTTTGCTTCAAGGGAGGAAATGTTTGCTTCGAGAAATCGAGAAATTAGTAAAACCGAATTTCGAGTAATAAATAAATACACGTGAAGAATAGGATAAACGACCGGGAAATTTATTTCGAGATACTGAAAATTCGAATAATGGAGTTTCGATATATCGAGGTTCGACTCTATGTCTTTCAATAAAATGTGTGACATGATGCTGCCTAGCATCCGTGCAGGCTCTGATGTGAAGTATTCATGGCCATGATATCGCGGGGTGCGCAGCTCTCTTTATACAGATCCATGGGCTGTGCAGCTCTCAAGGTACTGTTGCTAGGTAACATCGCTTCACACATTTCGTCATATTAGGACACAAAATTTTCGGATGACTCCCAGGGCTAAGACATATTTATGTCAAAAGTCGATGCACAGTGGGTCTGTGACATGAAACGCAACATACATCAATCTCAATATTACGGACGAAAGTTAAACCTTATTTGTACTGTACCATCCAAGAGTTAGTCATAGCTTGAATGGGCGCACCAGAGCTTCTTCATCATCACCAGTGTGATTAGTATCCACATTCACGCGTTTCAAATGAATTCATTTTATACATGCATTAGAGATTCCTTGTTACAACTATTTGTCTATTACTAAACCAAACTCCATGGCGCAACAGCCCGCGACGGGCCTTGGTCTACCAAGCGATGATTGCAGATTACGAGGTGTCATGTGGTCAGCACGACGGCTCCTCTCTGCCGTTATTCTTCGCTTTCTTGACCGGGGCCACAATCTCACCGTCAGATAGCTCCTCAACTGTAATCACGTAGGTTGAGTGGACCTCGAACCAGCCCTCAGGTGCAGGTAAAAATCCCTGACCTGGCCGGGTATCGAACCCGGGGCCTCCGGGTAAGAGGCAGGCATGCTACCCCTACACCGCGGGGCCGGCATTTGTCTATTACTACATTAAATATTACACTTGAACCTTATAGTGTTTATATCCATTCCACAAATTATCATACATTTTTTATTATTATTTTCGTTAGTGGTTACTTTCTTTCCTTCTTGCCACATATTTTATTTAAATACAAAAGAATATTGCTGTTCTTCCCAGTAAAATCCGCACTTTATTTGCTAATTTCCCAAATACGGTACTTTTTCTCTATTCTTGTTTTCTGTTCACTACCCAGATATTTAACCCTAAGTGAGTCAGTCTCTCTACATACTCTGAAGAGATGCCCCTCTTCCGTTTTTCTCCACAGAATAAACAGCGATTTTCGTCTTGTGCCACCACGTTATACACTTACTTTTCTATTCGTAAGCCTTTTTTCTTTCTTTCTTTCTTTCTTTCTTTCTTTCTTTCTTGACGAATGTTGGGTAATTTCGCTGAACTCTAATAATGTTCTTTTGGTTTTTCATTCTTCCATAACCATCTGCTTTCATACTCAGCTTCTTATCTTCGTTCTGACCGGCGCCATGGTTAAATGGTTAGCTCTCTGGGCTTTGGTCCAAGCCGTCCCGGATTCGATTCCCGGGTGATTCGTGGATTTTAACCTTGATTGGTCAATTAGCATGGCTCGGGGGCTGGGTGTGTGTGCCGTCTTCATCATTAAAAATCATCTCAGATAGGGACCCACCGTCACAGATTTGCAGGTCACCTATAGCCCGTCTACTAGAAAAAAACCTGCACCCGACCTCTATGGAAGCCATACTTTATTATTATTATTATTATTATTATTATTATTATTATTATTATTATAGACGTTTACGGCCATTAGAGACCACAATAAGCAATATTTACACATTCTTAGAAGCTTTCTTTGCAGCCCAGTATCGTTGCATTCTTTCTATGGCGTCCTGTCTTCCTTCTACTGCTCACCCGCTGTTCTGCTGTTCTTCTTCACGAAAGTCCTTGAAGTTAATGCTCTGGTGTCGGTACTTGGTTCTGTTAACAATGTCTTCACGATTTAGTCCATTTTTTTCCATATCCTTCTTGATCTCCTTGAACTATTTATCACATGTGTTAGGTCAAATATCGAGTATGGTAAAAATTTTCTTAGTCAACCGCTTGTCTTCCAATCTAAATAGGTGGGCATAAAACTTGAGTCATCGCTTCTTGATGGACTCCATCAGTCGTTCGGTTTTCTGATATACAGGTAGTAGTTCTCGTTCTCGCAACATGTATGGTCCAGCCACGATCCTTGGGTTCATTATCTTTCGAAGGATCTTCCTCTCAAACTGCTCAGCTTCTCTCAGACCAGCCTTTCCAATAACTCGGAGGCAATCACTTTCATAGACACATTCGGGTTTAATCACCGTGTTGTAATGTCTGAGTTTAGCTTGCATTGAAATTGCCTTTTTCTTCTTCTCATTATTATTATTATTATTATTATTATTATTATTATTATTATTATTATTATTATTATTATTATTATTATTGTTATGTCGTTCTGAATCTCTTTATCCCAATAGTCTCTCATTCCTATTTTGTATACATTCCTCTTTACTTCCATCAGCCAGCAATTATCATTTAAATGTTTCATCTGATGTTGGTACACCAAATTCAATATTTCTCTCCCGTGTCTCCTCCTTTATCTTACCCAATATTTGATTACCTTTCTAGCTATATCTGTGTATATTTATCTTCATATAGCATTCTAACTCCACTACTAGTTGTACATTCTGGTAAAACCGTTATTATTTTGCAGAATATATTACTTATTGCATCCAGCTTTTTGCTATCTATTTCAATGCCCCATAACAATGCTCTGAATTTTAAAAGCTCATTTAAAATATTTTATGCAGCTTATATTCAGCATTTGGCATCATCCTCTCCGAACATCTTATGCTAGACAAAGCAGCCAATCCTTTAATTTTGGCTCGTCTTATTTGTTCATACAACTTCTCATCGTATGTTAGCATAATTCTTAAATATTTTATTCACTATTTCTAATTGTACACCTCGTAACCACCACATTTTTCTTTCTTTAATTTTTTTTTCCATTTTCTGCAATATTCAGCGGTTCTCATAACGGTGCTTTGCATATCGACAGTTGTTAAGGAGATCAGAAGGATGTAGTCCGTGAAAACCAGCCTGGAATATCTTATAGGCTTGTACTTTTCTTCTTACCTTCATTATCCAAAAGCATGAGTAATACTTGAGATAGTTTGCACCCCTGCTTTAGTCAAATATGTGAACATATCTCTGCTACTGATAAGTCGTTTTTTACTTTAATCGTGCATATCATCTCTACATTCAGTTCTTTGAAGGTTTAGTACATAGCTGACGTTAACAATCTATTGTTAAGACGGTACCAGTCAAGGACAGATACAAGCATACTGAGACATTTAATAGATCATCTCGGAAGGAATGTATAATGCGATCATAACTCATAATTAAAGCAAGGCCATCCACAAGGTAGGTCAGTGTAACATTATTCACATCAGTAGAGCATACGAACCTCAGTGCATTCGTGGCAGGTAAGGATCATTCAGTAACATGAAATTTCAGGGAATTGATAATAATAATTTCGTGTGTCTATTTCTAGTCGGGTGCAGCCCTTGTGAGGCAGACCCTCCGATGAGGGTGGGCGGCATCTGCCATGTGTAGGTAACTGCGTGTTATGTGTGATGTGTGAGT